>NW_005054349.1:4563060-4570460 GCF_000277835.1 Geospiza fortis | reverse complement strand
CTATTCCAGAGTGGTGACAGCTCTGGAACCCAGGCAGACCTGGGATAAAAGAAGCAAAACCAAATTAAAGTCCTGGGAAGCCTGGTTTTTTCAAATTTAGTGCTAAAAGCAAGTCAATCCATGCTGGTGAATAGTGCTGCACTTGTTCAGTTATTAATGATGTATTAATTCAAAGTTTTTGACCAAAAGCTTTAGTTTGGTGACTCTAAGGTTTAGTTTGGGGACTCCAGGTCCAGCTTTCAGCTGTCACTGTCCCAGCACATCAGTCCAAACATCATTGAAAATATCCTCACACACTCCCTGAAAGAAAGGTCATACTTGGACCTATACAGTGCTCCTCTGTTCCTGCTGCAGATATTCCTGGGAAATTCCTTCACTCCTTAATGCAAACTCCACCTGCCCGGTGCTGGAGAGGCACCAAGATGAATTGCCCTGGTTTTGGAGCTCATAACATCGCAGTGCCACCATTGTCACCTTCCAGGAGTGCCAGAGCTCAGCAACGGGGAAGAAAGAAAATGGATTGAAGTCAGGATTCTTCATAATTTCAGATTCTAGGAGTGTAAAATGTTACAGAAACTTGCATCCCTAATTAAGGGTGCTTCTCGGGGAGGGCTGACATTCCCATCCCTCTGGCCGGGGGGATACAGCTCCTGAGAAAAACCAGCTCTTCCCCTCACGGCACTTCACTGCAAGTCAAAATTTTTACCATGGTCTGTCCAGTCTCCTCCCATAATTTGCTCAAGAACTTGTTTTCATTTACTGTTCCCTGTTTTTCCCAGGTAGAGCTCCTGGCCCCTCGTCTCACATGAAGCCTTTCCAACTCTCTCAGCCTCTGCCTTGAATTTCTTGCTCTTATCTTCCAAATAACACAAGGCAGGGATCTGGATTGAAAACCTATTGAATCACTTGACACAAATGGTCTAATGCAAAGTGCAGCCAAACCCAGAAACACTTTCATTGTGTCAAGGCCCCAAGTGCAGCTCTCAGGGCGCTTTGGCCAAGCTGGGTGTTGAACTAATGACTGAACAAATTCCCGAGCAAAAGCCACCAGAAAGTGCTAATCCTTCTCCTGGAGAAAGTTTATCATGCTGGGGTTAGGTTACAGCCATGGCAGAGAGACCAGATAAATCCTTTTAAATTATATTCACTAAATGATTATCCATTAAGTGGAAGAGGTATCTTCTGCACTAAAAGCTTTGCTACTCAATAGAACTAATGACAAATTAAAGCTGACCGTGTAAATAAGCAAGATGGGAGCTGATCTGATTTTGCACTTTACTGAAAAAAGTGACAGATTAATCAATTCAAATTCACTACAGAAATATTTATTGTGAGACCCAACAGTTACAATTAGAGCTTTCTCCCCCTCCAAACAAACACTTATTTGTGAAGAATACTTTTCCAGTTTGAACGGAAAGCGCGGGTTCTGATTGCAAGTTTCCACTTGAGATTAAATACCAAATAAATAAAAAAGAGATTTAAGTTGTTTTCATTTAGCACAAGAAATATTCCTTCTTGTTTTTGTCAGCTGCCTTTCTGGGAAAAAAAAAGGGAGTAGGCAGAAGACAGAAAAAGCAATGAAGGTAAAGACATATTTTCATGTTGCACTTTATAAAAATTTAACTACACCCAGGTATCTCTTTTACTATGCTTGAAAGAATTTCTGAAATGCAAAAGCACTTGGCATTTCAATTTTATTTTCCAAAATACATGCATTCAATTTATGATAAACAAATGTATGTGATCATTATAGAGATGGAAAAAAAAAACCCATTACACGATAAAAAGCTTAATAAGCCATGACATTGATGAGGTCAATTAAAGTCAGTATTAAATGTGTTAATTACATATAATATAAGAACTAGATAAAGATATGGAAGAACAAGACAAACACATCCAGAAAGTTTCCACCCTGATAGAATTTTATAAGCATTGGGAATTTATGTGGGTATAAAGAAGTGGTTTTAATGGGAATAACCTTCAGGGGTTTCCTGAAAATAGATTTACAGCTCTAGAAAAGTCCAGGACTCATCCAGAGTGTTTCAAGACTTCTGCTGGTTAATGTGAAGGCTTTTTGCTGAGCAATCCAAGTTGGTTGTTTTTTAAGGAAATTTATGGAAGCACCAGAACTGCAGCATTTGAGACCCATGTCCCAGCTGCTCAAAATCAGGCAGAGGCTGAAATGTTCAGCTGGGATCAAGTCAAGGGGAAAGACAAATCTGAAGAGGGGGAGAGGATGTGAGCAACACCTGGGGATCTGGGGAAAATAAATTCTTTACAGTGCAGGAGGTCCCACCACATATTTTTTCCCTCATCTGGAGTATGTCTGGAGGTGGCTTTTTGTAAGGAATAATTCCTGAGCAAGGCTCCTGCACCAGCAGTTATGAGTGGATGTGAGTGTGGGGGAGACTCTGGGCTCAGCCCTTAAGGATTTCACCAGGATTAATGTTCAACCAGAAGTTAGAAAACAAGTAGATTAGATTTTAGCAGAGCAAAGTTGGGAGAGCAAGTGCAGGGTGAAATTCAACATGATAAAGCTGGGGAGAGAAAGGACACAGAGGAAATAGAAAGTGTTCAAAGATAAATTAATGTATGCCCGGGGGTTGTGTGTGCCACCTCCCAGTAATTGCACAGGGAATGTTCAAGTTGTTTTTTCTATTTTTTTTTCCTGTAAAGCCAGTGTGAAGGAACATCAAAATGTAAAAGTAATCAACAGTGGAAGAAAAGGCAGACATGAGTTATAAAACATCAAATACAGAGCAGGGTTGGAACAATTGCATAATGAAGTTGAGAGCATAAAAAGTGATAAGAAAAGCAAAGGCAGCGAATGAAAAGAAACCTTACAGGGAGGTAAAATAAAATTAGAACAGTTTTCAGGTCCAGGGAGGAAACAAGAGGCTGGAAAAGCAGCCCAGGTATCTGCCAGAGTCAGGACAAGGTGTTACCCAAAGAAGTGACAGTGCTAAAAACCAAAAGCCTTGCTCTGTGATTTGGAAAGTAGCTGAAATTTAGACCATCTCACAAAAGGCAGCATGGAAGAAATAAATCCCAGGGAGTTTTCTGTCCTTAAGAACCCCCCAGGCAGCTCCTGGGAAAACATCAGAACAAGTTGAGCTAGTCCTGAGGATTGGGGGACAGGAAAACACAACCCTTGGACAAGGTCTCCCAGCCTGGGTGAGCCCAGGATGCCACCACCATCCCTCAGAGCCTGGCCAGAATTCCTGGGCCACATCCTCTCCCCAGAGAGTCCTAACGTGGAACAGGCCCCAGAGAAACAGCCCTCAGAAAGGACTCGAGAAATATCACTAACTTTGGAAGAGAGGAGCTGGAATTTGGCTGCCTTTGGCTGCCCCAGCTGGAAGGAGCAGAGTTTGCACTTCACTCTGAAGTCACCAAGTTCCTCCTTCATGGAAGACTTTCCAGTTCCTGGACTAACTCATGTGACCTCCCAGGCCAGGAAGACCTTTCCTGTGTCCCAAGGCTGCAATAATGTCACTGCAGATTCCGGCCACATTTTCCTCCCCAGGCCTTCCCAAGGCAGAGCTCTCCATCCCCAGAGCCAGGCGGAGCTTCCCAAGGACACAGGGGAGTTTACACAAGTTCCACCCCCAGACCAGCCAAGAACATTTCTTCTACAGCCCCACATCAAAGGGGCCTGAGCTGCACCCCAATCACATGGGGGTGTCTTGTGTTTTCTGTTGATAACAGAACATCCTTTGGCTCAACACTATTTTCAGCACCAGAGCCTGAAGGACACATTGTCCCTGGATTTAAGATGCTGTTCCCACCTTTCCTTCATGTAATCTATTAAAGTGAGAGTGTGCACTGAAATCCTCACCAGAAGCAGGGACTGGGTCATGAGGAGTAGAACACCAGTGACAGATTCAGAAGCCAGCCAGGGACAAACATTTCACCCAGGCTCCCTCCACAGATCAACCTTTCTGCTCATCTAAAACAAATATTAGCGGCTTTGTGCTCTTCTTGGGTACTAAAGCACCATCAGGAGATGAAATGCAGAAATAGGACAGAAGATATAGGTTTTACAGAATCCCAGGATGGTTTGGGTGGGAAGGGACCTTAAAGTTCACCCAGTGCCACCCCTGCCATGGCACGGACACCTTCCACTGTCCCAGGGTGCTCCAGCCTGGCCTTGGGCACTGCCAGGGATCCAGGGGCAGCCACAGCTTCTCTGTGTTCACTGGGCTTATTATTTGACTTCTGGGTGGTGTTCAGCCTCTCCTGCTTATAGATACAAATTTATTTTTTTCCTCCAGGTGCACAAGGGCAGTTTGGTCCTTGAGAGCACGCGGGTTTGCATTTTATGTGTCAAATAAACACAGTAGCCCCAGATATGATTCAAACACTCCCCCAATACAGTTTTCTGAATATCCCCATCCCTACCTCTCTGCAGGCTGTCCAGTGCCAGGCATTGCAGGGAGGGATGCTGAATTAATTCCAACTTATTCCCAACTTATTCCCAAGCACAGTGTCTGCTCCATGATTCTGCCACCAGGAATTAGCAAGACACCAAACTGACCACAATTTGTGTTCCTTGAGTTGTCTCTATCGTACTTTGAGTCTTAAGGTCTTAAAAATTAGAGAAACGCCATTCAGCGTGTTAGTTTTTAAAGTATTTCAATGACTAAAGAGAACCAGGAGGCAGCTGCAGATATTTTGTACCATATTAATATTTCTTTGAAGCTGTAAATAAACAGCAGCTCTTTTACCTCATATGATTTACCAAAGGAGAAAAAAGAAAAACTACCTGGTCCAAGAGTTCTGCATCTCCCTTTCTGCTGCCACTAGAGGGAGAAGCCTATTCCTGGGATCCCGTGGCTCCGAGGCTGATTTTTTGGAATAGAATGGGAATTATTTCCGTTACAGCGAAGGACGTTTGTCCCTCTGTGATAAGCAGGGATATGGCAAAGGGAGAGCCTCTAAAATGAAGTGGGATAAACATTTCCTCCCCCCACGCTCAAATAAACTCCAGTTACAATCCTCCAACCTTGTGAATTTAAACACTGCTGCAATTGTTCTTCTTTGTTGGAACACAAATCCTTGCACTGTGTTTATTCCCGTTGCATCCAGGGCAGAGGAGGCCAAACAGGAAGAAAGGAGAATACTGCATTCCTATCAATACAGGAACAAAGGATGTTTTCTAGTGGCCTGAACTAATTCTGATAGAAAAACCATAAAATTCTCAATCAGCTGTAAGGAACAGTGGAAATTCATTGTGGGCAGGAAAAGTTCCTAAAGCAGCATTTAAATAACTAAAGATCCTACAATTCTGGATTTGCACTTCTTTGTCTTGTTCTCAATTTAAAGAATCATACTGATGACTATTTCTTGTGTAACTACACTTTAAATATTTGAACCAATAATGATTGCTTTGGATAAGTGTTTATAGCAGCGGCACAGTCATTTCACTGCTGTGGAAGGTGTTGCAAAACAGCCTCAAATGTGGGTGCAGAAAACCTTAGCTCCTTCTCTAAATATGGGGTGTGTCAGACACGCAGAGTAACCCCCAAAATGTGCTTTCAAACACAGGCTGCTGGCGGCCAGCAATGTGCAACCAGACCTGGCTTTGTGACACTGATGAGCATAACAGACTTAGAGGGTAAAATAGTCATTTTTCCAGACAATGAGGCACTTTGCAGGGCTTGGCCACATCTCTTCTGGGATACTCACTGTCCTTGTTCTTGCCAAAAAGGAGCAGCAACACTGGTCCTCAAGTCATCAAGGATGAAACTTTGCCAATCTCAGACTTAAACTGCAGGTGCAAACATCACCATATTCCTAGGATAATCCCAAAGGATTCCTTCCTGTCCTTCAAAGGGTCTGAGAAGTGGCTAAACCCACCTAAATATGAAAACCTCCCCATGGTCCAGCTGTCCCAACCTCCTGCTGCAGTGGCCAAGGTTAGCAGGTTATCCCAGCTACAACCCCTGTGTTTTATCCCAAATATATAAAAGCATCCTGCCTATGGTTTTAACAGGAAGAATAGCAGTCCCCACTGTCCTACAGCCTGGACACAATTATCTTGGATATTATTCCTCACCAACACACTCAGCCTAAATTCTGCCTCTTCCCATCATGCACTAAGCAGGAAAACATGTCGTTCCACATGTAATTCCAATTCTCTGACAATTAATAATAAAATTTTTTAAAAGCAAGATGAGCAATGTGACAGAAGGCTCCCAGGCTCAGTGCAGGGGCTGCCCCTGAGGCTTGGAGAGAAGCACATCCTCTCTCATCAGCCGAAAACCTGGGGAGCCAAAGCATCAACTACAACAAGCTTTTCTTTTCCTGGTGCTTTACTTGATGTTTTTTCAGAGCAGCTGCAGCGCTTTCCTCACTGAATGGGAGGTCACTTCAGCACTGTTTCTGTAAAAGAGGCTGGAATCTCAAACTGGTGTTAAAAGTTCAAACCCATGACCCATCACATCTACAGTATTTTGTTGTCATTGTTGGGAGAGTGACAGGGTTTGGGATTTAAAAATTGCAGCTATATTTGTATGATCCAAGTGATTTTCTTCTCCTGTGATGATTTCATAGCAGAAAGCTTAAGACAACATTCCAGATTTTCCACCCTTTGGTGTGCATGTGTCTATGTACATGCACACATATACAGAAAATAGAAAACATTCCCCAGTAAGTTTTCCTTTCTGAAAGGATTTTCACCAGCCTTGCAGAGTAACAGCATATGCAATATGTGTGTCACTCAAACATTTCCCTTAACTGCAAAGTTTGTGTCAAAATCTGTTCTGAAACAACTCCACAACGTGCACTTCACATAACCCTGAGCTGCAGGTTGGGCTCCACTTTAAGTATGAAATATTAAGTGAGCTCATAATAGCTAAATCACTCCATTGTCACCCAGCAGTAACCCAGGTTGGCAGAGCTCACGCTCCATGATGTCACCATTTATACCTTGCTGCAGTTGCCAGCAGAGCCCAGTTTGCATAAATTAGCTTTGATCGATGAAAAGTGTTAACATCTTTTATTTTTACCTTGGAGCACACTTGGAATAATCCTTTTTAGTGTTTTAAAAATGCATATGGGTGGCTTAAGTGCCAGGTTAGAATATATTGCAGTGCCAGCCACTGGAGAATGGTCAGTGCACTGGAAGTTGGGGACAGCAAACCCCCCTGGCCATCAGCAACACCTTGATAACATCCAAAAAGCCACCTTCCAATGTGCAGGTTGGAAAGGCTTTTGAAGCCAGCCCTGAAATAGCAAGGACAGCTGTAGGATGGATTTCACCATCCCTCCACACATTAAACCCCATCCCACTTTGCATCAACTCCCACTGAAATAAATAACTCAAGAACCACGCAACATAAATAACAGCAGAATGGTTTGGGGGGGGGGGAAATCATCTCTCCCTCTTCTAAAAATAG
>NW_005054349.1:4512676-4562937 GCF_000277835.1 Geospiza fortis | reverse complement strand
GTGGGGGGGGGGGGGGGAAATCATCTCTCCATCTTCTAAAAATAGCTTCCTTTTGGCTATGCTGCTCCTTTATGTCTTTCCTTGAGAAAGCAGGGATGAACAGAATACTGATTGGGATGCACTGGCAGAGGCAGCCTCAGGAGCTGCATTACAGGCACATTTCTCCCCCAGCCTGCTGGTTTTCAGAAGGAGAGGATATTTTCCATCTCCTTTTCCCCAAGGTTGGCTCTGTGGCTGCCCATTCCCTGCTCCTCCTCATCTCAAGGCTGTCTCTGCCCAAGAGGTGCCATGGGGTGGCTGAGATTCTGAAATCCCAAACCAAATCCAGAACAGCTCCAAAACTCCCTCTGGGCTTGCATGGAACTCTCAGAAGGACCTACAGACACACGTGGAAGTGCAGGTTTATCCACCCAGCCTTCCACAGCCCTTCCCTGGTCAGCTCTTACCATCAGTTCTTACATTCACAAATGTAGGGGTCAAACCCTGACCAGGGTTAAGCTGAGGACTCCCATCCTTGCTCTCTTCCATTCCCAAATTCTGATGGATCAACTGAAACCAAGTTCCATCTTGGTCACACTGAGCTCATGCAAGTTATGGAACCACAGAATGGTTTGGATTGGAAGGAATCTTAAATACCAACTAATCCACCCCTGCCATGGGCAGGGACACCTTCCACTATCCCAGGCTGCTCCAAGCCCTGTCCAACCTGGCCTTGGACACCTCCAGGGATGGGACAGCCACAGCTGCTCTGGACACCTGTGCCAGGGCTCACACCCCTAAAACAAGCTCTACCCCACTGCTCAAAGAGTTTTGTCCCAAAGCTGAAGAGATCGTAAAGAAATTTTTCATTTTTCTATTTTTTCACTATGTACCCAATTCCAAAGGCATTTGGAAGGAGAAATCCTCTCCCTCCTTGGGCTGAAGCCACAGAGACCTGGGATGCTGCTGGGATTTCACCCAGAGGCTGTGAGCAGATAGAAGGTTTGCTTTCCATCCAACACCTCCAACTCTTCTGGGGCACCCAAGAGCTTGGGCACCCAAAATTCCTTATTTTCCCACATTGCCATGTGTTTGAAAACTCCTGAAACACATTGAAACAAAGGCAGAATACCTGTGCTGGTGGTGTCTGAGTTTTACAGGCTGAGGGGAGCAGTGGGAGTTGAACACACACAGCCAGATAAATGGAGAAGGGGTCAAATCCAAGGCTGTCCTCATCCAAGGTTTATTTCAGGACCCCTTCTCCAGCACTACGAGGGGAGCCCCAGCCCTCTCAGAACCAAGCTGTTCCTGCTATTGCTGGCTTGGGACAAAAAGCACACTGCTGCTAACCTCTTACATAAAGTGAGCAGGCAAACAGCTGAATTGCTGACCCCACGTGGCCTTTTCCCCAGGATTTGTGGGTTTGCACAAAGAAGCCAACATTTTACATGCAGCCCTTGATGGAGTTTGGAATTGTGCAGAAACCCTGTTTAGAGTGCACACTCTTAACCCAATTGTTTGTGTACAATGTTCCTCCTCTCTGATGCCAAACACTGGAGGTCTCTGGGTTATTTTTTCTATTTTTATTTTATTTTTTTAAACTGCTTGGTCATACACAACTTTGAGTGCCTGGATATACTTTCACTACCATTAGTATTACAATATAATACAAGTCTGCCATCAGGCATGATTTTTTTTCCTAGAATCTGTCCTTTCTTTCAGCTGAGCACTCAGAGCTCGCTAGATATGAGTTCCAAAATTATTAAACACTTCTTGGCTCCGAGTTTTCTGTGCAGGCAGAGATATATATCAGGTTTATTTTGTGAGTGGGAGATACTTAGCAAGAGCAGTTGACTCAGTCTGCGTTTTGAGTAAACAATTCTCTTCATCTTTACATGCAAATTGATTGATTTAAGATTTTTTGGAGGCTTTTGTCAATTGCTAACAGATATAAAACATTCAGAAGGAAGTGCCACTTCCCTTTGAGTGGGGAAAAAACATCAGGCACGAGGTGCCAGCAGCTCCTTTCATTAAGGCAGGGGCTGCACTGGCTTTGCCTGCCCAGCAAATCCCAGTGCCTCCAGCACTGCCCCCATCAGATCCATGAAAACCACTCGAGAGCTGCAGCAGGGGAGCTCAAGGACCACACACTCCCCCTTCCCTGTGCCCTGGATGCTTAAATCATCCCCAAGCAATCAAGTCTCACACCTCGGAGGATGAGAAAGTGCAAGTGATCCCAACTGGTGGATTACACAAGGGGGGGATGCAAGCACAGAGCACCACAATGCCCGGATTCAACAACAACAAAACAGCATTGAGGCATCCCAGCACAAAAATCCCCATTGTACATTTGATTTCCAGCCATCCCAGCTCTGAGCTGCTAAAACGACAGGATAAACCATTCCCTCCTCCCCAGCTATCCCAAACTCAACCTTGGCGTTTTTGTTTTAATTCAAAGACACATTAATTGTTGTGAAGGTACAAAGTATTACCTGGAATAACACTTCAAATGCAAATTAAGGGCTGTGTAAAATTATTGTAGTGCAAGAGTACCATGGTTTATTAACAGCAGATTTGCAAGGTTAATTTTCAATTATGTATTTCTTATTAGTTTTCTAGCTGTCTTGCTATTATTAAATTTAAAGAGGAAGATACTTTCAATGTGTCCAGCTTCTGTGGCGTTATTACTGATAATTATTCCTATTTTCCAATTTGTGTTACTCTCATGTCTTGCAAAATTTGTAATTAATGAGCAAATAATTATAGCAGCACTTACTAGAGCTGCTTTAGTTAAAGCTGTGTCAGCTTTTGTATTAGGATCCCCATTTTTCAAGGGTTTATAACTCAAGCATAAAAATTCACTCTGGGCAGAGCCTTGTCATAAGAGCTGTCTGCTGAGCATGATTTTTTGTTTTTAAATATTTCTAAGCAGTATTATTTTGTTCTTTTTTCTTAAAGTTATGGACATTTTAATAGAGCTGAGAACTTCTGAGGGCATTAAGTGTACAGCACTCTGTTTTCCTGTGCTCCAACGTCTTGGAAGTAAAGACATTTTATTTTAAGGTGAAGGCATTCACTTTTGCAAATAGGAAACCAGATGCCACAGCATCTCCAAAGCCCAGAACGGGGTTTTTAATGCCTGGTGGTCATTAGCTTTAGAAAAAAGACACAGAAGAGAGAATACAGAAGGGAGCTTGACATTCAGGGATGTTTGTGCTGATCCCACCCAGTTAAAGCATTCAGGCACTGCCTCAATTAAGGCACACGAGTGGTCCTTAGGAGTCAACAGGGCTGGCCAGGCTCTCTGGGATGCCCAAAGCATTCACTGCCCAATTCAGCAGAACAAAGCTCTGCTTTTGAGGGGGTTTTGGGCTGTCCCCATTCACTGCCACCGCTGTCCACATGCCTGGGAGGGGATCCACAGGGATCTCTCCTTCAGGATGCTGAGGGCTCAAACAGCTCAGCACCTCCTCAACGAGGTGCTCAGAATCCCACAGGGGCCTGGTTGGTGCCAGTTTGCAATTCAGCACAAAACCAGTGCTTCTTTTTTTGTGTGGAAGAGGAAACCCCAAGGGAAAAGCAGCAGGTCCCAGCACACCCAGGTCTGCTGCACACGCTTGGCCGCAAAATGAAATTGGAAAGTGGAAGCTCTAGAGCAAATATTCTGCAAGATTTAGGCTCTACAGGAGAGCCTGTCACAGCTGCCTCCTCCAAGAATTCCCTGTGGTCACTCATCCAGACTCACTGGACACAATCCTCGGTCACTCCTGCTCTTCTGTACCCTTCCTCCTGCAAAGGGCCTTGGAGCAGCCACCCAGCTCCAGAGAGCCACTTAGAATTCTGGAATCATTAGGGTTGGAAAAGAGCTGCAAAATCATCAGGTGACTCTTGGAGTGTTTGACCTTAACACTGACCCTGTTTGACCTTAATATTGAGCTTAATTAAAGCAAGACCAGCATAACTCAGCAAACAAGTCAGCAGTGCTGTGAAAATCAGCTTTAGTGCATTTTACACAAGCTTTGAAGAGCAGGGAGGATTTAGACATTTCCAGGACCAAACAAATAGCAAAAAAATTCCCAGTTTTACTGGGAGACACAGCCAGAGATGAGGTAAAACCAGAGAATGATGAGACCTACCTGTATCGGCCACATCAAGTCACAGAATGCAAGGTTTGTCCTCCTGAAAATCCAGGTAACTTTTTCCTTGAGCGCCTTCATCAGGAAAGGAGGCTGAGCTTTCTCTGACCTTTTATTTACCCATCTATGACTCCCATCCTTTAGGTTTTTCACACCCTCATTTGGGATAATTATCTCCTCATGTTTGAGTTGATCGCTGATGAGGGGGACCCAGTTTTTATTCTGTTGGTTAATCCCAATCTGCAGCATTTGGAGCCTTTTTCTGACTAAGGATCCCAATGACTGAGGGATCCCAATACCCCTCCTCCCTGGTGCATCCTCATGGCCAAACCATATTTTATAAGCCTATGCTTCATTGGCAAATCCCCCCAATCACTTGCAAACCCCCCCACGTTACAAGAATTCTGGTATCTTTATTTTGCATATATGCAGAGCCTGGTCCAAATATGGCTGGTAAATATATTGTATAAATAATATAATAAATATAATAAACCCCTGCCATCTAAACCAAGTGTTCCTCCTCGTTTTAGGGGCCTGTTTGTCTTGCAGGTAAATATTTTCCCTTACCAACCCATGTCATAAATTTCTCCTAGTTCAGATTACTCTGCAAAACCAAAGGAATCTCTATGTGCTGATATTCCTTGGTTTCTGATAGCCTCACAATTTGGCAGTAACCATGGTGCTACTTGATTTATCATGGCTGCATGGCACAATGTGTATCTCATTATTCTCTCCTGGTAGATTTGTATGGCTTTTATTTAGCTGTAAAAACAATTTACATTTTTTGAGCATCTGAATTAAAGATAGAATAGAACTATGACATCGAGAGCTGGAGATTTTATGCAAATTTATTTATAAATATAAATCACATTTAGAATGCAAAATTACACAAATGTCTTCTACAGATCACCCATCTCTTAAAGAAATTATTTATTTACTTTTTTAAGGATAATGCCTAAATATGTTATCCATATATTTGCAATGGGAATGGAAACTTGGTAAAAAATCCCAAGTGAAATTTGGGATCAGTTATGTGACAAGGAACCTTTCCAGTTTCAAGTCCACCTGACAGTGCTCCTGTACCCACACCACCCCCCAGCACTGCGCCAGAACTTGTGTTACTTAAATATTATTCCAGAATAACATTCCTGGGAAACCCAGCTGCTTGCATCTAATCCCAATACTCCCAAGAACCATAAATCCAGGTGTTTTCCCTGTCTTTTGGGATTTCAGAATGGAATAGACTGAACTCTTGAAAGTGGGATACAAGAGATGAAGATTTTCTGACTATAGAGCCCCTCTGAACAAATAATGTGACAGTGGTTCCCTGTATTTCAAAACAATCATGGATTTTAGATACAACTAGGGCTCCATTAAATTTCTTTTCCAAATTTTGATACCTTTTCTCTGCTGTAATCTCAGGTTTTCCCTTTTTCCCTCTTTTGGGGTCTGGTTGTTTTCTCATTTTCTCCTCTAACACAAAATCTCTGCCCTGGGGAAAAAAAATCAGTGATTGTTGTCTTGACTTTTCAACAAAATAATCCATGAGTTCTCAGCTTTGATAAACAGTTTTAACATAACATTCCTCTACTTGATGGAAGTGACATCCAAACCATCTCAGAAATCTCCATGCTGCCCATCCTTCTGCCACAAGGAATTCTCCACTGAGCAGTCCTATTTCCATTGCACTTTATCCCCTCAAAAGGGGAGAATTGTTTCCTAAGGAAAAAGAAAATGCATAAAACATTAAGTGCCAATGCCCTGCTCTTCCCTTAGCTCTGCTTCTACACTGAGGTTAAATACAGCTCTGGAATCAAAACTAACACAGAAAAGGACTTTTCCCTAAGTCAGAGCAGCTCCATGGGGTATTTGCTACCCTGAGCCTCTGTAATTCACACAACACAATCACAAAATCACTAAGTTTGGAAAATACCTCCAAGATTGTCCATTCTAATCTTTGAGCCAACTCCACCACATCCACTAAACCAATCACCCACATTTCTGAGCCTCTTCTCACTATTTTACCTATAAAAACATCCAGCTGCTTCTTCCTGTCATTTGAGTTTGCGTAATTGCACCTTTTGAAAAACTGGAAAGGGAAGAAACTCCAGGATTACAATTGAAAAATTCATAAAATGATCCTCTGAAATTTACCACGTTAGAAACTTCTTGTTGATATTTTTAACAATGCCACAAAAATCCTTAAAAGACACATAATTTTGGTTCAGCATCATGAAAAACTTTTAACACTTAATCAAGCGGATATTCTGGTGGATGAACACTGAGGATACATTTCCAATTTTATACATTTAGGGTGACAGAAGGAAAACACCTTTTCTAGCCAATTATTGCTCCATCAGCATACTCAGAATTTGCCAATGTGTTGTGGACAGAATAAAGTCCTATTCCTCAAAATTTTCATTATTAGTGAAATCTGAATATTTGGATGACAGGAAAATCTACTGTGAAGAGCAGGAGAGTGATGGCTGTGGATGCTCAGCTTTGCATCCTGGCTGGTACTGGACCAAACACATCCAGCAGGGCTTCAGAACACTGGAGCAGAGAAGAAGAGATTAAAAAGGAAAAAAGGAAGGTGTAAGGATGAGGAAAGTTGTAACTAAGAGCTGAGTTAACTGGAGACTGGTTTAACAGATGTAGAATAGTTTTACACCTCAGGAGGGAATTGTGCTGGTACAACCTCCAGTCCCACCTCAGACAATTGGATTTGAGCATGAGTTTAAGGACAAAGCTGAGCTGGGATAGTTTGTGAGATCGCTATGAAAGCACAACCTTCCATTCTCCCAAACCATATGGGTTTGACTTCCCATATGGAGTGACAAAATAAAAATGTAGTCTAAAAATAGCTCTCAAAAGTGCACTGGCTGAAGGCTGCTTCCCATGCCACAGTTTGATTAGCCTTGTGTTTTATTTCTTCAGCAGCAATTTCCATTTATCTCTAATTTGGAGCATGAAAAAAAGCTGCTTTTATAGTTGTAAGCAGAGGAGAAAAAGGCATCCTGGAAACAAATATAAAGAGAGCTCTCCTGGCTTTACAGGAGCTGCAGGAGCAAGGAAAATTACTTCAGGGCAGCACAAACCAAAGTGATGCAGGGAGAGCCGGAGCGCTCCTGTGGGAGGGACGGCACCGAACGCCAGCATTCCCACCCAGGCTCTGCTGGAAGGTGTCTTTGCAAAAATCAGAGATTTATTTATTTGGTTTTTTGTTTATTTTTTTCAGGGGAAAAGATTCCAGCCCCTCCTCAGATGCTGTGGTAGGTGTTGGGCTGCTCACTGCAGGAGAGAACTCGAGGGGCTGGAGCGAGTCCAGGGATGGGAATGGAGCTGGGAAGGGGCTCAGCCTGGAGAAAAGGAGGCTCAGGGGGCACCTTGTGGCTCTGCACAGCTCCTGACAGGAGGGGACAGTCCCAGGTCAGGCTGTGCTCCCAGGGAACAGGGGAACAGCCTCAGGCTGGGCCAGGGGAGGCTCAGGTTGGATTTTAGAGAATCTTTCTTCATGGAAAGGGTGTAAAGCATTGGAATGGGCTACCCAAGGCAGTGATGGATTCACCAGCCCTGCAAGTGCTCAGAAAACCTGTGGATGTGGCACCTGGGGACTTGGTGTAGTGGTGAACATGGGGGTGCTGCTGCGTTGACAACTGGACTCAATGACCTTAAAGTTTTTTCCCAACCTGAATGATTCCATGATTCTAAATTTTAAATTCCTTCCCGCTTCAGCTGGAGAAGGGAATAGACCATCATCAAGCGCCTGGAGATCTGCTGGTGGCATCCGAGACCTGAAACCCCTGGCCCTGAAGGAGGAGGAGGGAAGATCTGTCTTTGTGGGAGCCCCCTGACATCAAGAGCTGAGTCACTGCTTGAAGACAAGAAGGAAATATCCCAGCTGGTCTTCTCAGGGATTACTTCCCCCATGCTGGAGAACTCAAGAAGAGCTGATAACCCACTAATAGATGTTGTTTTAGATGAGCAGAAAGGTTGATCTGTGGAGGGAGCCTGGATGAAACATTTGGCGTCTGAATCTGTCATTGGTATTTCTCATTATTTGTGTCTTTTGCCAAAATAAGTAAAGAAATAAATAGCAGATAACTAAAAGAATCCACATACAGCTTTCCAGGATGGTGGAGAAAATAATGTCTTGCTTTTCCAGCATTTCAGTTTTCCCACATCCCTGGGCTGGCCTGGATTTTAGCAGGTTTATGGGTTTTCTGCAGGCTCTGGCACTGCACATTCTGTGCACACTCTGGGACAGTTTCTGTCCTGTTTCTGCATTAATATTTGTTACTGTGGATGCAAAAGTGAAATAAAACTGAGAAAAATTGTATTTCAAGAAAAAGATGCCCCTCTCCTCAGCACAGAAGGGAGACAGCAATGTCGAGGTGGGGTTGGGGAGGGAGGAGCAAATCTCAGCTCTGGTTCAGCTCAGAAGGAATGAAAGGTCCGACCCCTTCACTCTTCAGGAATCTGGAGTGAGAAAAATCCAGACTGAAGTCCAGGAGCCTGCGCTGGACACACATCACACCACAGCCCAACATCTGCCACAGTGCACAATAACGTTCTTCTACTTGATATATTTTTTCTCTCTCTCCAGTTTCTTAAAGCTCTAGGAATGATTTTCCCAATCTGAGCAAAAGCTCTGCACTGCCCCTTAAAAGAGATTTTTATAATATCTAAGAAATATTCAAATCTAAAGAGGAGAAAGAAATCAAGAGTGGGAAAAGGCTGTAAAAGCATTGGCAGAGAAAGGATTAGAAACCAGCTTTTCTCTACAGAATTTGGAGAGAAAAAAAAAATCCAGCACTTCGGAAACAATTACTTACAAAGTTCAAAGAGTTTGATACCCTTAGCTTGGGTAAGATAATGGGCAACAAATAGCACCCACAGTCACGAGGAGTTTAACCCAACTACTCCTGTCAGCAAAACTAATTTTACAAAGCGCATTTCGGTCAGGAAGAATACTTTCCTCGCTCGCGATTCCTTTTTACATTGCTAATAAGTCTCTTAGCAGGCGATTAGAAGTGCCTCTTCAGCCAGGAGCAGGATCGCCCTGAGCGCAGCCAGCGGTCCCTGCTCCGGAAAAATCCTGATTGGAGCCGGGGGGAATTTCGCCTGAGGAGCTCCCCTGCAGGTGTTTGGTGCCTGGCTGTGTCATTACAGGGACTGCTGATGGTTATTGCACACTGACAGCCCTCAGGAACAAGATCTGGGCTGCTCTGACCCTGTTCCCTCACTGACACCCAGAAATCAAAGGGTGTTTTTAGGGCTGCGTGTCCAGAGAGGGGAAGAGGACTCACCTGCCTGACAACTGGATAAAGCTTACAAACCTTAAACATTTGTCCCAAATGATGCAAAATCTATCTGGAACATCCCAAATCCTGTCACCTGCTGAGCCAGGTAAACCCTTTAAGGCAATGTAAGTTCAGAGGAACCTAATTTCAGTAAAAGAATGATGGATGAGGGACAGGGATGATCCAGGACAGCCCTCTCCGGGTGGGTGCCTCTTTCCCCAGCTCCACAGATGGGGAACATTTCCCGAGGAGATGCTGAAAAGCCCCTGGCTGTGCTCTCTGGAAGTGAACAGCAGCAGGAAGATGAGCAGTGGATATGGGAGACAGAGAATTTAAACTCTTTGACTCATCCCAGAACGATCTGGAAAAAAAAAAAAAATCAGTCTCTTTGTGGATAAATAAAATTTTATCAACTCTGCTGAAGGCAGTGAGAAGCTCCGGGCAGCCCTTGGCACCTCACCTGCACCTGGAAAATTAATGCAGTGTGTTAATTCATCCAGAGAAATGCTCACTTATGCAAAGAAAATATTTAGATGATGGAGAAGAGGATCAGCTTCCAGCTTTGGGTATTCTGGGCAGCTCTGTGATCCATGTGTAGGCACCTCACTGAAGATCAGGGACTGGAGGTGTCCATGTCCATCCCAAACATTATAAGAAATCATCTGACATCTAAATCCAGCACACAGAAAATAGGCTAAATTCATTAAGTCAAGTGATTCCACTTTAATTCTCACCTTTTGGTTTTTGTTCCAAAGGCTTTGTGGCAATTCATGCCAAAGAGCCAAGTAAATATTTTCTTGTGCTGCGTGGAAGATGATGTCAGGCAGTGATGGGAGTGAAATACTGACTTTGTAAAACTGTTTGTACTCTGATAGGATTGACTCATTTTGTCAGATTATAGAAAATGCATTCCATGATTATATACACCCCTAGAGACCCTATGGAGGTAAGATTCTGCATCTCACAATGGTATTTAACCAGGAAAAAATGGACTAAGTAAATAAAAAATCTGCAGGATGTGACTTCATCATGCACTGTTGACACCTGCTTCTATGATTTAAAGGATGTTACTAAGAATATCAGGGTTGCTAATGTAAATGATGAAGAAATCAGAGGTCAATCATATAATAATAAATATTAGCATAGGTTTCCCAAGGCCAGAAGTGCCTGCAATGGTAATTGGAATTATGATTTTACTCTTGAATTATGTGATACTGAAAACACTTTGTTCTCTGCTGCTTTCCTGGAACTGCTCCATTAAAGCCAAGGAGACAAACTCTCCAATTTTGTTTAATCCAAGAATTAATGTCCCCTTTTCATGAGGATTCTTTTTGCTTCTTCAGCCTGTGCACAAAATTGTGTTAGAGGGGTGTCCCTTGTGTTCCTGCTGCTGATCTGAGCACCCTAATTCTGGATATTCAGGATAAGGTAGAAAAAGAGGAAAACTCCTCCAAACAGCACTGCAGGCACAAAGGAAGCATCAAATCCTTCCTCAACCACAAGCCACTTCCTTATGGAACACCAGGATAAAATGCTCTCAAAGTGCATTAATGCAACGGCCAATATATTAAATTGGATGAAAGACTGGTCCCAACAATATGGTTTAAATTGACAGAATAACTGAAGCTCATGGCACTATTTACAGCATCTCTGAATTACTCTGGACACACAGAAAGCACCAAAAAAATGTGGCTGCAGCTTTAGAAGAATTCATTTTGGAGTTATCCAGCCGCACCTTGTGCAGCAAAAAATCAGCCCAGCAGCTGGGCTGGTGCTGGGAGGAAATTCCAGAGGGTGAGGGGCTGGCAGTGGCTCTAAAGCACTGAGTGTCATCCTTCCCCACCTCCAGACACCCCTGCCTGCACTGCTGTCCCAGAGCAGTCTGAAAGTCAGAGAATGAAAATATTTTCAGCAATAAGAGTTGCTGGGTGCTGCCTGTCTTACCTGGGGATTCCTGCCAGCACCGCAGACGGCTTTGGAAATGCTGCTAAATCATGTTTTTTGCAGGGCAAAAACCCCCACAAACTAATCTTCTAATGCTGCCTGAATATTGTTGGGCTGTTTTCCTTTCATGCCTGTGACTCCTTGCTGACAGGCAGCTCACAGAAGTCATGCTGGAGCTGGTGGCTGATGCTGGAACACTCCGTGTGGAGAAACCGGGATACGCCACGAGTGTTTCAACGCGGTTACACAAAAGTCTACAATTAGGTCATAAATTATATAATCCTGCAAGGAAACAACAAATTTAATGACTATGCCAAACCAGAGATAAAAGCTGAGGAAGGAAATAGCATCTTGCTCATTAAATATTAAGGATCAGATCCTTCAAACACTTGCCAGTGATGAACTCTGTGGGAGCTTGGCATCTGTATTTGTGTGTGTTCTATAGAATGTGCTTATACATCATATACAAGTGCTGGGTGTGATTTATGGAGCACACACACATAGTAAGTATATTTATAATGCATAAATACATTCCATCAAGAGCAGAGAAGGTGATTAGTGAGAGTTTCCTAAGAGGTTTAATCAGATATTTTGATGGCTTATTTCCAGTGTTGCTCCAAAAGCATTTTTCATTGCAGGGCACTGGGAGAGAGCAGGTAGAGACATCTCCTTTCCCCACTTACAGCAGCAGCAGCTTTCACATCTTCAGTGGGATTGAAGAACCCTGTAAAGGAAGAAAGATTACCAAGATGTAACAATGGATTTGAAAATTCCCTGCAACCTTTGAATCCCTCCCCTAATGCTGCCGTGCCCCAGCCTTTCTTCTCACCTTACACGAGGCAAATCTGGTTTGATCTGTCTGAAACAACACAGGGGTGAGGTCTTGTGAATATTCCCTTAAAAGTTGGAAGCAATTCCCTCGGGCCCGATGGCTGTGCTGATGTCCTGGGTATGTTAATGAGAGGGAATGGGGATCTCTGATGGAAAAAGGCAGATAGCACTCCCCGTCCTTGCTGTCGTCAAAGCCTCTCTGATAACCATGTCCTTTTCTTCAAAGATTTGAGTCATTTGTGGATTGACTACATAATCCTTGTGCTGGAGCCTGGGAAAACTGCTGTTGATGCCCTTGGCAAATTCTTAGCCTAAAAAAGCATGAAAAAGAGGACCAAGTAATTTCAATTCCATAAAATACATTAAATGCAGCACACAGGTATGTAAATGGGAAACTCCATAACTGTAATTTGCCCATTTAGAGCCTGATCTAAAGGCTATAAAAGTTAATTTGAAATCTTTTCATTGATTTTAATGGCCTTTAGATCAGGCCCATATTATGCACTGCATATCATGTTTGTTTCAGTGCAATAGTGTATTTATGTAAAATGTGAGTTATGTGGATTATAACACATGCAGATCCCCTGCTTATTGTGCAAAGACAAAGCTTGTGAAATTTACAGGCTTTAGCAATCCACATAAAATCCAAAAAAACCAAAATAAAGTCCCAAATAATGATTAGTCTTTTTAAAAGTGAGATTTAAAAAACAATGATGAGGCCTTATTTCATTATATACTAATACAACCTAAATGTATTTTAAGGATCATGAAATCCAAATGGAAATTTGCACAATTCCTCATTTCTGACTGCAGTGGTTCAACAACAAAAAAAAAATTACATGTAAATGATTCAAAACCTCTAAAAGAAACAGCACTTTTTTTTTTTCTAATCTGGGGAGAAGAAAAAAAAAGGGTTTCAACCCAAGCTCAGCAAGGGATAACAGCATTACAGGCGCTGCATGGAGAATTTAGCCACTCATAATTCCAAATCCTTCTCAAATGCTTTATTGCTATAAGGTGGCTCATAGCAGCCTCCACACAACAGGACTCCCATAGCATTAACCATGAGAGATAGGCTTCCAGAAAGAAACTATAGCAAAGTAATTGTAAATCTCTAATGATGCATAAAACCGAGCTGAATTGGTCCTGAATTCTCAGCATAAAAGAAATGAACCATCAGAAGAACCAATTCTGGTGGCAGTATAACACACCCCAGTGTGGAAACTGTTTATGGTGTTTGCTGCAGTGGAAATATTCCCACTAATATGCAAGGATAGGAATTCATTAAAAAGGCCTGAATGCTGCAGCTCCTTGGGATGCCACATGTGACTGAAACTGAAAACAAATCGTTAGCCAAAAAGAAAATCTCTGCACCAAAGCAGGTCATTGGCTCAGGCAGTGCCAGTTGCTGTACAATAAATCCAGTGGGATCTGCAGGGTCTTTTTAAACTGAAATTAGATCAATAAATGCAGTGGGATCTGCAGGGTTTCAAACCCACCTTGTAAGACCTCCAGGGTGGTTTTATGCATCTTGGGGGGCTTTGTAGCACCAGGCTGGGCTTTGTTGGAACTGTGCCCACCAAGATGTCCCCTGGACTGCTTGGACAGACCAGACCGAAGCCTCATCCCCCTCCAAAAAATCCTGTGCCCAACAGGACACCTGACCTGGGAGCTCCAGTGATGGCCTTCAAGGGACAAGGCCACAGGCAGCTCAGAGAACTCTGTTAACACCCAAACTCTCTATTTTCCTCAGAAAGTTTAGCCGATTCCCACCAGATTAGCACCCAATAAAATATTTAAAACCATAATTAACGATACCATTTAATTAATTAACAATGCAATCCACAAACTCTATGAGCTGATGTACCTGGCGCATTCCAGAAACCTGGACCCTCTCCCGTTAATCCATCACTGTCCAGAGGCACCTTGCTCCAGGAGCAGATCAGATGGATTATCTGGGAGACCAGGAATCCCAGAGCAAGAGGAAGCACTCATTTCCCCACACAGCCTCACCCAGGAGCTCCAGTGTGGCCATAAATCCCATTTTTTGGGGTGAGGAACCGTCGTGCTTTCGCGTCCAGTAGATCTCTGGCTTTTTTTTTGGCACTGCCAAGAGGTGTGGGATCGTGGGATGAAGCTTTTCTGGCACCAGGGCATCTGTCCACTGAGAAGGAGATTGACAGGGCTGGAATGGTTGGGTTTGTTTGTTTTCTCATTTCACAACTCGGAAGAGCCAGACATCTGAGAGCTCGGATGCCTCATTGCACGGTGTCAAAACCGGCGCAGGCACAGATTTGAAATCTGCATACGTGGACAAAAAGAGGGAGTATTTGAAATTAATTACAATTTCTAGGCACTATCCAGAGAACAATATTTACCCATAATAAGCATGCACCAAGGAATGGCACATTTACTGCACGGTTTTTAGTGAAGCTGCAGTTTTCCACACTGGCGTGTAGGACTCCAAGGCTTAACCAGGACTTTTCATTTTATAAAAGCATTTTTAAGAGTTCTCTTATAAAAAAGAATTAAATATCACTGATTTAAAGTCAGGCTAAAACAAAATGAAATGAGAGTGACCCACTGGGACTTCCTATGCTTGCAGTTGCATTTATCTGCATCACACACAACACATCAGTTATAAAACATCCCATAACTGTGTATAGGTGTCACAGCCTTACCTATAATCCTTCTAGAAACTCTGGGAAGAAGATAAACAATTTTAAAAGTGAAAAAATAAAATAAAATGACAATAATAAAAACATTGGTTTTACTCTGTTTCAACTGTAGACAAAGAAATAGGTGAAGAAATGAAATTTTCCTAATACCCTCCTTGTGCATAAATATAACAATAAAGGAATGGGAAAAATGAGAAAAGAGGGATGACCCACAGCAGGTGTAAATGAAAAATGAATTAATTCACACTGCTACAAACTTCCTTCTCATTGGTGAGCTGCTGGCACCATAGCCATCCATTTATTTACCTCTGATTTAGGGGTCTTACCCTGTGAGCAATTTATTGGTGCACATTTTGGAAATAAAAATCCAAACTAGCCAACCCATTTCCCTGAGGATCCCTCAGCAGGGAGTGCTGTCCAAGATGCCCCAGCTGACACCTCTCTATTCCAAGGTACCTCCATTTTCCCCAATCAAATCAGAGCAACTCTAATTAAAGGTAAACAAGAAGCTAAAGTGAGATGAATGGTTTATAGGTGCTTCATGCTTCCCTACATTGATTAATAGATAAAGAATTCATCCCTCCACCAAATTAGTTGACAAACCCTGCTATAATTACTCCCTGTACACGATGATCTGTAGGCACAGCAACTCCAGCAGGGACTGAGCTGCCTCCAAAGACATTTTGTGCTGGTTGGCTGCACCCACCAGGTATTTACATCCCACAAATCTTGTCTTTGTACTCCAAGTTTCTCAATATGGTTTTAATCTGAGATTAAAGCAGGGGGGGTCACTCTTTCGTGGAATGCCATCACTTGTGAATCAGGTTTGCAGCACAGGAAGCTGTCCTGGACTCAGCTGTTTCTTGGCTTTGAGAGTTTAATTTTTCCTTTTGTTGTTTTGCACATTACTCTGCTCTGTGAGCAGCAAACACAATTTTCTTTCACCTATGGATGAAATTTTGTGAAAGCAGCACATTTGCCACCTCAAAATCAACCCCAAAGTTGATCCATAGCACACTTGACCACTCCTAAAGCAGAGCACTACAAGAGAAAAGCACTTCAGGGCTTGCATCAGATATTGTCTGGCCACCATGGACCAGGCTGGAGGCATCCAGAGATGGGCTCCAGCTTCTGGAGAATGCATTGATTGAGTCATTTTTAAGGAGTTTGCTATTAGAATAATTAATGGTTGTTAGGGTAGGAACCAGCAGCTGGGAAGGGTGGATACAGGGCTTAGTCTTGTTCATTGATTACTTTGCAGTTCAAGTTTTGCAAGTGGGATCCAGCCCTTGAGATGGAGATTCCCGTGCTGGAAAAAGGGGAATCAATAAATCTATTGGGAAAAACATAATTTCATTTTCCTTCTTAACCAGAAATTGAGATACACACGTTTCTCCCTCCCTGCTTTTCCCTGACTTAAATATATCCTGTGTTATGTAAGTAATTGTTTTGAACCCACTCTAGGACACAGCCAGAGACATGACTCCAATAACACATTATCAGTAAAACAAAGCAAAACAGTTTCATGTCCCTGCTGGGTTTGTATATCCACTCTTAAATGAGCAGATTGTCTCATTATTCACCCTGATCTGGTCATTGTATGCTTAGTCACAGCTGTCACAACAGGTGCCCGAGCCTCCCCCTCCATGGCACTGCCTTTGCTCTCTGGAGTTTGTTGTCACATTCCTCTGGTGGCTTTGCTGTTCCTTCTCTGGCTCTTTCCAGGCTCACCTACATCATTCCTTCTGAGATCATCCAGGTTTGGCCAACTTGGGATATAACAAACCTTCATCATTCCTTCTGAAGTCATCCAGGTTTGGCTAACCCAGGATATAAAAAACCTTCAATCACTCTGAGACCATCCAGGTTTGGTCAACTTGGGATATAACCAACCTTCATCATTCCTTCTGAGATCATCCAGGGTTGGCTAACCTGGGATATAAAAGCCTTCATAATTCCTTCTGAGATCATCCAGGTTTGGCTAACTTGGGATATAACAAACCATCATTCCTTCTGAGATCATCCAGGTTTGGCTAACCTGGGATATAACAAACCTTCATCGCAGCCATCAGCTCTTCACAAGCTGATGTTCCTCACCCCATCACACAAAACCAATTTATCCATCAGCTTTGGCCATGGTTGTCTTGCCTGGGCTTTTCCCATCTCTCTCAGTATCTCCAGTGCCCACTTCTCCTCATGGAATTAGATATTCCAGGACAGGGCTAGAGGCTGATTCCTCCACTAGACCAGGCCATGCCAAGCGACAGCAGGAGTCTCCAGTGAGTTGAGAATTTCCGTGGGCTCTTGTCCAACATTATATTTAACGAGAAAATTCTTTGGAAACAGCTTTTATGTCCCAAGATATCATCTCTTCCCTTTTATTTCTCTTTAACGTCCTTTGGAGGTGGTGTGGGGCTCCCAGGGTTGAGGGCAGAGCTGCTCCCCTCCTGTTCCTCTGCTCTCACTGCAGATTTATCCATCACATTTTCCCACTGAGCTCAGCACTCACTGGGGATCTTTTACTGCCGAAAATCCTGTGAGTTCTTCAATTATCAGCACTGTGCCACTGTGAGCTAACAAACTTTATCTAATACAGCAGCATATCAAACATTTTTAGTTCTGTAACAAATGTTTTCTTAGCTGGAAGCAAATCTCCTCTGATATTAAAGTACCTCCAAATAAAGAGACAACTTTATATGAATTTTTTTTCTATTGTCTTCAAGGAATATATTGCAGGTTGAGGGGGAAAATATACACAATTCAAGCAAGCTCTTTTATGTTTTGTAGACATCAGAATTTAGGGCCTAATTCCTGAAATGACGTAATCCATCAGTCCCACTGAATTCCAAAGGCTGGTGAGGGAGAAACTAGACGGAAAGCCAGGAATGTAACCTGTATCAATCCCCTGAAGCACTGAAAAGATTTCTATAATTTTCCTTCAATAAAACTACAAAGGAGCAAGGAAAATACCCAGCTCTTGATTTATTGACAGAATAAATAAATTCAGTGCACTACTACTACCCCTACCACCACCATTTGTTTTCTCTCTAAAAATCCAGAGTTAGGGGGTAAACCAGGCATTTCTACCTCAATTTTCATCCATTTGGGATTAAAATCTTCTTTTCTCCCTAATTTCTTCCTTCCCTGCCTTCCCTGTCCTGCAGCACAGGAAATCTACAGAAACACAACTCCTTACAGTTGAGAACAAAGCGTTACCAAAATCTTCAATACATTGCCACCATTTTTAATGCAATTTATTGCCTGAAAACCAAAAGTAGAGGCAGTATCATGTTCATCCAGATTTCTCTTGGTCACCTCCACTTTAAATAATTCATCCTCTCTGTTGTTACATTTTACAGCTCTTTGGGAGTATTAATTAGCACGAGGAGCTAAATTGACTTAAATTCTTGCTGCCTTAAAACTGAGTAGGGAATTAATTCCTCTCTTATTCTCCCTCTTTTCCCATGTTACTTAAAAGACAAAATAATTATTTCTGGTGTTTGTGGCTTGACCTTTTTCAGGATGGAAGTGCCCCAGGCTGGCATTGGGTCACTTGCTAAAATAAATGGGAGCAGCAGTACCTGAATGCAGGTATGGACTGGTGGAAAAGGAAACACCAATCTGCAAAAAATACATGCAAATTTGGAGGGAGGAAAAAATCTGAGGGGTGATTTGGTGGGGAAAAAAGCAGAACAGAAAACTGGTATCCTACAAAACCATCAGAGCAAAGGATCTGAAGGAAAGGAGCTGGGTCACTGCTTTTTTTTTTTTCGTCTTTCTTTTTGTCTTTATTGTGGGTTTTTTGGTGCTGGTGCTGGTGGTGGTTTTGGGGGGGATTTTTATTTACCTTGTTCTGATTGCTTTATTTCATGGCTTGGCTTAACACACTTTCTCCAAAAATCACTGACCAGGATAAAAGAAACTTTGATTGCTCCAGACATCCCTTCCCCAAAGGGAGCAGGACACAGCCCCTCCCAGGAGGTTTGAACCCACTCTCATTTTTGGCATTTCTACCCTTATAAAACCTTCATCTTGCATATTATTAAGCTCTTCCTATTCAAAGATCCCAAAAAGGTGGCTGTGCCAGCCACCCAGCCTGGAGTTCAAGGCCTTTATGGGTGAGGAGACATTTGAGAGCATAGTAATAACACAAAACGTTTATCAAAGATTGTCAGAGAGTTGGAATTACCAGTGGCTATCAGTCAATAATTGTTGGAGTAAGTGATGGATACGGGATAACCCTTCCCAGGCAATTCTGCTGTGGGAATGAGAAAAGCAGCTGGAAGGAATTCATAACTAGAACCTCACAGAGCTCAGAGAAATGTGATGTATAAACAGATTATTATTTCCTGTGGATATTGGTGATAAATGAACTGGATTTGGTATGTCTGGGAAATATCACCACCCTTCAAGCCACCTCAGCTCCCTGTGGCTGAAGGCAAAAACCTCTCCTGTAACTTATGAGAACTTGGGAAAAAAAAAAAAAGCACAGAGTATTTGGGTCGTTAGAAATACAAAAGTTGCACATTCCTCCTGCACATTTTTCATTTAATTAGTATTTCCTGCGGGCTTTCAGTGTAATGAGTCATTGATTATTGCAAGGAGTGCTTTGCAGGGTAAATTAATTCATTTAAGAGAAACAGTAAGAAGTGTTAAGTAGCTGGATAAATAAATAAAAGGCAAAGTGTTTTGGTCATTTGGTTGCAAGTCAGGCCCAGGGGACCCCCATTTCTCTAAATCAGCTACTCAGTGAGCACACCAAGACCTGCCCTCCTCTTTCCTTATCTTTACCTGTACATACAGCTTTTATAAAATATGGAAAATCCCTCTAGATAAAGCAAAAATAAAGAAAACTCTGTTCCTCTGCTGAAAATCAGATTCCCTTTACCAACCTGACAGCTAATTACATGAGAAAATAGATGCAAAAAATGGAGTTTCCACTTATTTTAGAGAAAACTTCTATTT
Source organism: Geospiza fortis (assembly GCF_000277835.1). Classification (NCBI taxonomy): domain Eukaryota; kingdom Metazoa; phylum Chordata; class Aves; order Passeriformes; family Thraupidae; genus Geospiza; species Geospiza fortis. Next base: position 4,543,101 of record NW_005054349.1, on the reverse strand, counting down.
GCTGCCTGTTCATTTCAAATAATAAACAGAATTTCTGAAAAGAAAATAAAGCAGAAAGAGTACATTAACATTTAAGGTCAAAAAGAGAAAAAAGGTGATGTTTGGAAGAACTGGTTGTGCCTGTGACATTGATCTTAAAACATGAGAGGGACATGGGGCAGGAGTAAGGATACATGAGGATGTATTACCTGGCTTTTCAAAGGGCTTGCAAAAACATATTCTAAGGAAAAAGTCACTGAAACAAGAAACCTCTTCAATGCAAACAGAGATGGAAAAGGAGTAATTTTTGGTATTTATCAATATATTTATGCAGAATGTGATTTACCAACCCAGTCAGCAACTGGCTTTTGAGAATTCCACACAGGGGAAAGAAAGAAACAATATAAAACAATATAATTCCTCATGACCTTACCTTGAGCCCATTCCCATCACGAACGAGCTTGGATCACAAAAGATTTGCCACCTGTAAAATATGGTTACAGTTTGTGAAGATCCCAAACTCCCTGCACTGTTAAACTCCATAAATCCAGGGGAAATGTTGCCTCGTGTTTGGCCTGAACACACAGCTACAAAATCCACAAACATCAGGGTTACTTAGGTGGTTTTTATTGTTGAGAAGGGGTCCCAATATGCTGGGAGGAAATTTCTTCCCATTGGTCTCATTTTGTCTTTACAAAACTTGCCTTTTGCTGCCTCCAGCCTTGGAAACTGAATTTTAGGTGTTGCTCAGAAATGCTCCATGAACACCCAAGCCCAGAAAGGTAACAATCACCTCTGTTTCCAAATATTTCTTCAATTCACACTGCAAAGCAAGAGAGAAAAAAAAATACCTTTATACAGGAAATTATTCCTAGAAATCACAATCTAAGCAGGGGAAATGCTAAATTCAAGAAGTAAATTAGTCATTTATAATATGCACTCAGATCTAGCCTGAGATGTGCTATTAACTCATTTTAAGCTGCAAAGCTCTGGGGACAAGAGGCACATTTTCCATGTTGGGACTTGCAGAGTCAAATTTAAACCCATTAATGGCACTCACCAAGCACCAGCGCTCCGAGGTGGCCTCACTGAGCAAATTCCATTTATCCAAGGTGCCTCTTCCAGTGAGGAGCAGTTATCAGGCTGCATAAAAGCTGAATTAAAAACCTCAACCTAAAACAGGGTGTGTAAGAAGTAGCAGGGAGTCAGTCCTTCCCTCCCTGGAGATCCCTGCTTTCCCAACAAACAGGCAGACTGTAAGGAGCCATTGTGCATTATTTTCTGCTGGTAAATGACTTCGTTCCCTTGTCTGCAACAGTGCAGGGGACACTCCAGCTTGGGGACGGAACTCCAGCTGGACTAACCCTGTCCAGGCACAGAGCCTCTCCCAGGGAACACAGGGAGCTCAGGGAGTTTCGTTCCTTGGCATGGAAAAGAGGGGAAAGAAAGATTCCAGCACCATCTGACAGGTGAGTAAGATTGTATTTACAGACGTGGATTTTGGGGGAGTTCAGTGACAAGAAATTTACTTACTGGAAACTCAAAATGTTGGGGGTGTCTCCGGGAAGAATGCAGAAGTGGGGAGGCCCTGGCACAGGTTACCCAGAGAAATTGTGGCTGCCCCATCCCTGGAAGGGTTCAAACCCATCTGGCTGGGGTTTGGAACAGCCTGATCTGGTGGAAGGTCCCTGTCCACAGCAGGGGGGTTGGAGTGAGGTGATCTTCAAGGTCCCTTTTGACCCAAACCCTTTTGTGACTCTATGATTTAGATTTTTAGACCTGGAACTGACGATGCTGATGTTGAAATGGCTGATAGCATCAGGCTTTTTTTCCCAGATCTGTTTGATTTCTAAAAATAGCATAGAATCATGCAATAGTTTGGGTTGGAGGGCACCTAAAGGATCACTTAATACAGTATACAGTCAGAATGTTCACAAAAAGAGCTGAGTTCTGCCCTATTATTATCTTTGTAAAATATTTTTTATTTTCTAGAAATTGCATATGTTGATCCTTGCAATGCTTTACAAATAATGCATTTATCCATCATTTAAACTGTACATTATAATTTATAGGTTAGTTATTTTATTTTCGTGTCAATCAAAGCGGGAAGCTGTATGAAAGAGCTTAGATTAGGAGAAAGAGATTTTTCATGGTAAGCTTTAATAAACTAACGATGACATTATAAGAACTATCGAATAAAAACCTGCCATCTAATAATAAGCTTGTTCCTGTTTGTTTAAATGTTCCACTTTGTGCTTGTTTGTAAAAAGTTAATCATTACAGCAAAGTTCAACGTGTGGAAACAGGTGAGTCTGCTTTGGCTAAAACCTGCAGCATTGAGCAGTGAAAAGGGGGCTGGAGATTTCAGCCCTTTTTATTGCAGAATAAAACCTCCTTCTGGCGATGAACAGGAGGTTTTGCCCAAATAACTCCTGTGTTAGGCAGGGTAAGGATTATCCCTGTCCTAGCACAGCCCTGTGCAACCTGACCTTGAATGTTTCCAGGGATGGGGCATCCACCACCTCCCCTGGCAGCCTGTGCCAGTGTTTTGTAGAGGAATTTCCTCCTAAATCTGTCCTGTCCTTACTCCACCAGGCTGGAAGCTCCAGTGGCTCCCAGAGATGGTTCTGCTGGGCAGCCACCTGCTCCCTGGCATTCCACAGACTAAAACACATTAAACATTTATTCATCAAAGTTATTCTCGGGGAACCAGCTGTCCCAGCATCCCGAACCCCAAAACACACCCACATTCTCTGATCCCAGGGCAGCAGGTTCATCCTGGCTGCTCCTCTCCAGTGTCCCCCAGCAGGGACAAAGCAGGATGCCCTGACTCCTGGGGGCTGCTCAAACACTCTGTGCCTGCTGCCTGTGCCACGGAGGTTAAACCCTGACACTCCTGAGAACATGGCAGAGCTCTGCCAGATGCTGATAAATGAGATCTCAGGATTTCATGTTCAATCATGGATATTTGGACCTGTTACACCCTCTCCTGCTGTGACCCCCACCAACCACAGCCATATGGAGTGGTGGGAGCACTGCTGGCCACACCTGCTGGTGGCCTCAGGTCAGCTTTGGCAGCAGCCCTGTCCAGAGCCCCTCCATAAATCACACACTAAACTCGTGTCTCTGGCCATCTGGAGGCTCCCAGCTGGACCACGAGCACAGATCCTACACCTCTTGGCACTGTGGGGGTGGGCAGTGGCAGCACGGGATGCTGAATGTTCTCCTTGGGAAAGGGATGTTCCCTACAGGAATGGGATGTTCTCCACAGGTATGGGATGTTCTCCTTGGGAAAGGGATGTTCTCCACAGGAATGGGGTGATCCCTACAGGAATGGGATGCTCTCCATGGGAATGGGATGTTCTCTGTAGGAATAGGATACTCTCCATGGGAAAGGGATGCCCTCAGAGCAATGCAGCCCAAATCATCCAAGACCTAAACAAACTCTGCCCTTTCCCCCACCCTGCAGAGGAATGAGTCCTCCTCACCTGCATTTCAATCCATTTCAGCATACAGGTGCCTGGAAAGCAACATTTCTTCTTTTGAAGGAGAAAACTCCTCTTAGACCCACCTCTTCCACCTTTTTTCTTGTCAAGAGAAACTGTTGTTGCTGGTGATGCTATTTTCCTGCAGAAAGGAGCACGTTAACCTGTGTCATTTGGAAATACCATTTGCCTTTTTCCCTCCAGATGGAAACTCTTTGGTGTCTGCTCTCACTAAACACACAACTAAATCAAGATATGATCTGCTAACATATTCAAAATAATGTTTGGCCTGAATATTTTTTTTAGCTTCAAACATCAATTTCATTTCATAATGAATACATGCTTCATCTCATAACATTTCATTTTTCATACATTTAGCAAAATTGCTTAACTGATACTTTTTTCCCCCAAACAGCTTTATTCCTACACTAAAGACATGCAAATCAAAGACTTGCACTCTTATATAATGTGCAGAATTCCCTACTGTTGGTTCAATCGCTAAATTCTAAAATATTCATAATAACTATATTTTTTTCAACATTAACTTGGTATCCTGATTCTTTTTTTAGGGAAAGTACATTAATATACCCAAGCAGAATTTTACAGGTATATCTGTGCAATGATTTTTTTTGTTTTTATTCACTCCCCTTTCCAGAGGGGAGCCTCCCCAGCACCCACCACGTGCTCCAGATCCCGGGAGCGTTATCAGGAACGCTGGCAAGGCACATCCAGCCTCCTTTCCTAAGCCTAAAGCCCTCTGCAATTCTTGTCTGAGCAGTTGTTAGCTGAAGACGAGACGACTTATTTCCATTCATTCCCTGCATAATCCACCTTATGAATTTCCACTTCACCTACCCGCACAGCCAAGGAGCCAGAAATACAAAATATTTCCCACTGTGTTTTAAACCCACATCCTCCTGGATACACGATAAGAGCTTAATAGCTTTGACACTGCACTGTTTTCATATTCATGCCTAAGTTATGGATACAGCAACAGATCAGCACTTCTTTGTGCCTGGCATTGGCTCTGCTTCGCTGCCTTAAACTGTCTGAGTCAAGGCCACGTTTTAATGCCATAGAGCTCTATTCAAATACCAGTATGACCACATTTTAAAAGCCACCCTGTACCACTTCATTGCCGCAGATGTCCTTTACATCTGGCAAGGGCCGTTTCTCTGCGTGTCAACAGTAATTCAGTTTAACAGCTGTCTCTTTTGACAAGCTTAGTGTCAGACTCTAAAATGACAGGGTGACAGTTTTCCTTTTCTTTAACAGAACATAGTGAAAATTAACTGTTTGAATGCAGGAGCACCGAGCGCCTCCTGAATACAGTTTGGAGTCAAGGGAATGGGGTTGGGAATTGTTGGTTATTAACAACCCGAACTGGAAACCTGTAGGGTCTGGCAAATTCTGGCACTGCCCCTGGAACTGTGACTTTTACCTGAAATCAAAGTGATCAGCAGCCAGAAAACCTTAAATTGGGTTGAAGTAGATGTCGGAGGGAAACCCTGTGAATTTGCACACTGGTGTGATGAGTGATTTTCCTGAATTGCATAAAGACACAGGACAATATCTCATGTATTTAGTTAAAGTGCTTCTTAACACAGCAACTAAAGGTACCCCATGTACCTTTACAGGTACTCAGTACATGTAAGAGTACTCAGCTTTCCAAAATCACTCTACACATGCAGGTTTTCCACAAATTTCAGGTCTCCAAAAACACCTCAGCATAATTTCTGTAGGACTACAACTGTGCCTGGAATAATACTGTACATCTTCATGATTGAAACCTTTAGCAGCAAAACCAGCTTGTGGACAGTCACAAAGCGCCACCATGATTTATGAACCACCAGTAAATGCTACCAAGACACCGCTTTAATCTGGTGCAAGAGTGAGCTTTACAAGGCTGCTTGTATTTGGCTCACATAAAAGCGAATTAAAAAAATATAAACCTTGCACTCTGTGCGTTTAAACCATGTACTGGTGGCAGCTGTACACTGGGTCACCTCCTTGTGTCTGTTCTCCAGGGCTGAGCAGTGAGGATGGAAGATTCCTCCCCAGTTCAGTTCTTGGCCAACCTCAGAGTGGCTGCAGTGACACTTCATCCATCTCACACTATTTGCTTTAAAGAATTACAAAAGATTTTCTGTTGTTTTTTTCCTGGGTAAGCAGGTACAGCTAAAGCATAACAGAATAACCAACTAAAACCCAGCAGGTTGAAAGAGTGGAAAAACAAGTATAATATTGAAGCTCATTATGTAATTGCTTTTGTTTGCTTAATGTTGTCATAAGGAAGAATTTTCTTACCAAGGTGGCAGAACACTGGCACAGGATGCTCAGAGAGGTGGAAAGGGCCCTGTCCTTGGAAAGATTCAAGGTTCTCTTGGACAGGGCTCTAATCAACGTGGTGTAGCTGAAAATGTCCCTGCTCATGACAGGGGGGTTGGATGGGATGCCATTGAGGGGTCCTTCTACCCCAAACCATTCTCTTATTCAATGATAATTACTTGTATGCGATACCCATGATTACAACATGTGGCCACCTCATGATATTTAGAACAATTCACACTCAAAAGCCTACAAATACCTCTAAAAACCACGCTCAGTTTTATAGCTGGGATGGAGGTTTCCCATTTCTCAGTTTCATAACACAGCCCAGCTCTTCCTGTTTCATTCCACCTTTTTAAACACAATTGGTCCTGACCTGCAGAAGTCACTGATTGTCCACCACTCTCTATCCAGGCCTCTCCTACAGCAAAACCTTGTCCCTGTGCTGCGGGGGTGGGACAGAGATGCTGACAGTGCCACCTTCCTCCCCACTCCTTCCTCACCCACACACCCTGTGCTCTCATTTCCATATCCTGGGAATTCATACTTTCATAGCCAGAGGTGAGTCTCTGCAAAGGGAACACGTTGCTGGGGTTTTATTAATATATCATGAAGCTCAGTTAGCTGCAAACACATATTTTTAGCACAACATCAGCCCCATGGGACGTGCAGGTCGCTGCCTTTGGAAGGGTGGGTTGTTATTAGTATTGCACTCAGAGCTCAGCTACACAAAACATAGAGCATCACTTTAAAAACTTCATCTCCCTAAAACCTCTCACATGCCTGGAACACTGATAATTCTATAACTTAAGCTGAACAGAGTACTATTCAGCTGTAAATTTTATGGCTACCCTCTCCACCTCTTATGAAGTGTGAAAAGAGGCTTCATATCTGTCAGTCTTTGCTCAGAAATGACTTTCGCTGATTACTTAAACTTTCGTTAAATAAGCTTTCCACAAGCTGTAAAAACAGAACACAGTAGGGAAAAAATTGGCTCTCCTTTAAAAGTGCTGTAAAGTCTCTTTTTGAATGAGTAATTAGAAATGTGTAAACTCATTTATGGATATGTGAGAAGCACACACAAAAAACTTGACATTCCATGCAAGTATTTCTGTGTGCTATCAAATTTCATTGTATTTCACAGAGACCCAAACTATACAGACCCAAAATACACATACATTAGTGGACATGGGTTATTTGCCAAGGAGGAATTTACATACAGTACAAGTAAAACATCCTAATCTAAATCTATGACAATGGATACTCACATTCTTAAAGAGAAATCACAGCTGTTTGTCTTTCCTCTCATATTTATACAGATTGCAAAGCTGTTGACAGAGCACGATTTGAGCTGGGCCTTTCCAACTGCTTACTGTTATTTTTATTGCCGTTGTCAGCTATCTTTTCCATATCAAGATTAAGCTTAGATGAAGAGGTTCTGATATCCCAAACCCATACAGGAACACCCAGGTGGTCAGGCAGGGATTGCCAGTGACAGACCCCAGGTCCCACTGCTGGTCCTTGTCCCTTTGAAACTCCCAAACCCTTTTAGTTAAACCAAGTTTCCATCTTCATTTCCCACACACACACAAGCTGCCCATCCCCAAGCCAGACTCTGCAGATCCTCTAAAGCCCCCTTATACCTTCATTTTTTGGGGCCCTTTCCTTCTGTTGAAACTTGCATTATTTCTGCTGAAAACTTGCTTTTCCTCCGAGCCTCATGCTCGGCTCCGCGGCAGGGGGTGAGCATCTCATCTCAGCAGAACAGAGAGAAAGGCAGAGCTGAGGGGAGATGGGAGGTGTCCCTGTGTGATTTCCCACCTCCCTGGGAGAGGGGACAGGGCATCTGGGGGCCAGGGAGCTGGAAATCATCCCACCTCCAAACTGGTAGGATGTTTGCTCGGGGACGTCCCGCTGGGCACACGCACTGTGCACTATAAATAGTAATGTCTTCCATGCTCCTCTCAACGGAGAAATCTGCAGGAGGGGAAATAGTCTCAAATCTGTGTCATTTTCAAGGCAAACAGAGCCAGCCTCATTCCCTCCTCGGCAGGGAAGCTGGAGGTAGGGGGTGCTCACCCCCAGCCCCGCGGAGTTGGGAAAAGCAGAGCCCAGCTGAAGACTCTGGGGGTGAAGAACTGCCCCACTACTCACTCTCAACCTCCCCAACCCAGTTTGTCCCACAGGCATTTTCCTTTTCTTCCATGAGCAAGCTGAGCCCCTCTCCCAGGAAGATGCTGGTCGCCCTGAAAGGTTTAGGGGGTGACGTGAGGAGGTGGCATTACCTGCTTCCCAAAGCACCCCTGCTGGAAGGGACGGCCAGGTGCTGCTCCCCCTCTGAATCCCACGGATTCCCAGCATGGAAATGGAGCTGAGGAGAGCAAAGAGCACCGCAGTGCTCTCTGCCCAGAAGATATTAGTAAAATACCTCTCCCAGTAAAGATATTAAGTTTGTTATTATTATTTTAATCCCCCAGAGAGTGATCTGTACCCCACCTGCAAAGTCCAATAATTCTGTTGGTAGCAGAGCAATGCCCCTGCTCTGCTCCCCACCACTGCTCCGAGCCAGCTCCCTGGCAAAGCATCCCCAGGCCCAATTTGGTGCCAAGTCTGTTATAAAACCAACCACGGTGCGCATGTTTTCAAGGAGAAGAACAAAAGTATGAGAAAGGGAAAAGCTTCACACATCTTTAGCGTGGAGAATGTATTTAGTGCTCCCAGAACCTATTAGATGGGGTGATCCAGGCAATTTATTGTTTTGTCAATACCTTTTATTTTGATTTAATAACTTACAAACCCCACGGTCTATCTGTAGCGCAGCCTCAACTTTCTTTACACAGCCCCACTTAACTTCCAAACACTTTAACTTTCAGGTCAAATCTCTGTCATATTGATAAATGGGTCTATTTAAATTTTTATCACCAAAGAGTTCTCCCTGGTGTGTTTTTCACTATCAGATTTCACGCCCAAAATAACAGGATACTTATTATTTTTTGTTATCCACCACACACACGAGAAGAGTCACTGCAGAAAGCCCAGATGTGGTGGGGAAACAGCTGTAATTTGTCTGCAATAATCTCATTCCTACAGACATTTCATACAGAGGGTGGTACAATATTTGCAAGAATACGTGTAAAAAACGGGTGAGAAAGCCCAATATGGGATATATTCACTAAATTCAGTCTGCCCTGTGCTAACAAATAAACAGCTCAGAGTTTTTTACCCTCCCAAGGCATTTCTGTGCACGATGTAGAGGCCCTGGACAAAGTTTAATCTGATTTAGCCATTGCTTCATTAAGCAAACAGAGAAAAACTACTATAAAGTCAACAAGTTTTTAGATATTATTATAAATAATCACCTGGTTTTCTTGCCAATAATCAGGATCAAAACTACAATCCTTATAGCCCTAAGTAGGCTACGGATGTGTTTCACCTCCCCTTTAAATGGTATTAAAAGCTGAATTCTGTGGCTACTGTAAAGATAATAAAAACAGATACTGCAGGAATAGAGAAGTGTTTAATGACAAGTCACAAAGAGTTCTACTGAAAGGAAAGCAAGAGCAAGAAAGGTTAAATAAACAGAGACCACAGTGCCTCCCATCTTTCTTACATTACCTTTCAATAACTCTAAGGGGAAATTTCCACTAGCCATGATTTGATTTCCCAGATCTGTGCATTAAATATTTACTTCTAACTATAAACTTATAGGAGATGCAAACAAAAACTAATTTGCATTATTAATGATGCAAGAAATGTGATGCTTAGTCCCTTAAGATTCATAATAAAGCAAGAAATGTTAGAGATTTACTTTCTTTTTCATTTTAAAAGGCAAGTTAAAATGATAAAACTTATTTAATTAACAGAGAGTCTATTTATGAATTAGTTGTTTCTGCCAGCAAGAATGTTTTTAAAAAAAAAACTGTCTGAAATGAGACTGAGACTACAAAGAGTCCATTTTCAGCTTGGGAGTCTCAAGGGAAAAATCAAAGGGTTTCTTTCTTTCAACAGTTTGGGTGAGATGATATTTTGAGATGTTGACAGCTGCCAAACTGCAGAACCAGTGAAGAACTACCAAATTGGAGTCATTTTTATCTTCTTGAATTTTCTTCAATATTCAGCTCGACTTCCTTTAACAGCTCACAACTGAAATTTCTGCTTGGTTAAAGGGTTTTTCTCTTCCTTCAGTGCCTGCTCCGGGATAAACATGAACTCTCTCTCTTCTAAAATCCACCATAAATAATAGAGAACCGTTATTATTACTTCTTGTAGTGTTTCTCTTTTGGTAATGCATTAATTTGCATTCTTTTCTCCCTTATGTGCCCAGTGTGGAACCAAATTTCAGTGGTTCATCATCTTTATCATCTCTATCCCACTGAATTTTCCCTCTCTGTTTACTTACAAGATATTAGCAAATCAGAACTAATGGTCCTTAATAAACAGGGTAGAATTAAAAGTCAACATTTAAAACTTGTTTTCTTCTTTTCTGACCGAAGCTGTTTGTAAAATTCAAGTCAGTCTGTAGTTAATATAATAATAGTGATAATGATAATAACAATAATTAATAATAACAATAAACAATGCTTTCCATGTAGCTCAGAGTGGTTTTAGTTTTCCATTTTCTTGCTAATTCCTGTTTCCACTGCTAAAGCCACCCTTCCTTTTTTAACCCTTTCATTTGTGCCAGTCCCATGACCAGCCTTGTGATGGTTTCTCCTCTGCCTCGAACATCTGCCCCACGTTTCAAACCTCTTCCACCAGATAATCAACCTGTGCTTGCCTTCACCCCATGTTCATTGACCAAACCAGAGTGGAACAAACCCCTTCCTCTCATTGTTCAGGGTTTCAACCTCTGCTTCAGCTTCCTCACCTGCTTCTGCCTTCTTCCCTCTCACTGTCACCTCCGTGTCCTGAAGAAGAGCACCTTCGTCTTCCTCCAAGCCACCATTTCTTGCTAACCTTGTCCTTAAGGTCTGTCCCAGGTGTCCCTCTGTCCTTGCTAACCTTGTCCTTAAGGTCTGTCCCAGGTGTCCCTCTGTCCCCTGTCGCCTCCTGAGCACCTTTCCTTGGTGGGACTGGGGTGGCCTCATCTCATTTTGGTTTGTTCCCACCAAAACCAGCCCAGGCAACCCCAGAGTGAGCAAGGAGCCAGTCCAGAGCTGTGTTCCAGCAGGGCAAGGGCAGAGCCTCTGGCGCTGCTTTAGCACACCCAAATTCTGGTGTATTTTGTCTTTACAGCACCGAGCATGAATGAGCAGAATTTGTGCCTGATCCCCACTCAGAGACAGAGGAATTTCTGGAATCCTGCAGCCACCCAAGCCCTGCTCTGCCTCCTGAGATCTGAGGCAAATATTAATTGGAAATATCAAGAGTGACTTCTGCTGGCACCAACACCTCAGAATTTGGATTAGGTGCATTTTGGATTAACTTTCTTATAAGAAAAATCCCCCAAATTTATATTTAATTTAAAAAATGTCTCAAGAATAGAGGTTCAAGTATTGATCACTGCAGGCATCAGATAGCTTTAAAAAGGGGTTTTTGTGAATTATTGTAAGAGCTTAATGTCCAGCAAAGGTAGTGGTGTGAGAGAGAATTATATCCCCAGATGTACCACAGACCTGTTCCCATCAATGACCTAAGAACTAATTTACAATTACATGGGGAATTAGAATGGATTTCTATAATTTTTTCACATTTTTCAGTGCAAAAAGCAGCACATAACTTTTTTTGGGAGAGCTCCTGTCAACAAAAGAAAACCATTCTCCCCTTTCCAGGATCCCTTCCCACACCATTCTGCTCCTAAACTGGTGAGACACAATACATGAAGTCTTCCTTAACTCTGAAAATAAGAAAGGTATAAATACAGAGATTATCAATTCAATGCTTTTAGGATTAATAAACCACATGAAGACTCTCCAAATGATGTCTCTAACTCAGCAAACACAGATCAAGCTGTGCAGCCCACACAAGCCAGGTGGGAGACCAGGGGTGAAGCCAGCCTTGCCCTAATTAATTAATTTTGTGAATATCCTCAGAGGATGACCCTTCTTTAGCCCAGACTTGAAGCACAGCAGTACCTGCATCTCCCCAGGGCCAAGAGAAGCTCTCCATGGAGCAGCAGGACAGACCACCATTGGATCCCAGCATTCCCCATCCACAGGAGTCCAAGTTTTGTTCGCTGTCCCTTCATCCCCCACCCTGCTCTGGACATTTCCATTTGAAATCAGGATCTGTCACTCCTCCAAACCAGGTATTTTACTTTTCTGTCTGAACCTGAATGAAAAAATCCTGAATCCCTGGGTGTCTGACATCAAAGTGGCATAGAAGGGAGCTACTGGGATGGTGTTGTGGCATTAATGCTGCACTAGAAAGGAAGAGCAGATGGGCAGCGAGGAAGCAAATCCTGTTGAAATATGATTACGTGACACTGAAGATAAGGAAAACCATGAAAACTAAAGGGCAGGTAAGGAGATTTTAAGCGCAATATAAAGGGGGATTTGTGGCACATGTAATTCTTCCTTTAAATGTTTATTAAACATATATTTCTTTTTTTTTTTTTTTTTTGCCTCTCAGTTATAGCTACAGAACATTTTGTTTCTCTCTGTGCTGTCTACAGGGATTAGCCAAAGCTGAAGGTCCTTGCTGCTTTTGTATCTACTGGATGTTTGTTTTATTCCCTCTCACAAAATACATTTCCAATTAGAGATGAAAACAGGAGGCAGAAAGGGAAGAATGTGCCACAAAGTATCTCTGGCATTCCCAGAAAAAAAGCCCATGATTTTTTGGACGATGATGGCTTCACTTCAATCATGCTCCAAATCAAGATTTGTCCATCTCCATCTTTCACCAGGCAAATCTGGTTTCTGATCATTCTGTTTCTTACCTGTTGCTTGCCAAATTAGAAAGTCTTTTGTAAGTATTATGGGATGGAGAACACTGATTTTTTTAAAATCTATGTTTAAATTATTTGTGCTGATGCAATCAGTCACGCCTTTCAATAAATTACTAATGGTGGGTGAATCCTCGTTCTCAGCACCAACACAAATAGGTTTTGTTCTCACATCCCTGTACATGCCCACGACCACCAAACCCAGCCCTCACTGTGCCAGTTTTCCTGGGAGCTCATTTACAGCCCTGAGTGACCCAGAGCCTCCAGCCCTCCTCCTCCAGTGGGACATCCTGCTCCAGAGGTGGCCTTTCACCACGTGGTGCTGCTTCCTCTCAGCATCTCTACATTTTCTTCTGCCTCTCAGAGAAGATTTAATTGAGCCTTTAACTCAAAGGATCCCTGGTGGAAGGGGAAGACAGGGAAGGAGCAAGCGATGGATGGATGGATGGATGGATGGATGGATGGATGGATGGATGGATGGATGGATGGATGGATGGATGGATGGATGGATGGATAAAAACCTCATGCCTTTTTTTGGCCAATCTACATATTTTCCTGTACTTTTCCACATCCATAAATCCAATGGGCTCTTTCAATCCTCTCTGAGCTGTGCTCCAGCACAAACTTGGGATGAAGAGGGACAGGGAAAGGCAGGTGAGTGCAGATCCAGCACTTGGGAAGAGGAGACCTCCCCACCAACCCTGCCAAACCAACACTGCACTGAAATAAATATGCACCATTCCCTGCATATAAAATCTGCATTTCTTTTCTATTTGCATTGGAAATCCTGGCTCAGGCCTGTGGCTGGGATTGGGGTGGCGTGTGCTCATCTCGTATTGCTTGCGGCCAGTTAGAAAAATCACATAATCCACCGCAGGTTTAAAACATAATTTAAACCTGCCAACTCTCATAACTTCCAAGAAGGCAAATTTACCATAAAAAAACTGGTTTCCACTTACTTGATTTTATATTCAGATCCCTGGCACACGGGCCTGCCACCAAAGAAGCCTTTTATGCAAGCACATAATCAACGGAAGCCTTCATTTTCACTGTGGTTGGATTTAATGTGATAATGAATATTCCAGTGTCAGCTCTGGGTAAACGGATGGGGTTTCACCTCAGATTCCCTCCTTCCAATATCTCACGCAGGCACAGGCTTGCTGAGTGGTAAATAATTTAGCAGCACCAGCAGAAGGACACCTGAGATGTGTTCCCGAGGCGGGCGGATCCGCCGCGCTCGTGTCCTGCCCCGTGTTCCTGCTCTTGTAAACAGCAGCCGTGGAGAAGCTTGATTACCTATTTATAGCTGGCCCTTGCAAAGGAGAAGTCCTGGAAAAATGCATGGCTTCAGCCAGCTGCCTGTGGGAGAATGCCCCTTGGGTGGCCCGTGGGCACTGGGGAAGGTCCATGCACACAGTGCTGGGCAGGGAAGTTCGGGGGTGCATCCCAGACCAGCGCCACAGCCAAGAGCAATGCACATTCCCTAATTAGCAACATTTATTTTTATTGTCATTTGCAGAGCTACAGCTGATATTTCACATTCATTTGAGAGTCTCTCTGCAGTTTGCAAACATTTACCCACCCCATACGAGGCAAATCCTTTCATGCTCATTTTCCAGACACAGAATGTGATGAAATTAATGTTACTGTGAAAACCTTCCCTTCCAGATTCCCCTGTTTGCCCCCAGATCTAACCCTTATTACCCAACCAGGCCTGCCTGGGGGAGCAGCTTGCCAACATAATTGTTAGGGATCTGCCCTTTCTTTGGGCTTCTCACCTATTTCCCAGTCATTGGCTGATGTTTTTCCTCTCCATTTTGCCAGTTTCAAGTTTCCACTCCGACACCAAATGCTTCCCTCCTTTCCTACTGCTGTTAACACGAGGCAGATCAAACAAACACAAAAGTGTTTTCTCAAAAAATAATCATTAAGCATCTCGTGGAGTTTGGTTCCAGTGACAGCTGAATATTTGTTTCATTAATAAGTCATTTGCAATTAATTCCTGGAGTCATTTCTAAAAGAACATTGTGATGTTTCCATGGTTTTAAAGTGGCAAAACACCAGCCATTCTTTGACAAAATTTCAGTGCAAAGTGCTCAAAGGCATCCACTGGAAAAATCCAGCCTCTGATGAGGAGTGTCCTGTGATGTGGGAATGTGGCTCCCATTAGTGGAGAGGCACCTCTCACATGGAAATACCTGCAGGATTCAAAGTTTGAATTTCAGGTGCATGAGTGCTCATGCTGCTCCATTCAAATGATTAGTAATGAAATTACTATTAATTTCTGTTATATAGTAACTATATAACTATGATGTAGTTATAACTATTATAGTTATAATTATAACTATTATCATAGTTAAGGGCTTTTTTTCCATTTGAAGCTCATAAACAATTTCCCTATGCTGGAAATATAACAAAATCTCCAGTACAAGTGGTTCAGTGTCTCTCTTTTCAAACAAAAGGCTGGGTGAACAGGTAATTTTCATCCTGCCTTCTGAAGCTGAAGATGCTCCAGCTCACAAAGGTTCCTGAGGCTCTAAAATCCCACCAGGATGAGCATCTCTCCTTGGAGATCCAAGGGGCTCCATCCTCAACCCACCAAAGTCACCTTCTGCTGGGGATGGAATAGGCACCATTTGCATTGATGTTTCATTAAGAATTAAATAACAATTTATCATCTTTCACAGTGCTCTTTCTAACCTCATGAACTGGCACGATTTGGGAATAAATAGCACAAGAAAGAATCTCTAATCCTGGGCATCAGCTCCACTTTCACTCTAAATCCCGAGCCCTGACACGGGGCCAGCAGAGATGAAGGACATTTCTAAGCCATAGAAACAACTACAATTGTTGTCATCTCACCTTGTCAATAACCTTCCCCCAAAATCACAGGTTAGAGAGGTGTCTGTAATCATTAACAGCCTGGAGGAGAAGCACATTACCAAAGCAACAAACCTCTAATCAACAGAGTGGGAGCAGTGCAGAAGAGAAAAATAACTCCTTAACGAGCCAGTTGCAATAATTTTTTCTTTTTAAAAATCAAGATTTTACTTGGTACATATAGTTACCATCCCACAGTGGCAAAATTGACATGTTGGAAAAAGTGAACGTTATAAATTTCTGCCTACTTGGGAATGTAATTTGCTGGAATTACAGTTTTAGAGGGAAGTGCTTGCAGGTTTTCATATTCATCAGGAAGAGGACTAAATCTGTCCATGAACTGACACAGCTCTGAAGTGAAACAAGAGAAATGGCAAAAAAAAAAGCGTCAAATATTTGGTTTGCAATCAAAAATTAAGACAAAATATTTTTAAAACTTAAAAATGCCCATTCTCAAACATCATAATGGAGATGAACAGATAAACTTGGGGTCTGGAAAGCAAAGTTCTAGAGCCACTCACAAAAATCTTCAAATGGAAAGGTTTGTAATTTGTCATGAAAAGCAAGTTAAAATGAATCTTTTAAATGTTATTGCAATGCTGTAACTTATGGGCTAAAAAATTAATAAAGTTGGATAAGAGAATCTATACAAAAACCCCGTAAGAAAAAATGGAAACAATCAATTTTGCACCTTTCATCAAAACCCCAGGAGCTGCTACACAACTATTTCTATGATAAGATGTGACTTTGCCTTGAATGCAATTTGCAATCTATTAACTTGATCCAGTTTTCACTGAAGGAAATGAAAAGATTACCATTGACTCCAGTGAAAGCTGGATTAGACTCTGTTCACATTCACAGTGGGGAGGGAAAAAAAAACCCTTAATGATTATTTATGCCAGAAATTCCAGTGTAAAAAGCAAAACTGGTGCAAATGTGTTGAAGAATTTGAAGAGAAAAATGAGCACAGTTGATATAAAATATAATTCCACTAAAAAGTAGAAGATTACTAATTACTCTGGATGCACTTATAGAGAAGCTATAGATGTAATTAAATAGCACAAATATACTTTGAAATCCAATTATAGCAATGGAGCAATGATTACACAGTTGCATGAAGAGTTAAAATAAAATATGATAGCAGATAAATGGGTATATTAGAAAGGCATTATTAGATTTCCTTGCATTTATCCACCACTGAGTGCCACCAACCCTTCAAGCCAGGGACAAATAGGAGAAAACAGATAGAGGAGAGAGATTGAGTTCTCCTGCTAAATATAGACAGCAACAACTGAGATATTTCTACTAAAAAAGATAAAAGGAGAGATACCAGCTAACAATTCATGGCATACAACAAATCAAAATCCCGAGTCTTATACACAATCCTGCTGTTCCACCAGAATTACCAACTTTTGTAAACACCAAACCATAAAAGGAGCAAAATTCAGAAAGGATTTACTGCAGGAAGTCGAAAAATCTCCAAGAAAACACAATATACCAATAAAGAGCCAATTATTGCACCATCAATATTCAGCAGTGGACTATCAGGGCAAAGCTATGCAGATTCCATTAGGAAAAAATACAGCCATGCCTGTCCTTTGGCAGGAGAACATTACTTAGAGATGGGAAAAGGGACTTGCACTTTATTTGTGGGTTTAAATAATAATTTGATACTTTACCCATTATGTTGAAGAATTAACATTTAGAGGAAACAAATGCCTGTCTCTTTCTGATTTAAAACTAAGTCAGTTCTTGCTCTGCTTTCTCTTGTCCTTGGAATTCACATTGCTTTAAAATATACGGATATTTATGGTATATAAAAGGTATTTATAGAATATTCAAGGTTTGCCAACTTTTGAAATCCAAGGGAAATATTCACCAATTGCCAGTAACTTGCTCATCTCTCTTACAACCTTACCTGGTTTTAAAATTGAAACATAAACCAGGCACAACTTGCAAGAGGTTTTGGTGAGAATTCCTCTCTGGTGAATTGGTAAATGCTTCTTTGGGAGTGTCCCCATTAATAAACACCTGCAATCAACCCTATTTCCCAGTTTATCCCCATTTTGCAGTCACAGGGAGAGGGCTCATACAGGGTTTTACTTTGTGAGGGACACAGACTGTGTCTGCCCCTCCCCAGGTATAAGATGGGCTTTAACCTAATCAAAGAGGGGCAAAAAAGAATGAAAACAACCCCTAAAAATAGTCTCTTATTCTGCTTTTGCTGCAACACTACAAACAGAAGCATCCACAGGCTCAGCTCTGCCTTGGCTAAGCAAATCTCATAAATGTCTGAATTTCCCATTATGGCCATGATTTCTAGAGGGAGATGAAATCTTTACCTCTCTCTAAATTGATGGGAGTCTCCCTCCTCCCTTCAGATGCCAGAATATGGAAGTAGAAGAGTCTCCCTCTGAAGGCTGTATTTTATAATACTCTGATGAGATGCCTTTTGATTTAGGGTTGGCATGAAGGAAGAAAAAAACCCCGGTGTAGTCTGCCAGCTCATCTAACCCAACTTTAATCACTTACTGTGTAGACAGCTATATCTGAGCCACTCATCTAAAATCCCTTTAAAGTCAATGGTGAGAAATAGATGTTTTTAGGATGCAATTAATTGATTGGAAGGAAGAGGGATCTATCACATATGGAAAAGAATTATGGCCCGAAGGGTTCTGCTTTTCCTCATTTGCTTTACAGGAGTTCACACATCTGCATTTGAACAGTCACCCAGGACAGGTGAGAAGAATATCTCCAACCACTATTAACAAATCTCTCTTGGTGTTTTTTAATCTGTTTTCCTGTTCCCTTCCCTTCTGCTCCCACACCCAGTCTCTCCTGAGGTATCAGTTCAATTTTTTTGCATTACAAGCCCATTAACCTCTCAAAGAAATGGGTTCATCCATCTGATGCTAATGAAAATTTTTGGATCACACACTAGGGCCAGAAGAACTGATCCATCAGGTTTAAAAAAGACAGTAATGGATATTTTCATGTCAATTGTCACAGAAATATTTGGAATAAGACAAATAACAAAAATGTTCCTACAGCTGTTCCACTCCCCCAAGGGCCCTTCAGCTCCCAGGACTGTGGGTGGTCACCACCAAAATGCACCAAAAAATGATGGTGGATACAGAGAGTTTTAGGAGCAGGGGTGAGGATTTTCATGGAGACAAAGAAAAATATTCCCCCTCAAGAAGAGGTGGCACATCTGTCGCCTTGAACACACAGCAAACTTCTGGAAGAATCAAAATTAACAAGAATAAATTTCCCTTCACCAAGAGAGACCCAACAAAGCCAACTTGAAACAAGTTCTGCCAGACTTGAATATTGTGGAGCCCCCCAAACCCTTCCCTTTGCTGCTCTACCACCCAAAGCACAGCCCCGCTCTGCAATTCTGCTCTGACAAGCTGGTGAACCACAGCCCATTTCCTCTCACCCAGCAAAGAGCACCATTGTGCTGCAGGTCTTTGAGGAATCTGCTGCTCACTCTGACATAAGGGAGTTGAGTTTTGTTTCATGTTTCCCTCGTTCTGGGCATTCATCTTCAAAGTGCCTGGCACGCACCCGGGGAGCCTCAGAACCTATCAGGGGCAATTCAAAGAGCTTTGCACAGAGCAGGAGGGGGCTCCTGTTCAAAGCTGCAGCTTTGCATCCGCCAGAGAGGAGCAGATTCAAACCCAAAGAGGTCACTTCACCTACCTGTAGTGGGATCTCATATTCAGAAGACTCTGACTAAAAATAAGGGCTATTTAGGCAGTGTGATAACTGAAAGCCTCGAGGCGATGCTCTTTCTCTCTGCCTCACACACAGAGCAATATCTCCTTTAGAGAAAACCTCCAAACTCTGGGAGACATAATGGCCTCAGAAAACTTACTCAGGGATTAGCTCCAGCTGTAGCATCCTCCTGGTTTCTGCACAAAAGTTTCCAACGAGCTGGACCACCACAGGCCCCTGTTCAAACTGCCTGAAACAAGGAAACTACAATAAACACTTGTTCAGGACAGTATGGAGTAGCAAAAACACTGATTCCTTTCAATTACCCCATTTAATGCAATAGAGAGGGAATATTTTGCTTGGTTCAGAAATTACCATGGTCAGAGCTGGAAGCCCCTGGATAACATAAGGGCTCTGCTTGGATGGGCACTGCTCAAACACAGAATAATTCAGAGCTGCTTGCCCCAGAATTTACCATTTTCAGAAAAGTACAGAAGAAAATATTGTTGTCTGAAATTTATACAGGAAGAATTGAGACAAGGGGTTCAGGTAGAGATGTTTAATATCATTGATGAGAGTAAGAAAAATTAGAAAAGGGTTAAGAGAAAGAGAAGCATAATGGTTTCATGGATTATCTGCAGAGTCTTTGTATCAGGCACTTGGTATTTTTAAAAACAATTTCTATTAAATCACTGTAACACCTGATTTTATGAGATGTAGCAGCTCTGCATCCACAAGGGAATATCCTATTTGCCACTGGGAGAGGGCAGTGCCATCTCTGGCATTGATAACCACTGTCCTGAGCTAGCAGGGTCTCTCTCCCTGCTGCCATCACACACCTGATGTGGCCACATCCCTCCTCTTCCAACATCCACAGCACAGCCATGAATCCCACCTCTGCACAGTTTCTCCCACCTGAAACAGTTCTTCAGGACTTTTTCCCTCTTTTTTTTAAATACTATGTTAAAATGCACATCATCCTGCACTGCTTTCTCAGCCTCCTCTTATTCACACTGTATTTTTATTAAAAGCTGCAAAGCCTTTGTGACAGCCTGTGCCTGAATGGCACTTCACAGATACACTTGCATTACTCCCCACATCAAGTTTTCCTTTTTTATTAGTAGTCCCTGGGTTGTTGTTTTTTTTTTTGTTTTTTTTTCTTTTAACCTCAATTTAAACATCCCCTCCATTGCCATGCTTGATTTTGCTGCAGTGCTGACTGTGGTGTTTCAGGTTCACTGTGCTCCCTCCACGTTTGGGTTATAACAGCAGGCCAAGATGGATCATAAACTTTATGTCTGATTCTGCTTCTCACATAACATTTGTGGGGTTTCTTCACATTTTCCTACTTAGCAAAGGCATTATTCCTTTAAAGAATCTGATTCTGGGATCAGAATTTTAATTTAATTTAAAAGTTAATTTAATTGTCAAATTATTCTAGTGCTGCACACACCCAGGTACAGCCCAGTTTGTACAAGGCGTCTCTCCAGAAGAGCTGGAGCTTTTGAGGCCCTTTCACACTGTAAGGAACACCCTGTGTGCTCAAACCTGCCCTCAGAGGGTCTCCTACCCTGCTTTGGCACCGTGTTCCCTTTGGTCCATGTTTTATCCCCACTCCCATTGCTCTTGCACTGACCTCACCTGGAGCAAGGAGGCTGCAAGTCCTCTGTGTCCCTCTGCTGAAAGACCAATTGATTTATGCCCTGAATGTTTCCCAGGTTGTAAAACAGCAAAAATAAGTACAAATGAAGAGCCTCACGCTATTTTTCTTCCTGCTGTGTGCAATCGAGCCAGAAACTCTCCCTTCCTCCCAAAGAACCTGCAAATTACCTCAGCATACCTGAGCCACCAGGAGCAACACAACACTGGGAATATTTTCCCCCGACTTGTTCTTGTCCTGCTGAGTTCCTGCACAGGTCTGGGATGCTGCCTGCTTCCACAATGCCTGGTTGGAAACAAAAATCCTGCATGTGAATGAGGCACTAAACCTTTGCCACCAAAATATGTGAATAATTTTTAAAGAACTTCACATCCCTTCGGACATTGTGGAGTTGACCCCATCTATCTGTGGAGTCTGAAAGGGAAATAGATTCAACACAGCCAAGAAATAATCACAGGAAAGCACTTTGGATTCAGCCAAGGATGAAGTAAGGCAGTCTATTTTCTTCAAAGCAAGCTGAGGCCACTGCTCACTACATTCAAATACATCAATTACAGAGAGCTTTAATGGAAAAGGATTAAAAAGTACAAAGGTAAAACAAACAGCATCGCTGCAGTGTCCAGGAGGATGAAACAGCTTCCTTCTGCGGTGGGTATGATTAGAGAATTGCTAAAAAAAGAAAGGGAGGAGAAAGGGAAAAAAGGTTTCATGTACCTTGACCAGAATGGCTGTGACAGTGACAAGGCCAGGACACTGCAGCACGTGCAGTGTGGAATTCAGTCCCTATGGCCCCAATCTCACTGCCAGTGCTCAGATCTGAACTCCAGTTGTGTATTTCCTCTTCCCTTCTAGCCAGGAAACTCCATTATTTCATCAAGGCAAGGCCTTAGAAAAGATTATTTTTCCTTAAGTCTCTTCAGATGGTGTCTGTCCCAGGTCATTGCAAGCTGTTTCCTCCAGTCTACTTCCATCCACATTCCCATTTCCAAGATCTGTGCCATTCAGTTCCATCTTCCTTAAAAGTTTGGTATTGAGTTTTTCATGTGCCTAATTTGGGCTTAATTCGAGCCTGGGGTAAATCATTACAACTCAGATGGAGTCAATAGGAGCACAGTGACTTACATCAGCTTTGTGTCACTAAATACTGACAAGATTGATCTCCAACTTTTTCAGAACAAAAGATTTCTGAAGATGGATTAAACAACATAAATGCTGAGCTGTTTTGCCAGACTGCAAATGGCATAACACAAGTTTTGTGTGACATCTCTGAATTATCCCTTCGTGGTAATGTTGACATTACATGGTATTGACTCACGGAAGAAGCTTAAATACCCTTTTAAGTTTTCAAGACTCTTTGACAAAGCACTATTTCATTAACAAAATGTTAATGGAATCCAAGGAGCCTCCAGAAGAGCCTGCTGGCTGGCCAGGGGATGTAGCAGCACAGAGCAAAGCAATCCCGGTTTTTAGACAACAGGAAAGGAAGCATTTCATGCAGGGCACTCAGTGGCTGAGGGAGGAGGATCTGAGGGACCTTTCACAGCCCTGCACTGAAGGGCTACCACACCTTCTGCTGGAGAAGGTCAAAATAGCACAAATTAGGAAATGCAGCACACAAAGTGAGCGGGCAGAGACAGCAGGGTTGGCATCAGCTTGGAGAAAAAGCTTCTTGCTGGGAAAAGGAGGAAGGTCTGGAGAACATTGTCGTGGTGGTCACCTGCTCTGGGGCCACCTGTGGGAACAGGAATATTGCGTGCCTACAGCTGAAACTTGGCTCTAAGGGTCCTGCTAATCACAGGTCCAATTAGGTTGGAAAAGGCCCCTAAGACCATCAAGTCCATCTGTTAATGACACAATGGCTCTCAAATAACTACAGGGGTTGTATTTTATGGATTTATGCTGCTCAGGACAGAGCCATGCTCCCAGCACCTTCCCAACACCGACCTCTGTAGAGAAACACTTTGTAAGTCAAAGGAGAGGTGACAGACCCTCTCCAGAGCAAAGTTTTCTCCCACCCTGAGTACTCAGATTTTCAAACTTAAGCTTTCCTGCCATTTTCTAGGTCTGCAGTTACTTTATGTAACAAGGCAAGTCATTATTAACCAGAAAGACTGGAAGGGATGGGCAGAGAAACACTAAACCTCCACCCACTTGACACCAACAGCACATTCCCTCCCAATATTATTATTTCATCTGCTCCATGGACTCACATAAAGCAACAAGTGCAAGAGAATAAGGTAAAAAAAATAATTAAAAGTTCAGCGTATAAATGCAACACTTGACTGAGGCACTCAAGGGCCGCCTTGCTGCCTGAAACCACTTCTTTTTAATTGTTTGTATTTTAAGTTGATAAAATTCACAGGAGTAAAGATGACTTTGCCTGACTTCCAGTAGAAGCCATGGTGAGGAGCTGATGGGAAGGGGGTGAGGCCTCTGAGATGTTTGTGTGAATTTGTGCAACACATTGAAAATAAAGAAATAAAGGAAGAAAGAATCCCACAGAAGTAACAGACTCCATGAAACCAGGCAGGGCTGTGAAATGCTGCTCTCTGTCCTGGGGGCTGGATTGAGGGGGAAGAAACCCAAGTGTTAGTGAGGGGGGAGCCTCATGGGACTGCACTCCAGGCCTGTCATCAGCTCCAGCACAGACCAGGGATCAAAAAGGAAGATAAAGGTCCTCTGACACATCTGAATGATGGACGAAAGGCTCATTCCCTGGCTGAACACAGACATTTTGGGGCAATAGCAAAAGTGATGTTGATGGTCCCTCCTGTCCCCAGGTTAATGCTGCCCTCCACACCTCACCCTCGTGGGTTTGTTGGTTTGAATTCAAGGCGAATGATCTATGCCTTGAGAGCTGAACAAACACAACATCAGCAGTCTGGTGCCCCAATAAGAGGACAAAATCTCCTGCAGCAAGGGAGGAAAGATTTTGTGCCAGGAGATGATTCATTTTTCCAAGTGCCTTGCTGCTCTCCAAAGGAGAGGAGGAAAGCTGCACGGCCTGGAGGCTGCTTGGCTGCCCTGCACCAGTGCCAAGGAGCCTGAAAATCCTCTGCTCAGGGGATTTGCTCCAGCACAAGGCAATCCCACCTCTCAATTCACCACCAAAACACACAAGTTCCCAGAGCACACCCCTGGCAGGCAAACCAGCTCCCCAAATCCTCCAAATCTGCCCTCCAAAATCCTCCAGCTAAGAGACTTTCCTCAAATACTTGATGTAACTAAATTGGAAACCAAAGATTGAGGCTCTTTCAAGGATAACCAAATAAAGTCCTGGATGGCTGTTTTGGGGTAATGGCCACACAGAGCTCAGCCTCTGCACAGGAGGAGCACAGCCCATGAGCAGAGGAGCCAAGTGAGCTCTCAGGGCTTCCCACCAGTGTGGAAATTCAATAACTTAGTGAAAGAGAAAGGGAGAACACACAGCATTCCTCAAAGTTATCTTGGATAATACTGTAGGTTTCAGTATAAAATAACTTAAAGGACTTTTAGAAAAATTAAAATTCAAGGGAATTCGAGTGAGAAAGACATTTTGATCTTGACTGCAAAGTGTGGTACTTGCTCAAGGACACTGAACTTTGTGATCTCTCTGGGGTCACGAATTTTCCACATGAATTAACAGATGTCCTTTGAGCCACAGAGCCTGAGCAGGATTTTTTATCCCAGCTGAAGATCTGCCCCACGATGTTCACATCCCATTGCCAGGAAAGCATCTCCCACCCTCCAGATAGCCTTGGTCAGAGCCCTCTGTGAATAAGCACTTTATGATGTGAGACACTTGCAGTGCAGTGGGTCACTGGCAGCAGGGTTGAGAAAGGGACATTCACATCTGAAGTCACAAATCTCCACAGTCAATGCTGAAAAAATTAGCTCTGTCTCAAAGGCTCTTACAGACCTAAGGGAATCAACATGCTTGCAGAACACATTGCTGCAGTGTGCTAGCAAAGGTTGGGGAAAGCTGGAGACCCTCACATTTAAGAAATCAATCTGTGCCTGGCATGAAAGTTTCTCTCTTTCTAAACCTGAGACAAACACAGGTTGTGTTTGTTGTGCTCTCAGAAAAACCTGTCATCAAAAGCTCTCGCTCATCTGAACAGGACAGCAACACTCAGAGGCACAAAGACAACTGGAAGGCAGCAGGTCTGCAGAAGGGGCATTTTACTTCCAAAACTCCACTGCATGCCCCTGGTGCTTACACACATTTCTGTCCATTCTCTACACTTGTGCCCATTATTTTTTTTCAGCTGCCACATTTAACCACAAGTGCTGTGACCATAAATTAAAAAAAAGAACTTACTTAAAAAGACACCCCCCCAAACAGCAAATTCAACAACACTTACAATTGCATTAATATAAAATTCACTCGACACAACTGGCACCACACTGGAGGGTTTTCCTTTCCCAGTCCTAGGGAGGAGTTTAGTTGAGTTTAGCTTGATTTAGATGAGCTGAGCTGTTGCCCACCCTCCTTCCTGCTACTCAGGTGCCTCTCCCCTTTTGTTCCCCCAGGAAAACATTCATTCCTCCACAAGGAAAGCAGCTGTGTAGCACCAGGCACTGAGCTGAGAAGGTATTTACTATCTCTGCAGGACAATTCTAGGAATCAGCTTTTTTTTTTTTTAATCTCTGGATAGGTCTTTAAATCAAAGATTAAAGAAGTGAGAAAAGGTTTACAAAAACTGATATTCCCAACCCAGACATCTTCCAACCATAAATACTTGTCTTAGCATAATATGCAACCTTCAATATAGTGTTGTTTCAGGCATGTTTAGGTACCCTATAGAAATGACTTTATGCTGCTATTATTCCTAAAAAACTTCAGATGGCTTTGGATCCATCATCATTCATCATGTCAGCCCCTCTACGGGTAGTTACACACACTTTGTCTGCTCGGGTTTATCTAATAGCCAGCCTTGGGTTTTATTAATTTCCACTGCTTTGCAGAAACTACAGAGCTCCTACGCTCTTTTATAAATTATCTCAGAACTTGTAATCATTTTCCATGAAAACCCAGCAGTGCTTTAAAGGCACTTCAGCTCTTCCAGGGCTGCTACTTCCTTAAGGAGGGCATCCCAAATGCCTGATGTGGTTTGGGTTTCTCTGCTCTTTGTTTGCTGGGATTTAAACTTAAGGAAAAGCAGGTTTTGGGTGCTGCTGAAAAATGGATTCCCAAGGGCAAAAAACTGATTTGTGTGGTGGGAATATTCATCTTGAATGTTCAGCAGCCTGAGTTGGGCTCAAACCTTTTCGTCATCAATTTTGCATGTTAGGATTAAGGAGCATCCCTATAGAAGCAGAGAAAATCTGGATTTCCCCTGGCATGATCACCTGGCACAGAGCAGCTGTGGCTGACCCTGGAGCCCTGGAAGTGCCCAAGGCCAGGTTGGATAGCGTTAGAGCAGCCTGGGGTAGTGAGAGGTGTCCCTGCCCATGGATGATCTTTGATGTCCCCTTCAACCCAAACCAATCTATTATGGCTCTGTGACTAAGAAAATAAATTCCCTTGTGTACTATTGATATATATATGAAAATATACAAAAATATCTGCTTATCTATCAGGCATAAATCACATTTTAGATACCCAGGTGTAAGCACAGGGATGTGTTACATCTCTACAATTTTAGTTCCTGCAATTTCAGTTGAAATCCCCTCAGTTCACTGCCAAACCCATAATTGTGAATTTAACGGTTCTGCTGCAGAGAATGAAAAGGAAAACAGAACAACTATTTAGTGTGCATGTGTATATATATATATGTAGAATATTGTATATCTTTCCTCTAGCATGTTCCTTTATCCTGGTTTATAGAGGATTTCTCTGCTCCTCAGTGAGTTTTTGCTCTGTAAAGGCTGCACAGGAGGCAGGTGTAGGTGAGGGCACAGGGAAGGAAGGCTGCCATGGCACCCAGAGTCCTGGCCAAGGGCACAGCCACTGTCCCAAGGCCACACAGCTCCCGTGTGGCTTCCACAGCATCAGTCCCACCAGCCAAGGCTCCAGAGAAACAGCTCCTGCTCAGGATGCGGACCCACTGGGGTGGCCTGGGTCTGTGGCTCCCTCAAGCCTCCCCTGACACATGTCCAGCCCTTGGCCCACGTTGGGAGTCTCTGCTGGAGCTGCTCCCTGCCCTGGCAGCTCCACGGGCACGGAGAATCCCAGAGGGGCTTCCCATCTTCAAACACTTCCCTTTGGAGCACTCCAGCCACCTGTTCAGCACAGCAAAATATCCAACCCATTTAATGAGGCTTCTGGTAAAATCATCCCTTTGAAGTCCCTCAGACCACGACAGCAATTAACTCCAGGCCCATCCTCATTTCTGTTGTTTTACCTCAGATCATTCAAGATCAACAACATCACCGAGGGTGCAAATTATTTCCCTGCAGAAGCAGTGAGGGAATGTCTCACATCCAGCAGTCCCAGTCAGCTGCCAAAGTGACCTGACTGCAATCACAGCCACAACGTGGGGGTCCTCCAGTGTCCCTGGGCTCATCCAGGATTTTTAATAATGTCCCTTTTGCAGACTGAAGCCTGTGAGGAAATTCATTCTGTTAAGATTAAGGATGATTCTGCTGTAGGTACAGAGAGCACAGGTAAGGATGGCGTCACAGGACAACAAAATACACAAATGGGGTCATGAACTGTGGCACCTCTTAATAAAAATGTCCCCAAGCACATCCCACTTCAGCACCACGTGTGCATATGGATATTCGAAAGCTTTCCCCCAAATGTGCACAATGTGGGTTATTTCCACATTGCAAATTGCTTATAACAATGCACATTAAATCAAGTATGACATCAAGTGGATTATAAATAATATAATTTTGAAAAGCAAAAAGGATCTAAATGAAATATGAGTTTCTCCACATTAGAAATGGGAGAAATAACAAATGAAGAAGATCATGAGCAGTAGATACACAACCAGAGGTCATTAGTCTAAAATTACCCTTGGAAGGAACTTCTTCAGGGTTTTCTGTTTGCTTTATTTCAGTTTCTGGTTTTTTATTTGCTTTGGGTTCTGTTTTTAAAGCGAGCAAGAATAAGGATAAAAGGAAACGAATTCCCCACCAAAGGGCCTCCTACGGCCAGAGCGGGGAGACCTGCTGGCTGCAGGAACCTGTGCCAGGGGAGGGGACACAGCCCCCAAAGGGCTCCAGGCAATCATCCTCACCAGTGGCAGCATGGATATCACAGGGAGAACCGCAGAGCATCCAAATCCTTCCCCTGCTCTGTGCCTGCGGACACCCCCCATGCATTGATCCACTGGCCAAAGCGTTTCCCAAACCAGAACACGCCCCTCCCCAGCTAAAAAGGCAGGAGAAATGGTCACAACCTGGAATTCTGTGAGAAATCCCAGTATTTTCCTCAGTATTTCTTAAAAGATCCCTGAAAAGGTTCCTAAAATGATTCTGGAGAAACTGAGTTTGGGAAAGCGTTTTATGGAAATGTTCCATTTTAACGAGGTGCAGTGGGAGGCTGAAAATGCTCCAGTTGCCCAACTGGAACAAAATATAAGGCAAAGCATTGGGAAACAGGAAAATGACACTGTAAATAAATAAACAAACAAACAAAAATATACAAGATGCTTGAACAAGCTAAAATATTACAGCATCATCAAAACGAAGGACCTCAACATTACACCAACAGAGATGAAAGTCAAATGGCACATTGGAACATGTTTCCTCTCAAAAATCATTATAGCCAATGAAATTCCAATAGGAATTTTCTTTTTTATTCAGACTGGGGTATAGATTCTGAGCTCTTGGAGCAGGTTTTGACTCCTTTTCTCCCTAAGAAAATTGCTGTCATCCCAACCTCCTCTGCAAAGGTGATGCAGGAGAATAGAATTGGTACTCATTCTTACTGGAGGAAACCTATGTTTTCCATAAAATTGGTGCTCTTGGCTGATTTCTCAGCAAAAATGCTTTGAGCAGAGGCAAAGCAAAGCTATTGTTACCCAGACTTTCTTCCTGTAAGGACCCATCCTACAGTGCATTTACTGGTATGCTCTGAAATACCATAAATCATTCTGACAACGTGATACTTGTCAAAATAAAGGCATAAAATACATCTTGGAATAAAATCTCCTCAATCATATTTATTTGTTTGCTCTCTGGTGCCATTTGGCTTTTCTCAGTGGGTTTCCCAGTCGTTAGGGGGAATTAGTGAGATTCTGCTGGAAAAACAGCCCCATGTGCATATTCACACGCTGAATTTCTGCATCCAGCACTGTGCACTCATTCAAGAGAACTAAAAATAAAGCTTTCAAAGGACACTTCAGCTTTCTTGCTGTATTTTTTTCCCCCTTTTCCAGCTTTTTTTCCCCCATCCCCCTCGCCAAATATTCCACTAATGCTGAATGGTGGCGTGGTTTAAGGGAGTCCTGCATGGAAAGCTCCTTCAGCTGCTTAGCCCAACAGCATAAATTTGATCTCGTAATTAGTATTCAGCTCAGCATCTTGGATAGAAACCAATGTTACAGCCAAGAGGTGGTTTAAATCACATAAATCATAGATCAATGACAGAACTCTAAGCACTGGATAGATTACAAAAGTAAGCTTTAGTTAAAAATAGATTAACCATTTCCCTGCAGGAATTCCTTCAAAAAAGCCCTGAATATAAAACAAATAAAATTAAATCTGATAATTTTTTTTTCCTAATGTATGCATATACTAGATGAATTGTTCTTTCCCCTGACAGTTACACACTGATTAAAGAAATGTGTTAACATGCTATTTCAATGGAAAATATTGTAAATTGTGGGGACTTTAATTTTTTTAATGAGCCTTTAATAGCCAAAAAGTACATCCCAGCAATATTGTGTACAGCCAGGTTTATAGCACATATCCCAGCAGCTAACAGATACTTCTTCAGCTGCTGGTTTTATAAAAAGGGAAAAAAATCTTTCCCAAGCCAAGAAAAATGTTTTTAAAGAGTGTTTTAAAAGTATTTTGTATTTTAAATTTAACCAAGGAAGCACCCAGTCATAGGAAGCATCACAAACCATCAGCTGTCCTGGTTAAACGCCCATGGGGGTACTCAGCACCTTGGAGGATTGTGCCCAAGATCACCAAATCATCAAAAGTTCAGGGGAAGAGGAAATATGAGGTTGAGTCTCTTCTCCTTGACTGAGGAATGCAAGAGGATTTGGCTGCTGCAAGGTGATTTTGTCAGTATAAATGCCAGACTGAGGTGCTCCAGGACAGAGGGTGGCGCCCGGGAATCTGTCCTGCAACCTGGGAACTGCAGGTACAAATTAAAAGTGTGTTCTTGCTCCTGTACATTGCACTCTGTTTGCCTCCCATCGAGTCACACATTATTCAAAAGAAATAAAAAATAAATAAAGAAAAAAATTGAAAACAAAAAGACTTTGCAGCATCTGAAGGACAATTTGCACGCCTGTTTTGTTGGTTGCAGAATTGAAACCCAAGGATGCCTCAGCAGCACCTCAGCCATTGCTCAGATCAAGGAATTGCAGAATTCCAGCCAGCAGGT
>NW_005054349.1:4490757-4512649 GCF_000277835.1 Geospiza fortis | reverse complement strand
CCCTGCTCCCAGCCACATCAGAGAGGAAAAGCAGCCCGAGCACCCTCACCAGCCCTGCCACCTTCTGCGCCCTTTTCCAGGCTGGAAATGCAGCTTCAAATCAGTAAATAAACAAAGGGAGAGAAACCCAACATTTCCTACCCCTGGACTAACAAATTATGATTGAATGGAGAACAGAAAATACAGAAACTCACCTCAATAAAAAGTTGCACAATTCTTCAACCAGTAAGTAACTTTTATAGCCGTGATATAGGGAAGCCAAACTTCCCAGTCACTGATACCTGTTCGTATATTTAACTTCCTACAGATGACAAAAATGTGAATGTAATTGTTGTTGCCACAGCTTGAATTTAAAAAAAATAAGTAATACTGTGTTTATAGACATTAACATTTGTTTTCAAATTCTCCAGCTCCTTCAAAAAGAACATTTTTAAACTTTGAGTGCTTTATGGAAATGACTACTTTCAATTTCCAAGGATATTTTTTCAGCGTAAGAAGAAATAATAAAGCTAGCTGCTCGATGGTTATTTGAGGAACAACATTCAGATTTCAAAACTGGCTCCCTGTGTGATAGAAGACTGCAATATATGCAATCAAGACAGAGATTCAAACAATAATAACTAGCAGAGGCTCCGGGGCATTGCAGAACGTGTCATTTACTTCAGCCCCGTTCCTTTAAACATCAGTCCTACCAGTAGTTCAGTGGAAAATAGATGGGCTGCTCTTGTAAGTATAGACTATTCATACAGGGGAGTTTTCAAAGGCTCTGCATTTTCCAAAGTGCTGAAAAATGCATATCAAGTTTAGTAAAACTAAAGAAGGGAAAAAAAGGAGAGGGGAAAAAAGGATCTCTTGTAATACGCCAAATTGTCGGAGAGATGTCAGGGTTAATTTTTAAAGGCACATTTCCCTCCAGCAACAATTCTCTTTAATTATTTCAATGTGAAACACATTATCAGACATGTTCCTTGCCTGTTCTCAGCTTGCTGACACAAGATAGGTACAAGATGTTCCCTCTCCTCTGCCGATGCTCACACATGGTGCTGGGCACTCTGGTGCTGCCTGGAGGGAGGGTGGGCAGCTCCTGCTGCCCCTTCAGCCTCCAGCCCCTTCTAGCAAACCCCTGGGACCACCTCCCCACAGCCACAGCACCAGAACAGGGAAGGAGAAGGTTGAGGAGAAGCCACAGGTTTTCAGAGAATGGCCCTGGACATGTGCACCAGCACCAAGAGCAGCAAAAGCTGCAGCCACAGCAGTTTCAGAGTTATCAGGTAACTAAAACACACAGGCCAGCCTTCCAGTAGGTTTGGATGGGTATTTAGCCAGATTTTGGGGATTTTTCCTTTGCTTTGGTGTTTAGTAGTCATGTAGAATAGACAACAGGTCAGGCAAATCCCAGTGAGGGAGTTACTGGCCCAGTGCAGCACAAGATGCTGCAGGACATGGTCCTGTGAGATTCTTCTTCAGGAATTCATGAGAAAGGCTTTATGTTCCTCCCAAGTGGGAAAGGACACTGCTCAGAGCCCCAAAATAAAACATCAGCTCCAAATCACGAGGGACAGTGGTTTCAAATTTAGATATGAAGAAGCAACCTTGATCTAACGCATCGGCTCTGTTCCGCACGGCAGCGTGGTTGGCCAAGTATTCCAGCTGGGAAAGGGGACTTCTGTTTCCCCACATCATTTCAGACTTGAGAGATATGTATTTAAGGTTCTTAAATATGCCAGAATCACATCAATCTAGTCAACCCTTGTTCTGGTGCAAGGGAAGTCTAATCCTTTTCTTGGGAGGGAAGAGGTTCAGACCAACTCCACCAAATCAGCTGCAATCTAACGGCCTTTTTTATCCCAGCTCCAGTAAAACTCACTATAGAGCCAGTCGTGAGATTAAAAGCTTTTTTAAGTTGCTATCTTGGGAAATTTCTTTCAAGGAAATTACTACAAAGCCTTGTTTTAGTGTGTTCCCCTACTGTGAGTCCTACTGTGTTTTTTTAATAAGGAAAGCCATCCATCCATAGAGGTGTATCCTGTTCTCCATGCTTGAGTGTCTAACAGCAGGCACATACAGTAGACACTCTGATGTTTTGCCTCTTTAATTTTCACTCCATAATGTTGGTGCCTGGTTCTCCTGACTGCACCTTTCAGAGCAGTTTAATTACGGGCATGCACAGAATTTCGAGAGGGGATCTTCAGTGATAATATTCAGATGTTAGGGACAAGTTTATTACAGAGAGATATCCAGATGATTTTTTTTTTTTAACCATAAAATAAAATCCTTCTATGCAGTTATCACGGGATGGAAAGTGAGATAAAAAGGGAAAAAAATAAAAGGGAAAAAAAATAAAAATACTTCAAGGCTAAACCAGAAAAGAGTATGGAGATGCTTCATTTAGTCTTTAAAAGATGCTTCATATGGAGATGCTTCATACAGATATAGAGATGCTTCATATAGATATAGAGATGCTTCATTTTAGTCTTTAAGAAGACAACCTTATGCTAAATATGAAAGTATGGCAGATCCATCACTGAGCTTTCAAGCAAATAGGACACAGCCATAGGTCTCCACACTTAAATTCCCAACCAAATGGAAATAGCTCATGCCACTGAATTTTTCGCCCAAGGATTTTACCCCTGATTTTGATGAATTTTTTTTAAATTGAGCCAAGCAGCTTCCTGATAAAAGGTTACTGTACCCCTCAGATACCAGGCTTGGAATGGTTTTTTTATAAAAACAGGCCAGGTACAGGGTTATAAATGAGCCCTGCTCCATTGACTCCAGACAGGGTATGAAAATTGATTCAATGGAGCACCATCAGTCCTCACCAGCTGAGTATCTGTCCCTCTAATCACAACTAAAAAGATTTCCCGAGTCAATTAAAGGCTCGAAGCCTCTACTCGCTCACACCAAATCCCTGCTAACAATGCCTTCATTTAAACCCTGATAAACTTCATTTAAACCCTGACAAACGCAGCACACGCTCTGCCTGGTGCCATGGGTGCTGCTGGAGATTGAAATCCCCGCTCATCCCAGGGCTCCAGGCTTTCCCCTCGTGGCTCACGTGGGCCGGGATCACACCTGGCTGCCCCCAGCCCTGACACCTTCCTCGGGTGTCTGACACAAAAATTAGCACATTCATTATCTTTGCCAAGGGGAGGGAGCACCAGCCACGCCAGGCAAACATGTACCTTTGCTGCCAGAGTGGGAGTACTTTAATTTCCAAATTACACCCATAAATAAATCAAGGCAGCAGAAGCTGATAAATGAAAGATTATGAAAATAGTAATATCCCGCAAAATCTTGAAAGGCATCATAATTCCTCAAACAATTATCTTCTGTCATATTTGCGAGTAGCCCATGTAGTTCAAGAACAGAAAATACAAATGTGCTCCTTTAAAATTCATGAAACCACTCATTCTGTCATAAAAGCAGGCATCTTTCATGGCTACTTATTTCACACAGTCTCATAACTAATACTGACAGATACTTGGAATGCAAAAAAAAAAAAAAAGAGCGCTGGACAAAGAGCTCGAGCTGCTCAATTCTTACATTTTTATGCTTGAAATGGAAAATAAAATCATATATTATAGAAGGCTGCAGAATTTCTGGTATAATTAAATCAAAATTTGTAGATAAAAATGAGATTGTACAAAGACTGGTGGTGTAGTGCTCCCAGGATTGGGCTGTGCTGCATCCATGACAACAGGATGGAAGGTTGCTTTTAATACTATTATCTTACATACCCACAGCTGAATGCTAATGCAGCTATACTGAGGAAATCAAGTTTCAGATCTGTATCCACTGAACTTACATCCACCAGGCAGGGACTTTAAAAGCCAGGCGAGCACACAAAGACCAATATTATAGCTCTGTCAACTCCCCAAAGGTCACAGATTTCAAAAGGTATACACAAATATTAATTGTCAGGTAGTTCTGTGCCGAGGAGCAGAACTGAGGCAGAAATCAGGTTTTGTGGCCATAATTCCCTGCCAATTTCAGTTTATAAAATGGAGGTGCAGAAGGAAGCAGGGAAGATTAACTGGGATCAGTTCATGTTCCCTGCGCTGACACTCGCTGACGTGTCCCCTGTGAACATTGTGTCAGGAAGGCTTTTCCCTCTTTTCCTCACTGAAGGAGCTAGAAAACGTGGGAGAGCAGCTGGGCAGTCCTGTTTTCCAACACTTCCATTGACCCAACCTTTGGGTTGTGGGCTCCCCATCCCTGGAAGTGTCCAAGGCCAGGTTGGACAGGGCTTGGAGCAACCTGGGACAGTGGAAGGTGTCCCTCCATGACAGGGGTGGAACTGGATGAATTTTAAGGTCCTTCAAACCCAAACCATTCCATGATTCCATCCTGGCTGGGGGACAGACAGAGCTCCTGGTCCCTGCCTGCCCTGTGCCTGCACCAGGAGCCTTCTGCTCTCCCATGGGAATCTCCATATCTGCCCAAGCTCCTTCTACAATCACCTCCAGCTTCTCAATCCATCCTGTCCTGATTTAGTAATATTTTGCTGCAAAATCATGTATCTACATTAAGGATATCTATTTTTGGTTATTATAATCATAAAAACATAAAAAATACTGATTTATCTGGGGACATCTGGGGTAGTATTCCTAAAATTACAGAGTTCTGAGCTGTCCTGTGAAATCAGGGCATCCTTTCTCCTCAGTGCCTACAAAATCAAAAGGGTTCTGTGAGTTCCCAGGTGAAGAAGTCCTCTCAAGCCTTGTTCTCACAGAAGTGGCCCCACAGCACTGATCCATCAGTGTTCCATCAGGGAACACAGCCCCACCAATGCTGGAGCCTCTCCTTAGCACTCAGCTCATTTTCAGACACCTCACTCTATTTTTCCTTCTCCAACTCCTTACACTTCCAGGTGGAGAACTCCAAACTAAATGAGCCACTGACCACTCTCTTAAAACAGGTTGTAAACTGTAGTTATCCAAATTATTCCTCTTGATAAACCATTGGCTCATACCCTGAGCAATTCAGTTTTAGATGCACTATGAAATTCTGATGCACTGCAGGAGATTCTGGATCTTTGGTGCTCTGGCTTTGTCTCACACAGTCAAGAATGTGGACAAGTAAAAATACCCTTTTTTTTTTGTCTGAAAGCACTCTCAGAGTTACTGTACAGAAAATAGAGGTGGTAAAATAAAGAATATATAAAGAAATCTAAAAAAATAAAGATAATAAAGTAAACTGAGGCAACTGAGCTAAAATATTGGGAAGAGGCCAGTGGGAAGGATTTTTAAGTGCATCAGGACTTGCATATCAAGCTCATGGAGTGCAAACCCCTGCAGAAGTTCAATTCCCAAAGGGTTTTTTTCCCTTTTTTTTTTCCCCTTTTTCTCCACAAAACCATGGTTTCAGGTGGGCAGCAAAAAGATGCTTCATTTAAGAAAAGCAAAAGGTGGCAACAACAGCCACAGTGGTGAAAGCTTTGGCCTCCAAGTGGCAGAATGTCAAAAAAAAGTTGTAGCATTTTATGATACTGTAATTGAAAAAAGTATTAAGTTGTTAGTGGAAGTGTATTTAAGGGAAGCCCCACACGTGGATATAATAGAAAATTAATCCTCAGAGCTTAGAAAGTCCCTGAGGATGTAGAATCCATCATGAAGTTACCTCCTGTCCCAGATTTTCTTGTTGCTTGCCTCTGCTGACAACAGTTGTCTTTTCATTAGAGAATTTGATATCAATTTACTCAGACACCAGGGGCAAGAAAGGATTTCACTTTCTTCATCTGAAAGACACTGATGCACAGAATTAGGACTTTGAACGGATGCCAGAGTGAAATAGTGACACATTCTATAAAGCCACAACCACAGGTGGCCTCAGCAAATGGTCCAGAGCCTCTCAGGGCTCAGCCTCTCCGCCACAACCCTCCCAGATTTCTGATGATGAGAAGGGAGAACCCCCCTGATTGCAAAGATCTCCCTTCAGGCAGCTCCTGTTTCCAGAGCAACCCACAGAGAAATGTCCTGGCTGTTACTGCCCTCCTCCAGACCATCCCAGAGTAATGGGTGAGGCTGGAGGCACCACTGGTGCCAATCCCTGCTCAGGGAGGTCCTCCTGGAGCACCTGGCACAGGGTGGGTCTAGGTGGGTCTGGAATCCCATCCAGAGTGCAGGGAGTGACTCCTCCCAGGGCATTCTCAGGTGAAAATCCCACAGAACTGTTTTGTCTCTATTTGACGCATTAAATTAACTTCAGGTGATACAACAAATAACCCCAGCAAGGTTCCTACCTCCGCTAATCTGAGCACAGAGCTGGTGCCTTCTGCTGCTCACTGATCCAGAGCTGCAAGAGCCAATGGGACAGAGCAGCAGGAGAAGTGATGAGCCAGCAGGAAATCAAGGAGATTATTCCCACCCCTCTGGGCATCTGGTGAAAACCGAGCTTCACCCCGAGCTCATTGTGAAACTTTCCCACTTAGAAGCGCTTTGACTCCTTTCTCTTTCAAGCCATGCTTACATTAAGGATTTATCACAGAAACCTTCCCAATAAAATGAGCTGCCTCAACAATAAAATTGCCATGCAATGACTGGTCCTGCCCCCACAGGGGATGTGATTTGGGTGCTCAGTGAGAGCCCAGTGGCCTGGTGACAGCTCTGGAGGGGAACAGCCCTGTCTGAGACGTGGAGCTGCTCCCACTGCGCTTTCTGCTCAAATGGAAAACTGACTCTGCAGCTGAAGGGACTTGCAGCAAGCAGAGCTTGTGCTTTGTTACAGCCAGGAGCAACCTAAATTGGACATCTAAAATTAGACAGCATGAATTTTCTCCTGAACATCCCTGCATCTTGGTGGTGGAAGGCTGGAAAATGAAGGTGGAAAGCTGAGAGCAGCAGAGACAAACCCTGTGCTTGCCAGCAGCCTCCAGAGCCCCTGTACTCAGCATCCTTGCCCTTCCCTCATCCCTCACACCCAGCACGGCCCTGCCAGGGTTTAGACTCAACTGTGCTTCTAATAAGGCACAAAACCACATTATTTTTATAAAAAGGCTCAGGGATCAAACTGAGGCAAGCAATTTATTCCAACAGAAGCCAAGGCATCACCTGAGAATATTCGCATGGAAGGTTTCTCTCCAGAAACGGGGAGTGAAAGGAAATGCAAAACCATCAGTTGCTGCTGTCCTCCATCATATTTTATCATATTCCTTTGATGCTCCAGTGAGGTTCCTCACCCTGAGCCCCCCTCTCAGGCTGGTAATTCGGTACAAGATGTTAAAACCAGCCTGAAAAACTGTGAGACACCGGGCAGAGCTCCCCCTCAGCTCAGCTGCTTCTCTGCCCTCACCTCAGCTTCAGCTGAGACTGAACACCGGACCCCCTTTCTGCCCACAAACCCCACTTTCCACCCATGGGGAAACTCTAAATACTCCAATTTTATCCCACAACATGGCAAACACTCAAACCCATTAATCCAGCTACAATCAGATCATAACTTCTTGTCCTCAAAGCAGCCCGGATCCAGGATGGGCTCCATGGGCAGGAGAGGGAGTGATGATCCCACAACTTGCAAAAAAATGCTCAAACCAACTTGATCTTTGCCATACTTGAATAATCTGGGCATGCAGGGGTGTAATACACTGAATATTTTTATTGGATGTTTTAAAAATAGAGATACAATCTGGCCATGATTCTTTGGTATTGATTTCAGCAAAATTCTGAGGTCATGTTGTTGGTTTAAAAAAAAATAAATCATAGAATGGTTTGGTTTGGAAAGGACATTAAAGCTCATCCAGTTTCATCTCCCCTGCCATGGGCAGGGGCATCTTCCACTAGACCTGGTGGAAAGATCCCATTCCCTCATTCCAAGAGTGTTCCAGCTGTCAGCAGTCAATGCTGCCTTCAACTCAGGTACTCAGTTCTCATTTTAAAAGATCTCTCTCACATTCTGTTCTTTTTCTTAACCAGATATTCCTGTTTTGCCAAAGACACGCCAAAAACCATTTGGGTTTCTGTTAGTAGGACAGAGATTTTTCCAGACAGGGAGTTACAGGGGCAGCACTGGCTGCTCAGGCTGAGGCTGCATTGAAAAATGCCCTCCATAAAAGTGGCTCTGGCCTTGTTACAGCAGCAGAAAACCCCAGTCAGACCCTGGGAGCACAGAAATCCCCGGGTTCCTCATCCCTCTGTGCCTGCAAAACCAAGCACTTGTCGCTGGGAGTTCCCAGCCTTGCTCCTCTCCCCTTCCCTGGGAGCCAGCCCAGCCCAACCTGTGCTCAACCACTTTGATACATATTTCCCATTTCCCCCCAATTTTTACACCAATTGCCTGTCAGGCTTTTTCTCAGCAGCGTTTGCAGGGTGGGCAGGGCTTTCCCTCCTCCTCCTCCTCCTCCCTGGCAAAGAGCCCATCTGGCATCCATGTGGCAGCCCTTGCTAAGTGGGATCTGGAGGAAAAGTGCCACATTCCCAGTGGCAATCCCAGCCACACCAGCACATGGACACACAGGGAAATCATTTCCAGACTATTTCATTTTTTTCCCCCCCAAAGTGTGGAGCACCTCATATGCATAAAATCTCATTTTCCTGCAACTCTTTGCACGGGGCTGCAGGGATATGGTTTTAAACCTCTCCAAAGGCTTAAGGTCTTGCCTAAACTTGGCTCAAGGTCCTGCCTAAGCTCAGCTCCAGCTGCATCATTCAAGGGGCTCAGTGCACAACCCTGATGAAAAGAGCAGGGAGAACACATTTGCTACACCAAGCTACCTCAGTTAAATTTGGGTTTAATCCATCCCTTTTAGGACCCTTTGTGTTACAGGGGGAAGGGAGTCTATACAAACAGAGTTGAAAAAAAAAGAAAAACATGCATTGCTCACATTTTTTAAAAGTCGCCTTGGGCAGTTATAAGTTACATAAAGTTGCTCCTGTTCCTGTTGTAGTTATGCCAAAGTTATCTGAGGTGACGGGCATGAAGTGACAGCTCCAAACTTGGGAAAGAAAAGCTCCCAAATGGGGCCTTTTCACTTACACAAAATCAGAATAAAACCAACAGCCTGCAAATTCAGACAGGACTTCACACTTGCATAGCAATGGTGGAGATTATTCTAATATTTTTTACAAAAAATATAAAAAATACTTTGATTTAAAGCCAGAAAAATAGCTTGTAGATAGCAGAGTATGAAACTATTTTTGTTTCCAGTAGTTGCAATCATGAACTTCACTTAGCTTGACACTTGTGTAATAATGTGAATATTTAGCTTTCCTGAGTATTTATTCCCTAAACTCATGACTTCTAGAAATCCTTCAAAATCTATCACTTGAGAAAGAGAAGTTAAAATGAGAGATATTCTGGGGAAAATTACTCCCTTTTCTTAACATTCTTCTTCCCCCCACACACACATTCCCAATTTCCCACACACATCTTGAAGGCACTGCAATGCCAGTTTTCAGGAGCTAAATCTACGAGAGAAATCAAAAAGAAAGGCTATTTTAAAACAATCAAGAGACAAAAATAGAAGCCATCCTTAACTAAATACAATGGCAAAAAGTTGGACATCTTTTGTGTCTTTTATGAGCGACAGGGAGAGGAATGATTAAAAATGTACCAAGAGCCCCGAATGCCATTTTACCGTCATTTCCTTTGATTAACCTTCACCTGACCTCAATCCCTAAGGCAATTTCAGTTTCTTTTTGTTCTTCCATTTAAATTCTCCACTCCAGCAGGTGAGTACAGCCCCGTCACTGCAGATTGGTTTGGGGGAGGATTGCACAGAAAATATTGGGGTTTTTTTCCTGGAGAATCATTTGGAAAAACCTCAATATGGACAATAACGGGTCACATTTACTCCAAAAGTGGGGTTTTTTAATAATCCTTGCGGAATTATAGAATGATTTAATTTTTAGGTATTAATTAAAGCAGAGTTGGACCAGTCACACCAGTTCCCACCAGTGCAGGAACTTGGTCCACCAACCATGCCATGCTGGAAATTCTCACCAACATCCCCACTGTACATCTGCAATATCTGCTTCCACTTGATTTATAAATGTAACATTCCCATTGGAATGGGGGAAAAACAAAAGCCAGCATGAATAAAAACTTAAAAAAATAGATTATAAACTCTTGGCAGACGGAATGGATCCAGAGTTTGCACAGGAATCTTACACTGCAATTTTTTCTTGCTTTAAAACTGTTTTCCAACAGGTTTCATGATCTCAGGGGTTGAGCAGAAATCGTGGAATGCTGCACACTTAGACTCTGTTCTTTAAGTGTTAATGGGATAATAAAAAAAAAAGGGAAAAAAGTTGTATTCAGCAAAAAAAGGGACTTGATGGTCTTAAAGGTCTTTTCCAACTAAACATTTCCAGGGTTCTCTATCTACAAAAATCCTGTAAGATCTGTAAATTATGCCTGGTTATGAAATGGTGAGGAATTTTCTGGCCTATTTACTACACCACAGACTGATTTAAGGGATAAACCATCCTCATCCATAGGAATTGATGTGATGCTGAGGCTTCTGACAGCACATTTTTAATCTCTCAGCAAAAAAAGTGAGATTTAACAGTCAAATTAAGCCTAGAACCAAAGTGCTTAGTTTCAGCTTGTGCCACTGTACCAGCTTACCTTGGGATGAAGGGATCCTTCACCATACATGGCCTTTGTTACCATCCCAAAATATATTTTATTCCATAAGCAGAAGTTATGGGTGGTGTAGGCTTTGCTTTCTCTGCTATCAGCCCAAAGTATGACCTGACTGGATTCATAATATCTCAGTTCCATATTGTTCTCTCTAGAGGAATTTCAAGACCAAAAAATAAAATAAAATTGTCCCAAGCTGACACAAACTTGGTCAGCATTTCTTGCAAACCACCAGGTAATAAAAGATCAGTTTGGAGTAACTGAAATTTTTGTAGGGATGAATAATTTTAAAATGTTTCATTTCTTCTGGGCTTCCTAATTTTCATTTTCTTGCTATCTGTAGATAAAAATTGAGATTAAACTCTAATCTGTTGGGCTTCAAAATTATGAAATAGATGGCCCTGACAATTTCCAAACTGTTGCTGTAGGGAGGTGTCTGATTAACTCTGATCCTCTCCTGGTCCTGATTTTATTCTCAAAAACTGGCAAACTGTTCACAAACTGGTTCTTCCTGAGAACATGAAGGAGTTACAACAGAAAAGTCCTGTAGATCTCAGTCATGAACCTTTTATGAGCTTAAATCTTTCACAATATTCATAAAACACTTTATAGACACTCTTAGAATTCAAGTTTCTTCACCTGCTCTCATCCGAGCCGCGCTTCCTTTGCACATCCGGACACACCCAGCTCCGGGCTGTGCAATTTGGGGCAAATTCTGCCCGGTTTTCCATCCCAGCATCTCCCCTGGGTTCTCCAGGAGCGTGTCCAGCTCCTGGGTGACAGAGGCACTCACCTGAGAGAGCACCAGGCTGGAGTGGAGGAGGAAGGGGCTGGGAAAGCGCCCGGGGCAGGGAGGTCAGGAGGAGGTTAATCGAAGGAAATGACAGTTTGATGGTATGCACGGCCCTGCAGATCACATGTGGGCATTTGCCTGGGAAATATTTAACTGTTTTATCTCTATTTAGGAAGAAAGCAAAGTAAAGTGCGCGAAAATGCAGGAGAAGACAGGGTGGGATGCAAAGGTTCCGGCTGGGAGGCAGAGAGAGCCCAAAGGTGCCGATTCTTCACGGGGTTTCACTCACATCAAACACTTCACTGCCATAAAACACAGCACAGGGGCTGGGAAGGCAGGGAAATTCAATAAACCTCTCATTTACCTTGCTCCCATATTTATCCCAATATTTATTGCTCTTCTCCCAAAACAGGTGCTGGAGCTAAGATGGGAAACTTTGTGGAAGTCTCAAACTTATTTGTGTCTTGTAATAAACTTGGCTTGGCCACATTCCTGCCTTATTTATGTTTCCTTTCCAATAATTTTCATGCACTCAGATTTTTACTTTCAGGAGTTCTTTCCAAACCTGATTTTAAGCATGTGTGAAGGTGGAAAGGGATTTTTAAAAACTGTCTCCTCAAATATTTAATCATGAAATTTATTCTAGTATTTGTCCTCAATTAATTGGGGAATTAAACCTATATCACCTGACTAATCAATCACAAATACATAACACAGCTTGAATTCTGATTTCTGCCTTTGATTAACAAAAAAGCCCAATGAGTCACTAGAAAAATTTTGACAACTATTTTTTCTCCCTTCTTCCTACAGAATAAGAGGCAAAATTCACTGAGTGAATTATTAATTCTGAGTTATTCATCCAGCCCTACTAAAACCTAATCTGTTTCTTTTTTTTAAGCATCAAAAAGGTCTTTCAAACAGAGGTTGCAATAATGAAATATGGCAGCAGATCTTGAAACGTGCCCTTAGCCAGGCTGCAGATATGGAAAAGGTTACAGAACCAGAGTTATTAATCCCCATCACTCTGACAATTGATTTTGAACACAGTCTGTTGGAGTCTTTATAATGCAAGATCATAAATGTTCAGAACTAATTTATTGCTCTTTGTTCCACCTGGCAAAAACACACTGTCAGATTGAGTTGTGTTGACACAAGGACACAGATGAGAATTTAAGTTGTATTTTTATCCACGTTTGTAAATTTGTTTGCCATGCCTGTGTGTGGTTAGAAGAAAAGGATTTGGAAACATTCACGGAGGAGTTAAAAGTGTCGGCAAAGGAGCAAAAACAGAGGTTATGCTCTCTTTCCTAAATGGGAAATGTTTGCACAAATAGTGGTATATTTGAAATTTAATAGTGAAAAGTCCTTATTTGAATTTGTCACTATTGATATTTTTGGTTTGCACCCTGTTCCCTGGTATCTCTCATATTTCCATAAGCAAACATGTAAAAACATTTGCTTTATTCACAAGTTGACTTCCACACCAGGCAAGGATTCCCCACACACCAACAAGGGAGACACAAAACCTTCCATCCTACCTGGTTTTTCCAATTTTTAATCAGTCATTTCAAAGCCTGAATCTATTCCATTTATCCCAAAAATTCCTCAGCTTGTCCTTTCTTGCCACCACTCCTGCCCATGCCAGGGAAGTGCCAATCCCAAAGAGGGACAAGTCAGGAAAGAAGGGGAGAAGGATCTCCTTTATAGGGACACAAAACATTCATTTGTAAAGATTAAGGGGTTTTTTAAAGATGAAAAAAAATACATTACAAGAAAGCTTATTTTAATAATAAAATCCTGTCCCATAGACCAAGAATTCAAGAAAGGATGAATTACAAGGTTTCCAAAGGCCTACAGAAGCAGGGAAATGAAATACAAAAAATAGAGAAAGGGAAGAAAAACAGAGGAATGTTTCCACATCAAAAATGCTCCTATCCCAACATCTCCAAAGTATTTTTCCTCAGCAGAAAGACAAACTTGTAAAATAACCATTCTTTTCAAAATAACCACACAATACTTCTTGAATAACACTTTTCCCTTTGACAGATTTTACAGCCCAAGAATATAAACTTTGTCCTTCCATTATCTTGGGGTAGAATCATTTAATTGTCCTGGCAACTTTGTTCCTTTTGAATTCTTATTTTTACCATGATTATGAACTAGGAGAGCTGTGGCTGCATGCTAAAACTGCTGCATTCAAGACTTGTAGGCATCTGTGTGATATTGAAATTAATTTCCAGTATAAAACAGTTAACAGAATAACCCTAGATAAAGGCAAATATAATATTAATTCCATTCTTTTTGTTGGCAATGTTGTAAAGTCCATTGCTCAAGTAAAGAGCACTTTGCTGAGCCAGATACAAATTAATTTTAACATTCTTCTTCAAATAGGAATTTTAAAAGTCAAGTAAAGGCTGCAGTAGCTTTGAAACATTTCAGTGATTATTTTAATTACCTATCATAGAGCTGTGAGACTGCAGAGGGAGGGGAGAACAACACCTGGCGTATTCACAATGTTTTTTCTGACAGAAAGAAGAAAAAATACTTTCCAAGCCCTCAGACCAACAAAAAGCTCAACAAAGTCAACACAGATTGGGGTTTTGTCAGCGTATTAATGTTGTGATTTTAGCCTGGACTACGCGTTCTTATTCTGTCAATAACAACTTTCACTTTTAAATAAACCCACCAAATCTCCAAACATTAAATCTATGAATTCTGACAGCTTTAAAGCTTGTTTTTCCACCCAAA
Organism: Geospiza fortis; assembly: GCF_000277835.1. Lineage (NCBI taxonomy): Eukaryota > Metazoa > Chordata > Aves > Passeriformes > Thraupidae > Geospiza > Geospiza fortis. The sequence goes on along the minus strand of NW_005054349.1, from coordinate 4,498,527 downwards.
GCTGATGCACACGTGGGGTTTCTTTCCAGGGTCTGGCTCTGTAGCAAGTAAAAGGTCGCTTCACTTTTACCTCAACTACACAAGGAAAACTCCATTTTTTGTCATTCTGACCCTAAATAGAATTGGGAACTGGAGGTTATTGGGACTCCTGCTGGCCTTTGACACCCAGCACCTCGGGAATCAGCAGAGCTGGGGGGAAAAAAAGCCCCCTCAGAGGCAGAGTTGTCATCCCCACCCTCCATCTGTGGCCGTGCTGGGAGGAAGGGCTGACCCCATCACTGCACCGCAAACACTGCCGGAATCAACAACAACAAATCCAGAAATGAGAAAGGAAACGGCCTGTCAGGAGTCAGGTCAGCCCATTTTATTTGCACATGTGTCAGGAAAGATAGAAGGAATCGCTGAATTAAATTAAATCAAAGCAAACCTGCTAATTAAAACAGCTAAAATTATGTTTGTGAAGATGTGTGACTGGTTTCCTGCTTATCTGCAAATAAGCCTCCCCATAATATAAACATGTTTCCATCTCCACTTCATTTATAATAAGTCTTTAGGCAGATTGTAATTAGTATTTTGAGTTTCTAATAGAAGATCTATTGTGCTGCTGGAGCAATATTTTTCCTGACCATCAAAATAGTGATTATTTCTGCATCAGTCTCAAGGGTTCTCACCTGTTCTTCTCATGCTGGTCAAAGTCTTGCATCCAATTTATCAGAATCAAATGGGGTATTTGCCTGAACACCATCATCCTCAGAACATATTGCTTGTAGTTAACCACTGTATTCAACTCCACCTACAAGCCAAACCAGAAATTATTATCAGTTCTGCTTGAATTTATCCTGTAGCTGGATTTTCATTCAGGATTTAAAGAATTATCACGATAGGAAATAGAAAAATTGAGTCAAACAGAAGTTTTGAATGTTAAAAAAATGGTACTATTTACAAAAATCAACTTTTTGTTTCTGTTTTACTTATTCCCAAGTTTGCAGTGCATAATTTTATACAAACCCAATTACATAGCTCAGTGATTTACTGGCAAAGCTGGCCAGGAGAAAATTATCTGGCTTTAGCTAATGTGTGTGCCTATTTACAATCAAAACAAACCCAGAGAGAATTGCAAAATGGCCACAGAGAAAAAAAAATAGTCATGTCAGAAATGCACCAGAGGTGACACAGTTTGCAGGATGAAAAAAGTTCACCTTGTATTTATTATTTCACTGGATGAGCAACAAAGTGTGGGTATGGGTACAGATTCAGCCTCTCAGATCATGCACTATTTATTTATTTCAGTATTTACCTTGAAGCCTGGCTGGGGTCTCAGTGGTTTGGAAAGTCTGGTGTTTTCTTTTTGCCCTTTCCATCATTTTTTTGGGGATTACTTTGCACAGTTGTGTGGGCTCTGTTCGCCGGGATTGCTCAGCTGTTTACAGCTCCCCTGTAAGGCTCTGAAAAGGTTTGGGGATGCAGATTTGGGGATGCAGATTTGGGGATGCAGGGTTTGGGATGTAGGTTTGGGATGCAGATTTTGGGATGTAGAGCTCCAAGGCCACAGAGCTGTGTGCACATCCCAGTAACGGGGGCTGAGTGGATTTTGGGATCTTGGAGATGAAAATCACAACCAGCAACACTGCAGTAACATCTGGGTGTTATTTCTGCTGACAAATCCTATGGGTTTTGTTGTTGAAACATTTCTGACCCAACACAGAATGCCTTGAGGGAAGCACAGGATCTTTTTTCATTCGTAGCAAGCGACATTTCTAAGACAAAAATATAAACCAAACCTTTTCGGTTTTTTTTATCATGCCACAAATTATTTCAGATTATTTATTATTTTCCCTGGCACTTAGCACAACTCTTCAGTCTGAGATTTTGCTGGATGTGGCCCAGAGTTCATTTACTCACTCACCTCCAAGCAAGAGCTTCCTAAAATACAGTAAATTGCAAATATGCTAAACCCCAAATTTTACTGTAATTGCATGTGCCAGCACTAAGCCCTGCATCAATAAGAAACCCCACTGATGTCAGCAGGACTTGTGACAACACCAGATTTCCCTCCCTTCAGCACAGCTCTGAAACTGGATCCTGGGTGAGCACATTTGAGTTGTGTGGATTATTTGTGATTAAACAGATTTGGATTAAATCACAGCGCTGGTTGTCTCCTCAAGAACACCCTGTAGGGACCTCAATGATGTGCAGCAATCCAGGTGACCTTACACACTTTCACAAGCCAGAGCAAACTCTGAACAACTTCAGGGAATGGGGATTTTTTTTTTAGCTCCGCAAAGATCAGGTTGTAAAATGTAAGGAGTTAAAATGCTGCTGTCCTGATGAAGGTTTTTCGAGCTTTAAAACTATAATTTGGGTGACAGAGAGAATTTTTTCTTGCAGGGGAAGCCAATCTCAGCTCAACTCCTTGAGCTCTGTTCCACTCATCAGGATGGAAAACACGGCTGCCTGTGCCTTGCCCTAACATGCAGGAAAATTCAAATAGAGGAGAACAATGCCTGAATACAGAAATCCACCAAAATGCCACCAAATCCTAGCTCACCCTCCACTGCATCACTGCACTATCTCATCTGATTTTTAAAAAATATCTCTGTGAAACCTTACTTTTCATTACTACAGTCAGTCTTCGTTTAACCCAAAAATAAAATCTATAATTGCTTATATAAATGAGCAATAGGATTAACCATAAACAATAGAAACTGATTTCTTCCTCTCTAGAGGACACAGCTGAGAGCAGAACTTGGTGAAATGACTCTACAGTAACTTCCAGCTCACCAGAGCTCAAGCTGAACTCGAAATGCTTCACACAATTCCAGTATTCTGGAATTCTTCAATACTTCAGCAGCTTGGGAGCATCTGCCCTGTGGATGCTGATACACAGCCTCATATCTAGCACAGGGAACTTTTGGCAAATGCAGCCACAGAGGTCATGGGGGAGGGAGGGAGGACAAAAGGCCTAACGGATATAAAGAGACCCAGGTTGCCAAATTCTGAGGGTTTGGCAGAGTAACAGAGATAAAGGAAGCAGCAGCCCAGCTCTGCTGCACCGAGCTCCACGCAGAACCCCGTGTCTGCCTCCTTTGGTTTAGGCAGCCTGGGAGTTCCTGGATCCATAGATAACATTGAAGAGGAAAAAAGGAGAACAAGGGAAAAGTAATGGGAATACTTTTCTGAAGTTTGCTTCAAGTTATCCAGCAGCTCAAAAAGGTTTTTAGCCTAAGATACTTTATAAAATTTTCCAAAGGCTTGGAAAGGCTTGGGGGTGGGAAGCTGTTATATAATCCCTTAACACCTCCAAGAGTTTGTGCTGCTTTCTCTCCCACGTGGACACTGTAGTAAACATTGTGCTCTGAACCTCTGCATTCACATTGGAGCTGAAGGACTTGGCTGAAGCAGCCAAGCTGTGGTGAAGCCACAGGTCTGGAAACTTCCTCCCCTTTAACATCCATCCTCTCCCACCCCGTCCTCTCCTCCACCAAGGACATTTTTAGTAAGATTGCTCTGCAGCTAATTACATTGCCATGGCATCCAAGTACCACACAGTCACGAGACCTTCTTCTTTTAACAGCCCTTGGCTTTGCAGAGAGGAGTTCATGGGGAAACATCCCTATATTTGGAGAGCTGAGGCACCAGGTCAGAGCCTTTGCCCAGCACTCTGCAGGGCAGAGAGTGGCCCGGGTGCCAAAGCAGCTGCATGGCCACCAACCCAGCCAGCCCTGTGCCCTCAGGGCTGCTCCAGGAGGCACCTCTGGGATTCCAAGAGGAAACCTTGAGTAAAGAGAGCCAAACACCAGCTCACCTCGGGCACTCTGCAGCCTCCAGCAGCCCTCAGAGCAGTGCCAGGCTCAGTGGTGGCCCCAGAGTGCTTCTGGAGGAGCCCTGGTGCCCCTGGTGCCCTGCTGTGCCCAGGCAGGAGATGTGGGGCAGCCTGGCCCCAGGCAGAGCCCACCCTGCACACGGACAGGGGGATGCCCACGCTGAGCATCCCAGCCTGGGGCTCTGTTTGCTCTGCACCAAACACATTCCTGTGGCACAAACCTCAGGGAACCTGGGCTTTTAACAGGGCCATCCTCACCAGTGCTCTTGTCTGGGGCTGGGGTCGCACTCTGTGTTATCCACATGGTAACCTGACTCTGAGTTTCCTGCAGGCAATGCTCTGAACTGAGACACCTTGCCAGGATTTCCCTGGAGCCCTCACTGCTGTGACCTTGCCTGGAACTTGACTTGCCCCAGACAGCTCCTCTGATCCCTTTCAGCTCTTCAAGAGCAGAGCACTGACTTGAAAATCTATTTTCCCTGTGCTATTCCTCCACACAGAACCCAATTACTCTTTATTTCTAATTTCTCTCAGCAGTTTCTCTCATCTGTTTCCATTTGCTTCCTCTAACAGATTCTTTAGTCACGTCTGTGCTACTGCAAGAGTTCGGTCATGACTTACTGCAGCCTGGTGTTTATTTGCCTGTTCCTGCTATTAGATCAGGTGAAACCTGTGTGTTATCTTTGGTGTCACCACCTCTCACCGCTCTGATGCTCAAATATTTCTTTCATAGCATTTTCACTGATATTTATTTGAAAATTTTATATAAATATATAAAATAATACATAAAAGAACCACAACAAAACCTGGAGCGAGGGGATTAAGCCCCACTCATGGAAAGCACAGTCCCACCTCCAGGCACTCCACCAGCACAAGTTGTATGAGGGAAACAGGCTCAACCACAGCAGTTTGACAGGCTCCTAATTTATTCAATTAACAATAAACTCACAGCACTGCGTCCTGAACCTGTCAGCCAGCTGAACTGAGACAACCAGCTGAATACTAAAATCTGCTCTGCCACTCAACCACCTTGGAGCTGAGGGCTGCTAAAATGGAGAGTGGACCCAAAGTAGCCACGAGAGAGGGACTTTGGCCAAAGGTTTGACTTGCTAGAGGTGACAAAACTTGTTCCAACCTGTGCCAAAAAACTGTGGACGTCACGTTGTCAGTCTGCTCTACATCACTCAACATGCAACACTTGCTGTGGCAGACAGATTAATTAATAGAGATAACAGAAACAGTAGTATATAATCATAAAAGAGAGAGCAGAAACCACAAAGGACTACAGCTTCCCTGTGGCACAGCAGTGATTTTTTTTTAAGTGTCCAGTCCCTTTTCAACAGCATTTTTAGAGGAATAGCAGTCAGCCAGATACAGCCACGGATAATCAGTGTTGGATAAAGAAAACCCTTCTCCTGACAATCAGCATCTGCACTTTAAGCTGCAGAAGAAACAGCTGCCTGGCTGTTCATTAGAGAAGGGATTTGCCAAACACCCTCCCTGGTGCTCTGTTATGCAAGGTAGCACGATGTGTGTTCTCTCCTTCCTCAGAGATGGAGCCTAAAATCAGCCATCGTATTTAGTCCTCCCATCCCCCTAAATCTTCTCCACAAAGGACACTGTCACCACCAAAGCTCTGCAACAAGGATCGTTTATATCTCTGACAACCTTTAAACCCCCAAAGAAAGGCAGAGGGAAGCGGTAAAGCTCTCTGAAGAGCTCTTTGGTGGAACAAGCAGAATTATGAGCAGCAGGAGAAATATGAGTAATTAAGACAACAGTATATCTATATCTTACAGCTGACAGAGTGAAGCTGCAAGTTAGCTCTGGGCAAGATGTTAGCAGAGGAAAGAACTGAGCAGCCTGTTTCTAATGTTAGTGTTGAAAAGCCAGCCCAGGAAAAAGGCTAAAGGGACAATTTCATTAAAAAGAAGGAAGTAGGTTGGATTAAGAGAGCAGTTAGATGCAGACTTGTAACATTAAAGGAGCAGGTCAACAGCTCTCTGTCACAAGACAAGCAATCATTTGGGGAATCAGCCGATGTGCCACTCTCGCTGTGCTCAAAAGAAAACGCTCTCAAATTATCTATGGGCGGCTTATGGAGAAAATTAATGCTGGGGAATTGCACCACGGCACAAAACAAAGCCCTGGGGTGCACGGAGGCTGCAGGAGAGCAAAGCACAGCCAGCCAGGATGTTTGCCACCAAACAGCCCACACCAGGGGCTGGTTTTAGGCAGCGGGCGCTGACCAGAGCTGGTGTGGTGGCCAGGACACAGCTCTGGCTCCTGCCTGTCCTGCACTGCCCGGGCTGAGCCAGGGCTGGAGCCACCCCAAGAAGGGCTGGAGCTGCTCCCACCCCACAGCCCCTCTGACAAGGGCATCCCCTGGGTTTGGGTCCTGCCCCGGCCCCGCAGGCTCCAGCACTTCCCAGCTGCCAGGACGGCCCTCTGTGGCTCCAGCAGCATGGTTTATAGCGGCCCTGGGGCTGTGTTTTCTATCCAGGATATATAAGTGAATTAGTGGAAAATTCGAGCTTACACAAATCACAGAGCCAACGCTCAGTTTGTCAGGGCCAGGCAGCATTTTCTCCAGGCTCAATCCACGAGGTGTGGGGAGAAACTGGGGCTGCATCCAGGGGTCCTGAGCACGGCTGGGTTTGGAGCTGGGAAGGGAAGTGCTGCAGAGGAGAGGGGCACAAAAGACCAAGGGCAGCTCCCCCATCCTCCCAGATTAATGGCTCAGTCATTAATGGTGGCTGGCTCAGTCACCTGGGGCTGGCAGAGCAGGACGTGGGGATGTTGGGAGGGAGCCTCCCTCACCCCCCAGGCTCCATCTGCACGGAGCAGGAGATGGGAATCACCCCGAGTGCAATATCTGTGCTGCAGGAATGGCAGAGGGGCTGCTCCAGACTCCCATTATTGTAAACAAGAGCAGCATTTACCCAAATGATAAGAGCTGGAGCCAAAGGGCACCAAACGAGGGTCACCAGCTGCAAGTGCTGCAGCCACCCAAGGAGAGGAGGTCCAGCTGCAGCAGGATGGGGACAGGGGAGCCTGGCAGGTGCCAAAACCTCTCGCTGTGGGTATCAAGGGATTGTCCTGATGTGTCTCTCCCAGCATTTAGGACGTTCCTGATGTGCCTTTCTTTATTTGCACCTACGAGCCCCAACGCTTCTCAAGCACTTCCCTATCAACACCACCAAAACTGATTTCACCTGAGATAGATGTTTTACAATGAAGCACAGCACAGGTATTCCCTATTTTCCCTCCCTGCTTTCTCATGGATCACGCCATTCCTGACCATCCCATCACTTATTTGGTGTAAAGAGCCTGAGGTGAAGGGTTTTCTTCCCACACACAATTCTTTGCCATTTTTTCTCCTATAAAGAAGTGAGTGGGGCTGTACAAGGAGCCCAGGCACCCTTTCCTACACAAACCTGCATATTTCAAACCACAAACTCTAATGACTCCTTAAAACACACATTTATATTCAGCCCATAAATCAAAACAGAAAGTCAAATCCTGCCTGGAGAACAAAATCCTCCCGTGTAGCTCTGTTCCATACTCAGGGTGTCACAGTGCCTGTGGATTTCTGCCTCCTGCTTCAGCCACATCCTCACACTCATTGAGAGCACCAGAGGATGGAGCCCTTAAAACCTCACAAATTTCTCACTTTCCCAAGCACTACAATGCAGCTAAAATCAGGGGAAATGGCCTGCTGTCATTTTGTTGACTTGCCAATGAGTTCATTTACCCACTCAGCCCACAGAGCAATTGGAAATGCAGAAATGGTTAATATCCCACCACGAGGCCAGGAACAGGTACCAAACTTTCTCCCCATGCCAGGAAAAGACAATTGTGAGGCTGAAACTGCTCATCAGCTGCTCTTCCCATAAAGGTGAGCATCCTGACAATTCTTTGGGGTATATTCTTAGAAAGAGAGCTCA
>NW_005054349.1:4484032-4490721 GCF_000277835.1 Geospiza fortis | reverse complement strand
GAGTCAGAGATCAGGAAGACAAGAAAAATAAGGAAATAAAGCCCAGCAACAGACAGCTCTTTAGCTGGCATAATTGGACACCCAAGTCCAAGGGAACTGTGTCCATTAGCAGGAGTGGGTGATCTGACCCATATGCTTTGCCACTTTTAAGTGTAAAGATTAAAACAAGGCACCTAGCAGCAGAAATGGGTTACATTCCATTTCAGAGAGGCTCAGGTTGCCTAAAATTCCGGAGAAATTTCCAGCCTGCCATCACAAAGACTTCAAGGCTGTTTACCCAAACTTCCCAATAGCTCCTTCTAAAAAAGGATGATGAGCAACCATGTTGGGTAAGACAGATTTTTAATGTAATCTGTTTATAGTTTTAGAACAATTTCCAGAATAGAACATTTTTTAAATGTCCTGAGCCTTTTGCATTCTCACTTTGATCATCTCCCATCACGTTATCGTTCAGAGCAGAACGTGATGGAGCCAGGCTAACGAAGCTGCCAGAAATGACATCAGAAAGCCAAGTGACCTGAAAAAAAGTGCTCCATTTGAGCACCATGCTCTTCTCAAACATTTTCTTTTTTTATTTTTTTAATACATTTTAATTAATGTTTTACTTTCACTGGATTTATCGCACTTGCATGAAAGCTTGGAGCTTGGTCTCAGAAAAAAAAGTCCTATTGAAAACAAAAAAAAAAGCTTTATTTGACCAAGGGAAGGCTGTAGGAGGTCCTCAGATAACAATTGCTAACAATTCTTTATGGGGTTGAACAGTTTCAGCAAGGAGCACTTTCTGAGGAGGTTAACTCTAAATCATAATTGTGGATTTCCCAGCCTGTGGAAGGCAGAGATTGCTCTCTGACAGAGTTTATATTGCTAACCTGATGCCAGCAGACAGCTGCAAAAATGAAGTGATATCAGTGATAAAAATATTCTTTCTCCATGCAGGCAGGAGGAATTGCATGGAAGCAAAGGGCAAATCCCAGTGGCCTCTGTGCACACCAGATCCAGCTCATGAAGACAGGGCCTGGCTGACGTGGCACGGCTGATCCCTGCACCTCCTGACTCACTGAGTGCTCTCTTTAAATATTTTTTAACTCCTCACATCAAATTTCACAGAGTTATCTTGCATTCCTTAGAAAAACTTTATCTGCATGAGATCATTTACTGCCCTCTAATTCAAGCTGTGTCAGAACTGGCAAATAAGTGGTTAAAAAAAAAAAACTCACAAACATGCCCCCCCCCCCCCCCCCCCCGCCTTCTATCTGAAGAAGAAACAGATAATTTCTAGTACTAAAAGTGATTAAATTTGGTGCATTTCCAACTTGTATTTTAACAATGCATTACCTCCTGAATTGCTGCATAAATATTAATAGACAGCCTGCTATGGAACTTTTGCCCGTGGTGCCCTTGGAGAGCCACGATCGCGGCGCGGGGAGCAAAGGAGATGAGAGGGAGCCCTGGAGATGGAGGTTCCATCCCCAGCTTCACAGAGCCACCCCGGGTCAGGCACTTTCCGTGCAGTCTCACAGATCAGCACCATCTCAAAGCCTCGACTTTGTCTGGTAGGAGATGAAAATCCTGCAGGCATTAATCTGCCCCGTGCTCATCTGAAACGCAACCACAAAAACCCCGCCGGTGCCAAGAAGAGCCGCGCCGATTTCCCCCCGAATTAGCCAGATTTTATTTTTGACATAGTGACTGCTTTTAAATTTCATCTGCAGATGTTTGCTCCTCTAATCACCTCCAAAATGGGTGCATGGCATTTATCTACCTGCATTTCCTCCCTCTGATATAATCTCATTAAAAGTCACGGTGGCTCCGGCTGCCATTTGAAAGAGGCCAAGTGCCCACAGATCCCCTGAAGTCATGCTCAGCCTTCATGAAAATTGGCCAATTATTTAGTTCCCTAAATATGGACTTCGGGGGCTGAAATTCAGAATATCCTCTTGGAAAACCTTTCTGCTCTGCCATAAACCAGCTCTCTGAGAAGACAACCCTATTGATTTTTGTCACCCCAATACAAGAACACCACTCAAAACCTTAAAATACTGGCAGTAAAAGGCACAAGGAGAAAATATTTCTGCCTGCAAACATCTACTGTTTTGGACACAGGTGGACTGTGCTAAGGGTTAAGTTAATTTAGCTTTCACCAAGTTAGAAAGCTCTGAAAGTTTAATCACAAATGAACTCCAGTGGGCAGTTTGGTAGCTCCCAGACAAATGTTCTCGTTTTTATTCTTTATAGGCACTGCTCAAATCCTCGTAAACCATATTTAAGGAGGGAGAAATTTCATGAGGGGAGGGAGCTGTTTTATATGACAGAATAAGAGAAAAAGGCAACTTACTGTTTTAAAATTTAAATCCAGCCAAATTACCAGAAATGCTGCTGGAATCAGAACGCCGAGAATTCATTATTTTGTTTCAAAGTTAGTTTATCATAAATCTGCCCTCTGACACGTAATAACTAGTAACATTTCGAAGGTTATTTGATAGTAAGTTCAACAGTGTAGGTGACTGAACATGTGAGCTGCATGATAATGAGTCCCAGGGGAAATCAGGCTTTAGGATGCAGGGTGAAGCATCCCTAGGCTTGTATTCAAATGGAAAAAACATATTCAAAAGTTTATTGTTTATCTCCTAAGAACATCAAATAATACACAGGCCTTTGAATCAAATGCATAAAGCACACTGGAGGACTATTTGCTGGGGGAAAAATGCCTGATTTGATCCAAATTCAAAAAAACTAATAGCTCGTACACTGGAATGCACAGAGTGGTTTTGATATAAAAAGTAGAGGGGAGTTTTTGGGTTTGTTCTTTTGCAGAACTGAGAGGCACAGCCAGTCAATTTGCTGCTGCTGCAGCTCTAGGAAGAGGAGCTCGACAGCTTTAAACCCAGTTGTTCTCAAATCCTCTGCCTTTGGGTACAATAGAGTCCCTTAAGTGTGACAAATACAAATTGCCCTGCTCGGCCTGAATTTCATCTCCAAAACACAGCGGCAGTAATTGATTAATTTGTAGTGTACAAACTAATTTGCAGCCAATATTGAAAGTGAAAGGGTTTGTTTCTCAGCAGGGAGGTGGGGTGCAAACACCCCGCTCTGCCAGGATGACACAGTCCCACCTCTCAGCCCGTTAAGCTCTTACCTAACGAATCCTGTGCTGCCTTCATCCAAGTCAGGGGTACTTTGGGCATTGGCTGTGCTGGAAAAGCATGTGAGGCAGAACTTTTTTATTTATAAACCCTCTGTGTGGCAAATGGCGAGGGCAGGGACATTCCAAGCCTGTAACCACGCAGCCATTGGCACCCTGCCACCCTTCTGGGAGCTGGGATGGAGATGCCATCCCCTGCCACCCTTCTGGGAGCTGGGATGGAGATGCCATCCCCTGCCACCTCTCTGGAGCAGGGATGGAGGGATGGGCAAGGAGCACCCATCTGCTCCTGCCCTCTGGGCACAACCCAACCACAGCAACTCCTCACTGCTCACCTCCAGCAGTGCTGCCATAGGTGGGAAAGCTTGTGGTGTTTGAGGATCACTGAGTGGGGATATCTCAAGTGCTGGGTTTTCATCTCCAGAGGAACATCTGCCCCATTAAAAGTGATCAAACAGGACTCCTGCTGTTCAGGTGCACAGCCATACCTATCTGCCTTGGGGAATCACAGAGGGGCTGAGGCTGGGAAAGACCTTTGGGATTATCTTTTTATAGTTACACAGTCCCCTCTGCCTCATAGGCTGCTATTTCATAGTTTGGACACCGAGAACAAAATTAGCCTTTAATTTCAACATACCTTTCAATAATAAAATCTCTTTTTCCGCACATCCTTTTAGCTTGTGCTCCTTTTTTAAACTCATTGCTTAAATCGTTATATACCATGTGCTTGAACAGTGAAAAGTTACACAACATCTCTCTTACTCAACATCACCCTATCAGTCCTAACTCTTAATATTATGATTACTTTTTTCAGAGATGCAACTGGCAGAGCTTTCCTGACATGCCACAAATCCTAATTATCATCAAAACTCTAAATTCTATGTTAATGAATATCAGGGGTTGAAACGCTCTTATCTTGACAAGTTCTAAAATATCCACTGAATGTTTATTTATTCACTTCCTATATCAGTATATATTTCCAGACCTTAACTTTGGGAAAACAACAGCATTTAAATAAGCATAGACAAAGATAAATAAAACCAAGCAAACAGGCAATAACTCTGTCTAAAATGCTTTTTACTAAATTTAAGAAGGAATTACCACAGAGGAGATGATTGAACCCTAAACTACCACATCTCAAAGAAAATAGATTTAGATGGAGAACTTTTTTGGTTGATTCCGTGAAACATAATCTTACCCACTGTCCAACTTTTGCCCATGTTTACACATGGAAGATGCACTGAGGAAATTGGGGCTGTATTAAAATAAGACACAAAAAAACACCCCGGAGCTGTAAGAATGAAAATTAAATAAGAACGGGCAGAACCGGATCAACCTCAAACTTTGCCTTTGATTCCAGAAAAGAGTTAAAAATGCTCTTTGGAGCTGGAGCAAGCCCTGCCCAGTGCTGGGATATGAAAGTGTGCATAAATCAGGGGCTCATTTTCCTATCAGGCGTTGGAGCTCCCGGCTCCGTTATCGGCGGCATCCGCGGATCCGCGGCGAGCGCTCGGCTCGGGCTCCGGCCTCTGTGTGGTCTTTCAGAACTGTCGTTATCAGCTTTCTGTTTATTATTGTGCTCAGTTTAAAGGGAATTTGCCAAGTGATCCCTGGACTCCAATCTTTAGGCCTGTTGTCAGGACAAATTAATTTCTGTGGAAACCCACTGTGCCTCAGATACCATCTAGGAAATGTAGGATTAATGGAGTCCCTGTACAACACGCTTTGTAGTGCACTGCTGGGGCAGGGGAGCGGGGCTGCCGAGCCACAAACCTCACAAATAAAGCCCCTGCACTTTGGGGGACTTTGGGGGGACTTCATCTGTTTTTTACTCCATCAGCTCGCATCAGTGGTATTTAAAATAAAGCCCAGTCGTTGAAAGGAGCGGGGCAACTTTTAACAAAAAGAGCAGTGAATGGAAACTCTCAGCTGCCAAAGAGGAGGGACCTGAGGTCTAATTATCAATATTTTATATTTTACCCACTCAAGCCAATCTCATCAGTAGGAAAAACAGGATATTAAAAGAAACAGTCTCCTGTGAATCTTACTAGAAAATAATGAAACTCCACACATGATCCCTTGGAAAAGAGGTATTAAAGCTGGATTTCCTGCAGGGCTGGGACATTGCTGTGCTAGCTGACATTTGGGGCTGTTTTTAACAAATGTGTATTATTTCATTGATGAAAATGTTTGTCTGTTCTTGCAATGACTAAACTTATAAAATTATTTTTCTGGGGGGGGGAAGGAGTGGTTCTGTTTCTTAGTGAGAGAAGAGAAGAAAAGAAAAGAGAAGAGAAGAGAAGAGAAGAGAAGAGAAGAGAAGAGAAGAGAAGAGAAGAGAAGAGAAGAGAGAAGAAACTCCAATATGTTTTTATCAATCTTTTCTCATTTTCAGGAGGATGACTCTGCCCATGGTGAGATATCCAGGTTTAATATCAAACACACTGGGAATTATTGCCCTTATTCTTTTCTCTCCAAAGATAAATCAGTTGATAATACACAGGACAAAGACAGCAGACCCACAGGTTCACATTCTCTGTGATTTTACATCTCGTGACTCCTCTGTGGAACCAGAGAGTTTTAAGTTAGCCCAAAGTGGCACAAAAACACCAATGAGATCACAAAATAAAAATAAAAATTAAAAAAAAAAAAGAGTTACCTCTCCTTTCCAAACGCTAAAGCAAAATCTGACTTTCTTACACATTGTTCCAATATTACCCTGTCAATAGCAGGGCTAATTTGGCAGCAGAGCATTTTTAGAGCACTCCTATACCTCCCAAGCCTGGCAGATGCAGAGGCTGCAGCTCCTCTACAGCGGCTCTCCAGCTCACAAACACCTCCACACACACAGCTTTTCCTTCTTAGAGCATTGCAAAAAATCCCTGGCTCCTGCGTGACCCCAGTTTAGAGCAGCATTTATGGACAAGGTTCGTTTTGGGAGGTTATTTCATCAGTCCTAAGCTCACTTGCATATGAGAACTGATTTTGTTTTATTCAATATTCCAAAAGAGTGTGTTCTTTCCTAACTAAAACATTTAATCTTGAGAGACTTTTATGTGCCCGTTTTTAACTATTGCAGAAATTCAATTAACTCCATAATTATGAACACAATTACCATGGAGTGTTACATGTGATTTGGTGGTAGCAGTTACATGGCACACACATACACTCGGGTTTGTGATTTCAAAACTTATAGCAATGATAAGAAAAGCCAAAAATTCCCAAATATCATCCTTATTCTTTGGATTGCATGTATAAATGGTTTTTAAATGCTGCTCATATTTTTTCCCCTGCCCATGGCAGCAGGGTTGGAATGAGACAATCTTTAAGGTCTTTTCCAACCCAAACCATTCCAATATTCTATGATTTTTGTGATGAAAGGTTTTATTTTAGAAAGCACATTATTTGCAACCAAATAGGCTGGACTGCCAGCTGACTGAAGTCACCCAAACTGTGACAATTCACCTTAAACCTGGCCCCATCAACTTATTCCACTGCAAACTCCCAGCAAGGGCAGCAAATGGAACCCCGGCAATTTTTGCGTGGA
>NW_005054349.1:4476522-4484022 GCF_000277835.1 Geospiza fortis | reverse complement strand
GAGAAATTAAAAGAAATTTGAAGAAAGGAAGGAAAATACATACGTGGCAGGACGGGGAACTCTAAAAAGTCTTCAAAACTTTGCACAGGGGCACTGGCAAGGAGCTCAAAGTGCCCAGCCCAGCGTGGGGGCTCCAGGGGGAGGTGGTGGGTCAGGAGCGGGATGTGCCCAGCTGTGCCAGGGGTGTCTGGCAGGAGCCCCCCACAAACCCTGCTCAGGAGACACCCCACAAACCCTGCTCAGGTGGCCACGAGCTGGGGCTGAGGCAGGAGCTGGGGCTGTGGCCACTTCCAGGCTCATCCTGAGCCCTCCCCTGCCTTGGAAGGGCTAAAACACTCCAGAGCTGCTGCACAGGACGAGGCGCCAGGCAGGGTCAGCAAGGGCTCTGGGGGTGTCACATTTTGGGGGTTTAGGGCTGACGTGGCTGAAAGGAAATTTTAGGAGGACAGGCATGGTCAGGTTGTAGTCAGGGAAACAGCAAGTTCAGGATGGGCTCAGGCTGAATTCAGAAATAGCTGGCTGATGGTCGCTGTGCCAAAGTCCCCACTGAGGATCTGCGGCACCTCTGGGCACAGGGATCTGCTGCCTCCTCATGGGTTCTCCCTGCTCCCACCCTCATCACATCAATTTTGCACGTGCTGCACATCCAGGGCATGTTCATTGCCAGGCAAAACCACCAAGGAAGGACAAGGATCTTCCAGAGGCTTTGATTATTTCAAACATTACCCAAAACCATTCTGATGTCACTCACGCAGCCTTTGGTGACGCTGCACACATCCTCTGCTCCTGTCACCCAGCCTTCCTCCCCAGATTTCAGCACCACCCTGTGCTGTCAGTGATGCCAACTCAAGGTCCAGCCCCACGTTCTCCTCTAATCTAATTTAATCTAATCCAGCCCCATTTCTGCTGACACAGCAGAATCTGCAGAGATCTCCACCTCACCCACCCCTTCCACCAGACCTTTGTTCCCTCCAAGGGCACAGGTGGCAAAGCCTCCCTCAAACTGCACCCAGGGCTTCATCAAGAGATGCCCATGGACCCCAAGCACACAAGGAATCAACAGTCTTTTACCATAATCACGCTGCAAGTAATTGAAAATCAGAATTACCCATGTGGCTTCTCTACATAAAAAGTGATCTGCAACCCTCCAAATCTGAATTCCAAACATGTTCGTGCGAAACATTCGAAATACAAAATGCAGCTCCAGCTCAGTCCTTGGTGGATGTCAGGCACGGCTGGAAAACTATTGCAGGTGTTATTTTAAATGAAAAAAAAGTGAAGGGTGTAATAAGAATGGAGGTCAAAGCATTTCCAGACTTGCCAAGGGTTAGATCTCACCAACAGAGTAAAATATTTAAGCTTTAACAGAAAGCTATAAATGCAAATATATATAAAATGAAGCATAAAATAGGCTTCTTATAGAAATTCATCTCTCCTAACATGAACAGTACAAATATTTCACAACATGTCAAACCCACTGTATCTGTACATTCATGCTTTCCTCACTCCTGGCTCTACAACCACATAGAAATGTAATTTAACAGCACTGGCAACAGTTTTCCAATCTTGGGGCATGGAACCTTTATCCCAAGGACCTGGTTAACAAATGGCAATAAATGTAAACAAAAGGCAGGAGGAGGAGACAGCAGCAGAGGGCTCAAACCCAGCCCAGCTGCCCTCACCCTCAGCCACCCCCCAAAATCACCCCAGATCCATCCCTGCAGATCGAGCTGCCATGTGGCTGTTTGCTAAAACAACATCTCACTCTGCTGTGGAAGAAATTCAGCCCCTATTCCTCTTTAATATTCATATGGAACAGAGCTACATTAACACTAAGTTTTAATTTCAGAAACATTCTGACATTTACCGAGAACAGATTCCAGCCCTGGTTTCACACCAGGGTTTTTTTTCCATTATCACTGTTATTACTGGTATTAGTATCACTGCAGAAGTGATTAAAAGGTCCTGGATGTCTCATTAAAATAGTCTGGATCTACCTCCCTCTTCAGCACCAAGATACAATCTGTTGTTTTATAAATGGGAACCATCTTCCTGGAAATTAAATTTGAAGTATTGCCTGTTCCTCTTTTCCTTGTGAAATACTGGCACTTTTTGCTGTTTAAATTGAATGTAAGAAATATTCTAAATATTTGAAGCAGAGGGAAAAATAGTTATTACTGAATGCTGAACGTTCCCCAGATCTACTCATAAAATGTGAAAATAATAAAAGAGCAGCAACAACTCCTCAAAACTCTCAGGGAGGTTGAGGAGAGAGATCCCTCATGGAAGTCAACAGTTTTGGCCCCTACATCTATTTTCAGGTGCTCATTTCAGCACAAGCTTATGATTTTCTGAAAGGGTTGGTTTAGCTGCAATTTTGGAAAAAGGCATTGTTGTTTCCCGAGGCAGTTTAAGTACAAATGTTTGTGTCTCAGAGCTCTTTTCCATATCCTCCACTAAATAGGAATTCAAAGAGTCTTAGGCGCAGATTAAATGCTTTCCAAAATCAATTCTAGGCTGGCACAGAAGTCAACCAGTCTGACCTCGTGATTACAGACTAAACACTTCCTTAGGAAGCAAAGTGGAGAAATATTTCATGTTTCAGTGATTATTTCAGATAGCAGCACCACAAATAAAAACGAGGAACCACGGCAACATTTTTAAAAGTTTATCAAGGGATAATTGCATGAGGAATTAAAAGAGGGGTGGGATATTGTAGCATTAAAATCCATTAACAAAGGGGAGTATGCAATAAACTGCTCATCCAAACTCTAAACAGGCACTTCGGATTTCGTGGAGTTTTGAGAAAAAAGAGAATCATATAACTCAGTTTCTACCTGATTGCTCTGATATTTTTACTTCTGGAACCCTGATCTCAAGACACAAAATGGCAAAGAAAGCAGCAGTGAGATATGTACTTATTCTAATGGCTAAGGAGCTCTTCCAAACTACCTTGGGACTGATACAAAAATAGGCTCCTTCAGCTCCATATTCCTGAGGACAGAGCTCAGATTTAATGCCCAAGTACTCCTGTGCCTTGCCACAGCATTTTTATTTTCCTTCTTACCAGTGTCAATAGGAGGGTAACCCCAGAGCTTTCACATGAGCGTTTGCCTTGGTTTGATCCTCTAAATGTGCCACCCAGCAATTAAATCCAGTTTGTATTTTTAAAGTGCACATGGAGAACTGCTCCACGCTGAGCCAAACTGCCTTGCGTTTGTCTCCACCATCTCTCAGTTCTGGGAAATCCATAAATTCATTTGTCAAAGGTAAAAATGCTCCAGCAAAACTCCTTCTAAATCTTTTGAAATGGTTTGTTCAAACTCTTGACATAGCGTTTTGCTCTAAACAAATTTCTAGACAACCCTGTGATTTTCCATCTCAAAATATACTGTTTCCCTGCCACGAAACTGGAACAGAGGGTCTGAGAGAAAGGAAATTATTAAGCATTCTAGTGGGTTTTTTTCCAACAAAAACTAAGATAGAGGTCAATGAATAAGTATGTGCAGGCTGGAACTTAAATCCTCTGGGGTGACTGTAGGCTAATTAATAATTAATGCCAGAGACATGGTGTTTGAAATGCAGATGTGATAACTGGAGGCCTGGCAAAGCTGTTCAGAGGAAGCAGATTTGGATGCTATGGGGAATAGGCACTCCCTTGCCGGCTGGCTCTGAAAGCAGACCTGGGTGCAAAGCAGGGCCTATGGTTTAGATTATATTCCCCTCAGCTGTTAATTACCTGAACCTACTTTGAAGTTTTTCTCTTTTTATCCTCTGCATGAAAAGAGATTGGTTCAGCCAAGGGACTTGAAAAAATGATCAAATACATGGAGTAGAGGAGGGGAATAGAACTTCAGATATAAAAAAAGATAAGGAAGAAAAACACTCAGGGAAACACACAGGAACATATTAGGAAGTGCCCGAGTGTGGCTCAATGTTTCAAGCGGGTTGTGCTGCTCTAAGTTATTTCAGCCATTAAGCAGAACCCCCCCGTGCTTTAGGAATAGATTTGTTAAAAGGGATCTCTCTCTGTATGTATAGAGTTTACAGTAATTATTTGATGAAAGTACCATAGGTGATTTCCTATGCTATTTTTAATTCAATAAAGTCATTTAAACCTCCTTGTGTTTGGGGCTATTTAATGAGGTGTGCAACATTAGCAGAATCACCAATGAGCTGTTACTACAAGTATTCAGATTTTGCTAAAAAACGCTCATTTTTAGCCAAGGAAGAGACAGGCAGGGGGTGGGCTCCTGGCTGCCACTGCAAGGGAAGGGGGCAGGTGCTCTCAGCACCGCGGCTCCTTGGGCCTCCGGGGGGCACCTGAGGGCACCTGAACCATTTTCACAGCGAGTGGGGAGCGGGTGGGGAGGCAGAGGGGTGGGAATGAAGGCTGGAGAGGCAGGGGTGATGGGGAGAGAGAGGCAGGGGTGATGGGGATGAAGATAGAGGGACACGGGGTGATGGGGATGAAGGCAGAGGTGGGAATGCTGGTGGCGAGGCACAGGTGATGGGGATGAAGCTGGGGGACACACACAGG
This sequence comes from Geospiza fortis, assembly GCF_000277835.1. Classification (NCBI taxonomy): domain Eukaryota; kingdom Metazoa; phylum Chordata; class Aves; order Passeriformes; family Thraupidae; genus Geospiza; species Geospiza fortis. The sequence continues at coordinate 4,479,482 of NW_005054349.1, read as the reverse complement.
TGATGGGATGAAGCTGAGGACACACACAGGTGATGGAGATGAAGCTGGAGGGGAGGCATAGGTGATGGGGATGAAGCTGGGGGACACACAGGTGATGGGGATGAAGCTGGGGGACACACAGGTGAGATGGGATGAAGCTGAGGACACACACAGGTGATGGAGATGAAGCTGGAGGGGAGGCATAGGTGATGGGGATGAAGCTGGGGGACACACACAGGTGATGGGATGAAGCTGAGGACACACACAGGTGATGGAGATGAAGCTGGAGGGGAGGCATAGGTGATGGGGATGAAGCTGGGGGACACACACAGGTGATGGGATGAAGCTGAGGACACACACAGGTGATGGAGATGAAGCTGGAGGGGAGGCATAGGTGATGGGGATGAAGCTGGGGGACACACACAGGTGATGGGATGAAGCTGAGGACACACACAGGTGATGGAGATGAAGCTGGAGGGGAGGCATAGGTGATGGGGATGAAGCTGGGGGTAGAGCCCGCCCGTTCAAAGGCGAAACTTCCCAGCAACTTCACTAAAACCCTTTGAACCAGGGGGAAGACAGTGGTATAATAATTTTTTTTTTCTAGCTCTATATCTTTTCTTTCTTTTTTTCTTTATCCCTGCAGTAGGGTGAAGCAATCTCTGATGAACTCAGAGCTGGCTGTGTTTAAAAATTAATTCGAAAATGCCCGTCTGCAAGGCGCAGGCGCCTCGCGTTTACACCTATCACCTTGGCATCGCGGCGCAGCTTCTCCTCCTGCTGATGTGGAGAGCCCACCTCGGCCCAAAACAAAAACTTTTATCCATTTTTCTCTTTCCCAGCACCGTCTTTCACCGTGACGTAAGGAACACGCGGCTGTACTACAGCCTTACGCATAGGTGTACACCTGGGTGATGCTCTGGCTGCTTGGAGGGGGAATTCCCGGTGCCGCCGGGTTCTCCAGCCCTGGGACAGTTACCTGCGGATAAAGCATCCAGGTGAAGGGATGAGTCCGTCCCGGGGTGGAAAATGCCTCGATTCCCACCAAAACGGGCGTGGGAAGCGTCACGGGCGTGGGGTGGGCCGGGAGAGCCACGCCTGGGGGGAGAGGGGCTTTTAATGGAATCACAACAGCCACACGGCTCCCTATTAAATCCTGCTAATTTTCTAGGTGAAGGCTGTGAAGTGAATGTGAGGAAGCATTAAAAGGGAATTGAATTTGCATTCCTTATGCTACAGGCACATGTTTACATGACCTTTAAAACAGAATTAAAGCTGTATCATCAGCAGCTGTAGGCAATTCACATTACTAAGGCAATCAAATCAGAAGGCTAAACTAACTATAAAACATAAATTAAACTGATAGAGACTCATCCTAATTCACTAGGTTTACTTGCAATTTACTTATCCGCTACTAGTAATTTCAAAACAGTTTGGAGAAGAGGCAAATAGGAAATACTTGGATGTGGCACTTCAAGAACGAGTTGTCCGAGGGGGAGAGCCGGCTCTCCCGGGGTTCTCCATCAGGGAGCGCGGGGATAACACGGGCCCCTAGAGCTCCACGAGGGGACTGCAAACTGATACCTGCACGGCTAAACCCCAGCTCTGTGGGTTGGCTCAAGCCCCTCCCGGAGTCCTTTCCTCTCTGGAGGACCCTCAGAGACGCGGTTGATTTTTCTAAAATATGAAATAACTCAATATCCAATACAGCTCGCGTTGCACCGCTGCCTTCTGCCCCCTCCCCCATCCCCAGAGGGACACTTTCCAATGTCTGAAGCGCGGTAAAAAAAACCCATAAAAATCGATAGCGCCGGTGATTTCATTAAAAGTTTGCAGAGCGCCTTTGCCCGTCTCCGCTCGGGCGGAGGGGGGCGGGCCCCGGGCACCCCCTGGCCCGGGCAGCCCCCACTTTGATTTATTCCCATTTATTTCCCGCAGCCCCCGGCACGGGCAGGGCAGGGAGGGGAAGGGATGCTGCAGCCTCCAGAGCCTTGCACCGGCACTCTGCTGGGCGGGGGGGAGAGAAAAAACCTGCTGGGGATGGAGCGCATGGAGCTGTGGCAGGGGCTGTTGGGGATTTTTGTGGGGGGGACGACACCCAGCCTGCCCCAGCATCACCATCCTGCACCGCCCAAGCTCAATTCACGAAGGAAACATCTTTTAGCAAGGCAGCCTGGCCTGAAAGTTCATTTTTATAACAGCTTTGGTTGGCGCGATCTGAAGGGAGCGGGGAGGAAACTTTCCAGAGAGCCGTAAACATACGAAAGTCTGTGAGAAAACCAAGAATTAGCAGCAGCATCTACGTATTTATAAACGTAAATCTAGGGATGACGAGGCGCTTCAAAATGCAGGAGGCGTTTCAATCCCTCTGCGAGATCAGGAGCATCGCTGGATGCTTTGCACGCCGACTGCTACAGCTGGAAAAGCGTATAGTTAAATAAATAATAAATAAATAAATGAAAGGGAAAACACAACACATGAACCCAAACCCCACATGGAAATTGCTCGGTAAGCTACCAAACAGCAACGCAGGTATTTGTCATCCAAGGAACAGAGCGATTTGTCTTCAGTGTCTCATTAGTCAACAGAGGTTAACTAGCCAGTGCTCAAATCCAACCCATTCTCCTTTAAACATGTCTGAGCAGAATTCTGTCCGTTCGGGAACTGTATTTGGATTATTTCTAAAGCACAGGCGGGACGGCCTCTGCGGTGGCAGGAGCTGGGGGTGCCCATCTCTGAGCGCATCCCCCCGTTCGCTGGGAGAAGCTTCACCGGAAAATAAAAAAAAAACAACAACAAAACACAACCAACGACCAAAAAAAGCACGGGATTTCTGCCCGGGATGAAACCAGCGCGTTCTTGTCATCACGCCGGTTTGGATGGCACGGTGAGGAAAGTGCCTACGTAGAAGGGAAGGGGTCGGCATTGTTGGGGCTCCATTAACTCCGTCCGTGACCCCGGAGCCGCCGCGCACCGCCCGA
>NW_005054349.1:4475154-4476498 GCF_000277835.1 Geospiza fortis | reverse complement strand
GGGCCCGCAGCCCTGCCCCCCAGCCTCTCCCCATCCGCGCTGCTCCACCACACACAACCAGCCCCAACTCGTGGATTTCACAGACGGCGAGACCGCTCCCGCAGCAAAAATGGGCGCTTTGGGGAGAGACTTCCCGGAATATTTACGGTTTTTTTGCTCCGCCAACAAAATGTTCGAGATAAGACCTCCTAAACCCGACCCAGCTCAAAAAGAACAGTGACCTGAACATGACGGGGCAGTGCACGAATGAACGACATTTTTTTTTCCCGCAGCAAGTACATTTTTCAAACATCAACAACGTGGAAAAAAAGATATTAATGATAATAATAATAATAATAATAACAATAACAGGCGATTCGAGGAGAGGAGCAAGAAGTCGCCCAAACCGCTTCGGAAATCGTAGCAGTTAGAATACAAATACTATTTACCTTGTGATTTTTCCTGCCCGGGATTGGCTTTATTGTCCCTCCCTGGACCAGCCCAGCCGCAGCCCCGCTCCCTCCCTGCCGGGCTCTGCTGCCGGGCTGGTGCTGGGAGAGATTTGGGGGGGGCCGCATTCATTCGTACATTAGGACTAGTTTAATTTGCAATCTGTCAGTCCATCTCCTGGCTGTGGCTCGGAGATGGCTGTGTGGCTCTCTCGGAACTAATTGAGCTTGTGTCGGTATTGGCTAATTTCTGCTAATACTCTGTAAATTCCTTTTTGCTTCCTAAGCTTCCCCCACGCTGGTTAGGTGTTCCCAAAGCCTCTCCGGAGCTCCAGGAGCCGCTTTCTCAGCACTGATGGGCGGTCAGCAGGAGCCCCAGCGCCTGGATGTACACAATGCAAACCTTAACTCCTGGCTCCAGAAACGGTTAAATTGCCCTTTCCCAGCCCCCACCCCCGTTATGATTGACTCTGTTTTTAAATTTGCACTTGTTCCCACCAAGCGCAATCTAACTCGTCCTGTCTCTAAAGTGAACTTGTGTTGAAGGTGAAGTTTTCAATATAGAGGTCACGACACCGAGGCACAGCTTAGCGCTCCGAGCTTCATGCTGTATTAAACACAATCAAAACGAACCCCTTTTAGACCTTTTTTTTTTTTTCCCTCTCTCTCCTTCCCCTCCCGCGGATGAACAATGAGAGGAGTGGTGGTGGAGGGGGAAAAAAAACCCAAAAATCGGTTAAATATAATAAAATCAGCTCTGGCACGATAATAACGGCGTTGGTGGGTTCAGGTCCCAACCTCCAGCCCGTGGAGAGCCCGAACGAGCGCATCCCCAGCGGAGCTCTGGAAGGGGAACGGAGAGGGGACAGAGGGGACAGAGGGGACAGCCAGCGCTGCCCCACGCGGGGTGACAGCG
>NW_005054349.1:4474049-4475125 GCF_000277835.1 Geospiza fortis | reverse complement strand
ACGCAGCCGGTGACCCCAGAGAGCCCCGGTGCCGCCGCTGCCAGGGGGACTCGACACAATCGCAGCTCCCGCACTTCAAAGCGGGGCGTTCTCTATAGCGACTTCTCGCTGCCCCAGGACGGTGGCTGCCTCCAGCTATTGTGAGAGCTTTTTCACGCCAAAGATTTAGCAGAAAAAATAGATATTAAAGCGAGTTATTTGCTGAGGAAACGCGGGTCCCTCCGGGGCGGGGGCACCCCGAGCCAAAGGGCTTCAGCGCACAGTCCGAACCCAAAAACTTTTTTTTACATTTCTTTAATAATAAAAAAAACTTTATTGGGTTTCGGTCTATGAAAAATAAGTTACAAATTCTTGCAACAGTAGCTTTGCATGTACTTATTTTTCTCCCATGTCCAGACGGGGTCGGCTATTGAATAAGGCTCTTTTATTCTGCATGGGGCAGGGGATTTGTGGCCATGGTCCCCCTTTTATTCCTCTCTCTATGGAAACCCAGATCATGGGGAGAAAAATGCGAGGCTGAATAAAGAAAAGCAGCAGAAAGGACCGCTTGAGAGCGGCATCTGTTACACTTGGGAAGTTAGACTGACAGGAAAGAGCTAAAGAAACCCTCTCCAGCAGATTAGTTAGAACAGCAAGAAGATTTAACTATATGCAGATAAAAACACTATAAAATCCACCATACTCTGCCATAGGCGAGGTGAGAGCCGCCTCGGCAGGAGCAGAGCCGGGCTCTGCCTTAGCTACATTTGCAGCAAAGATTAAAATGGGACGTTCGGGGTTTTATTTCCCTGCCAGAGACTCTGCCTTAATTAAACGGCGGATCTGAACATCTATTTTCACGGGCAATGGGATTTGAAAAATTGTTTCGGAAGTTAAAGTGCAAATTAATTTTAAATAATTTAGTTAGGTTTTTATACAGTGCGGATTTGATGATGTTGTTGGGGGGGGGTTGGTGGTTTTTTTTTCCTTTTTTTTTTTTTCCCCCGCGGGCTGCGGTGATGTTTATTTCGAGGAGCTTGTGAAGGCGGAGAGTGGGAAAAAAAAAAAAAGGAAAGAAGGGGGGGGGAACAAAAAAA
>NW_005054349.1:4473102-4473597 GCF_000277835.1 Geospiza fortis | reverse complement strand
CGGAGTCGCCGATATATCGCGATTTGCCCCGGCCCGCTCCGCTCCTCAGCACCCAGCCCTGCCTTTACCCCTCTCACTCGCTGCCCCGGCGAGAAATTATTGTGATTATTATTATTATAATGAGGAAAGAGATGGGACCCGGCTCGGAAGGAACCAGAGGAGCGCTCACCTTATTTAGATCTATTTTCTCATTTTCTTGAATTTTCTTCAGATCTGTCTTCTCAGAGAAACTAATGCCTTAATGACTTTCTGGTAGCTGCAAGCCTTCTTTTATTTCTGCTAAATATATGAAAATGTATGCAAATTTAAATCAAGCTTAACCTAGGAGCTCTTGCAATATATTTAATGGAATTTCAAACCAATAAGGGGACTCTGATGCAGTCTTCTGGAAGTGCAAATATAATTACGCAGCTCGGTTACCTCCAAAACGATGCAGGGAAAGGTCATTTTGGAACTCGCCGGCGGGTCGGGGGTCCCGGGGCTGCGCCTCCGCCC
>NW_005054349.1:4471171-4471384 GCF_000277835.1 Geospiza fortis | reverse complement strand
GAACAGGTGGCTGGAGGAGGCCGACTCCTCCACCGGCAGCCCCACGAGCATCGACAAGATCGCGGCGCAGGGGAGGAAGAGGAAGAAGCGGACCTCCATCGAGGTGAGTGTCAAGGGCGTGCTGGAGACGCACTTCCTCAAGTGCCCCAAGCCGGCCGCCCAGGAGATCTCCTCGCTGGCGGACAGCCTGCCGCTGGAGAAGGAGGAGGTGCG
>NW_005054349.1:4468757-4470948 GCF_000277835.1 Geospiza fortis | reverse complement strand
CGCCCCCCGCCGCCTCGGCAATATTTTTTTTTTCCTCTCTCCGACCTGGTCACACACGGTGTTTACTCGCAGACAAGGTTTGTTTTCGGTCTCCGCTAGGATGAAGGAAAAAAAAAACAAAAGACACAAAAAAAAAAAAACCCTCACCAACCCCACCGCAAAACAAAACCCAAACAAAAAGGAAGGAAAAAAAAAAACCGAGAAAAAGAAAAAAAGAAAAAAAAGGGAAAACCCACGGAAAAATAGAAAATGAAAAGAAAAAAAGAGAACGAAAAACCCGACAGAAAAGGAAAGACAGATGTGTGCCTATGAATAACCTTCCAGCGCCTTGGTTATATCAGCTGTATTTCAGGTGAATCTGTTTTACAATAGACTAGTTTTGCATTTTTAAAGACTTATATAGCGTTTTTAAATGTCTGAGGTGTTTTACTACAAACTGTACACAATATTTGTGACCTAATTTGTATCGAATTGAGCAGTCCAAACGTTCCTCCCTTCCCCAGGCACCGGCAATGTCACCGAGCGGGGCCGGGGCAGGGCGGCCGCGGCCCTTCCTCAGCCCCCCCGAGGAGATGGGGCTCCCTCCGCGCCCGCGGAGCCCCGCGGAGCCCCGCACCGATGTGAAGAACGGGCTTATTTGTTGCAGCTTTTTTTCTTCCTTTTCAAGAACTTCCCAACACCGTAAAACGGTCGGGTCACAAGCCTGACCTCCCCCCCTCCCTTCTTCTCGCAAGGAAAAAAAATAATTATATATATAAATATATAAAATAATTATTTCTAGGAGATTTACCCGAAATTAAGCATCACAACCAAACCCGTGGCATTTGCCAGTCTTTTTTCTTTCCGAAGATGAGTTGGGCTTTTTAATCAGCGCCAGACTGAGAGGTCTGTAGTAAAACACCTTTATCCTTCTGCGCTTTCGCTTCGGAAATCGGTTTCTCTGTATTTTGTTTCGATAGTGAAGAGGAATGAGGTGTCGGGGGGAGGGAGGAAGGGAGGGAGGGAAGAGGACAGAAAACGCCCGCATTTGGTTCACGCTGAGCTTCTTTCCGCGTCGCAGGGAGATGCTGGATTTGTGGAAAAGCTTTTCTAAGGGGGAGGGCAGGGAGAGGGGGGGGAAGAAAAAAAAATCATAATAATCACCGACGCACACAGTAGCTGTCTGACTCAAAAGTGTATTTCACAGATGTTTTTATAGGCACTACACCCAGATCACACAACATCAGATTCAAAATTCTTCCTTCAGAAATCTGACAGCATTTTGTCACCTGAACGTGGACTATGTCTTCAGGGCAAAAACCAAGGGGAAGAAATGGCCAGTTTGTGTCTATTCCTGGCTCTTTCCACCAGAGATGCCCTGTTCTGCACTTAGCAGGTGTGCCAGCACCACTGAAATCCACATTTCCTCTCTCTGCCTAAGCGACACTGCCCTAGAGGCTGCTCATGCTGAATTCCAGTTGACTAACAAATGCTGTCTTGTTTTTGAAGGAGCTGCCTGCAGCTCTGCAGTTGTTTCTGCTTGCATTATGTTCTAGGGAAAATCTCCCTCAGGAATTTTTACTAACTGCTGGTGGCACCAGGTTAAAAAGCCCAGTCTCAGAGCAAAAAAAAAAAAGAAAATAGGAAAAAAAAAAAGAAATTAAGAGAAAAAGAAAAAAAAAAACTCGACACTGAGGACCTGCCTATTTCTGCCAACTTTATAACTGTACAGTTTTGTATATTAAACGTTTTTTGGAAGTTATTAATTTAAAGAAAGATCATTTAGTTTATTCATTTAGTAACTGATGTATAATAAACGCTATTTTCATTAAAGGTTGCTTTTTTCAACTATTTTATCCAAAATTGCCTATTGCAGTTGCCAACAATTATTTATTTTCAATAAATTCCGCATTATGTTTAAAAAAAAAAGAAAGAAAAAAACGTTTCAGAAAGAAACAACAAAAAAAAGAAGCCTAAATGGGTGTCGGATAAAAATAATAACGAAACACACGAGTGGCTGTAACGTTTGGTTGTCGACCAGTTTTAGTCAAGGGGTTTATATTGACGCAATATTTTATTGTTGTAAAAGGAAAAAAAAATTTAAAAAAAACCAAAAGGTTTAAATAAACATTTTTACGAAAGAAAAACAAAATAGCTGGAAACCTGCGGGTGCGTGGTTTGTGCGCTGGCCGGGCCGGGCTGCGGGGGCTCC
>NW_005054349.1:4449043-4468492 GCF_000277835.1 Geospiza fortis | reverse complement strand
CCCAGGGCCGCTCCCCCGGCGGGGAGGGCAGCGAGCGGAGGAACAATAACACTTAATCACATCCACCGGGGGAACGGGGAAACCCCAGCAGCTGGGGGTGCAGGGGGAGGCAGGGAAACAGCAAAAACTTCAAGGGATCGCCAGCGAAACGGGCTTTTATTTTATTTTTTTGTTTCTTCTCCCCCTCTCTGAAGCCGAACCTCGGAGAAAACAATACCCAGCCCTTCTGCCAACAGTGTAGGGGGGAAAAAATTACCTTTAGGAATCCTGAGGAGCGGCCCGAGAAGGGAGTGAGCTCTGGTCTTCAATAAGCAGCAGCAGCACGCGAGTGGACAGGCGCCTTCCCACTGCACTGCCAGCACACCACCCCTCCTGCACCTGGGAGCGAGAGGGATTTGGGATGTGAACAGTGGGCTATGCATTGTTTCTGAACCATAAAACTGATTTATTTCATTGCTAAATCTCTGTGAGCTGCAGCACCACGGCCTTGGGGGCAACGGGCCTGCGGCCGCCCCTGCGCTGGGCAGCGGGGCCCGGGTGGCTCCGCTGAGGGACCACGACCTCCAGCTCTCTCTCCAGAAGGATTACAGCAGCAGCAGAAGGAAATATAACCCCCAAAAGGCCGATTTTTCAGTCAGCTTCAGGAACAGGATGAATGTGGCATGGTGACCAAAGCTCAGGAATAAAGAGCCGTGGTTTGTAAACAGCCCCAGCTGAGGAGATGGAGGAGAAGGTCCAGGTTAAAGCCAGCCCTGGTTAAATCCAACCCGGGTTAAAGCCAGCCCTGCGTGCTCCTGGTGCCTCTGGGCCCAGGGAGGCAAAGCTCCTCAAGGCAGCTTTGGTTTGGAGGAGGGACAGAAGGCGTTTCACTGAAATTAGCCTGTTTTAGAGCCCTTTGGCTGCTCTGTAAATACAACCACAGCGAGGGCTGGGTTATGTCTTATTTTAAAACAAATTAGGTTGAGACAAAAGGGATGCAATGAAAGACGAAATCAAGTAAGTTTATAAACAGAAGCACTTCAAAGGCTGCTGGAAAGCTGGAGAAAATAGGAGAATTTTGTCTAAAGAAAAGAAAATCTCTGCTGGTTATTGCCCATCGATTTCAGTGTTCCTGTGAGCAAAAGGAAACTCTTTTGTGCCACCTAATGTTAAGTACAGATCACTGTTGTCTTCTTCACTGCCCATCATCCGTGGTGAGCATGGGGAGCCCTCAGGGTGCTGAGCCCATCAAGGTGGAGCTCAGCATCCCAAAGTCCCACCAAACCAAGGGCAGGGAGAGAGAAACTTCAGCTTCACAATTACATTCTGAATTTAGGGATTTTTTTTTTAAAAAAGAACTCAGGAGGGGGTGGAGAGAAGCACGGGGTAGAATCATAAGAATGAGAGACTCCAAATTTGGGCTTTGTTATAAAAAAGTAGCTGCAGAACGAGCACATTAGGGTTTATATAAGCTGCCCACCCCCAAGCTCCATCTCAGCAGCCTCTGGGCTTGGGGGAGCTTCTCCCTCCGCTCTCCTCAAGAACACAAGTGGCCTGGCCTTTGCACACCCGTCTCTCCCAGCTGGAAGAATTTTGGTGTGTACTTAGCAGCCATTCACATTAATTTAGTATGTAAATATCTCACACAATCCTTTAAGGAAAGAGCTGAAAGCAAGTGTTTCTCTGATGACAATAAATTGCACCGTTTTTGTGATTTTAATGCTGAGTGTTAAATGTCTTTAGCAATTTTTGGGGCTGAATCTTCCATGCTTTCTATATTATACTGAAAAAAAAAAAACCAACCAGAGGCTTCATTTGAGTTAAGTTTTCAATATTTGTAAGGTATGCTCTTTAAAGATGGCCAGGACATGTGAGAGGGTTCTCTTGAAAGAAAAAAATTACTAGAAGTAGGCAGAGATGCCATTTCACTTTAGGTGGTCACTACAGATCATTCAAAATATGGACCAATCAATCCATACCTAGGCTACATTTGACCAAGATGTTTTTAAAATCTCTCAAAATCAAATATTTCAAGGGGTTTTCTTCTGTATTTGTAGGTGTTGATTCCCTAGGTTCAGTCAGAACAGATGAAAGCAACCTGGTCCTCTTGGGCTGCATCCATGTACCAAAACCACCACTGATTTTAGGGCAGATCCACATGTGGATGGAGGCACAGTTAAAACCTCAGTCCTTCCCCCAGGAGCATGTGGGGCTGGGGGTGGGTGCCCTGATCCCAAAACCCAGACAAAATTAATTGTTTACTCACCAGAGCAATCAGTGAGCTCACCATGCAAATGGAGTTATTAATTAATCTTTGCACAATTGAATTCCAGGGTTCCATCCTAGGAAAAATATAGGAATACAATATTTCAGGCAGGTGACCAATCTGCTCAATATCCCCCCAAAATACCCACAGACATCAGGGCCTACATTTGTACTCAGTTTCCCCTTTTTCCAGCATCCTGTAACCAATAGACTGGAAAGGCTCCACAGCAATTACATATTTAGGATATGTGATAGCTGCAGTTAAGATCTTTATGACTGATTGCAGGATAAAATTTACTTCAAATGTGCAAGAGCCCATTTTTAAACCTCAGTCTTTCAGCTGCTTTGCATTAGAGATATTCCAAAGAATCAAAAGCAATTAGAGCATACAAAGTCTAAATGGTAAATAATTTCCAAATCAAAACCTTTATTAAAGCAATAAGCATCTATTTTTGTTAACACTGTAAGAGATGGAAAGGACCAAAGTAAAGAACTTTTGGGTTTATGTCACAGAAAGAAAGCCAGACTTCTATGCCAAAGAGCAATATAGGAAATATCACCCCAAGTGGGTTTTAGGTTAAGTTTGTAAGACTTGGGAAAGCAGGACGAGCAAAAGGATTTAAAACTCCCATTTTGGTGGTGGGATGGGAGTGGGGATGGTTTGCACATGCCTGAGATGGGATCTGTGGGTGGATCCGGGGCTCCCGATTCCCAGCGAGCGCCTCAGCAGCTTGCAAATATTTGTAGAATCACGTCCTTAATTAGAGTGGTAAAACAGTATTAAATCTTGGAATGGGAGAGAAAGAGGAGAGCGAGGAAGAGCTGTCAGTGGCAAGAGCCTGTCAACAAGAAGTTAAAAAGGCAGTGGTAAATCTCATTTCTGGGAGCTCTGGGTTTCCAGAGCCATCGACCGGCGGCTCCGGGCTCGGCGGCTCCTGATCGATGCTGTGCTGGCACAGAGCACCACGCCGAGGGGCTGGGGGCTGCTGAAGGACCTTTGGAAATGGGGATGTTTCAAACAGGCACTGGGAAAAGCTGGGCAGCAGCTCTCCCCACCCCTGGTGTTATTCAGACACCCAAAATGCTGCTCCATTATTCCGTCACTGGATTTTATTTTTATTTTATTTTTAATGATGCCAGTCCTTGACTTCTGTGCCTCGAGTACAAATAATATTTACCCAGCATAGAAGTGCCATTTCTGAACCCAAGGTGTTTTCCTATTTGGCTAAAGCATGAAGTTTTGCTTTGCATATTCATCTTCAGACTTTGGTAAGGAAAAATCAAATCATATCAAATCAAATCAAATCAAATCAAATCAAATCAAATCAAAGGGGGAGATGAGAGGGTCTGAGCTCCCCTGCCATCACTGAAGGACAACTGGAGGTAACACGAGCTGCTCCCCATCCAGGGCTTGTACTTCTGTCCAGATTATGGGATTAGTCTCTGTTACATCTATCTACAGTTGGGAACTTGTGATCCAGTTAAAGCAGCTTGAAAGGCTCCCAGCAGGTGCTGGGGGTCCGACTCCGTGGCACAAATTCTGTGAGTTACAGGGGCAAAGCAGGGCTGGCCTTGTGCCGGGCTCCCAAGGCTCCACACGGCTCAGGGAGACAGGGAAAAAATCAAAATCCTGCCAGAAAACTCTCCCAGACAGGGAAAATCAGCCCCAGCCTCCTTTTTTCCACCCTAAATCTTGAAATGGAGTTGCATAACTTAAATACAAATACTGTCAGACGTGAGTTTATGATTCTCTGCTGCTCCACACACATCACACGGACACAGGGGATCTCCTACACCTCAGAAATGCTAATTCAGCTCTGGAATTCTGAGTTTGCAGAAACTGTCCTGTAAATGTCACGGGGGATTACCAAATCTACAAAGATTATAGCTCTGCATACGTTCAGACTATTGATTTAAAACTTTATTATCTTTGATACAAATTCTTCACAAAGGAAACAGTTCAGCAATGGGAATTCTGTCCATGTCAAGCTTTTCCAGGGTTGAATCCTTCTGTACAATCCTGCTTTTCACTAGAGTGGGCAGATCTGTAGCTGGTGCTACACAAACCCAGCACAGCACCTTAGAAACACAAAATCCTGCCCTGCTCAGCCCAAACTTCTCCCAGCTGCAGCAGGGAGAGGATGCAACACACTCCCAGTTATTCAGCCACGAGGAGTTCCTAATGGAAAATGTAATGGTGTGGGGTTTACTCTCGTATGTTCTTCATAGTGTAGTAAAGCTGTAGTAGAGCCTCAGAAAATCTGCCTTTGTAACAAGATCTCTGCAGAAATGAATACATGGTGATGTGGCTGGCAGTGGTTTGCTCAGAAAAAACATGCAGTTGCATAGTAAGATATTTATAACAGGATTAGATTTCAAGTACAAAGCTCAGTTCAAAGATTTTTCAGGATGGTGCACGAGAAAATGACAAACTCTGAGATTTTTTGAGTTCCCAGTTCCCTGTGGTGGGGAACCTTTGTGGTAAAGCATCACTTGGAGCTGTCTCAGCTGGACCTGGGAAACTCGTGGCCCCTTCCCAGCCATCCCAGGATGGGATGCAGATGAGCACCACAGATGCTGGGAAAGCTCCTGGGCTCCCCTCCCTGGGATCTGCTCTTCTGCCTCTGACTCCATGGGGTTGGGTGTTCAGGGCACAGAAACCTGCCCATCCCACACCCATGTTGGCTCTCAGCCCTCTGGGCAGGATTTTCCTTCCCTATGGAATCTCTCTGGATGCCCCTCCTTGGACAGAAACAGTTCTGGAGCAATTCCAGCCCAGCCCAGTGAGAGAGAACACCCCTTACAGACCTCCATCCTAAATCCAGGTTAGAAACTGAACTCTGCCCAGCTTTATGCCCATTTCCTATGCTGCACACCAGTTCAGATGACCTCCAAGTGTCAAACTCACTGTGAATATTTCTTGCTCTCTAGCATTCTTCATCCTTGACCATAAAATGCTTTTTTGCTGGTTTGTCCAATATGAAGCACATCCAACAAAGAATACCAAACAATTCTTTTAGCAGAAAAGACTTGAGGGTTTTTTCCTTATTTCCTACAGAAAACACTTCCACCTCTCATCCTGAGTTGTTGCTAATTCTTCTGGGCACAGGAGTGGTAAAAGGGGTGAGTTCAGTGGCACCTGATTCAATCTCCATCACACAACTCTCTCTTCAGGGGATTTATTCTGTGCCATTTCTTCCTCTTGCCCCAGCCTAAGGCAGGAAAATGCTGTGGTAACACCTCATATATTCCAAGGGAGAGGATAACAAACCAGGCTGCTCTTACCTTGTTGGATTGGTGCTGTTTGATCCCTCATGTCCACAGTGGTGACCTGGGGGATGCCAGGCAGTGGGGCCAGTCCAGCTATGGCACAGTAAAAAGGTTAAAATCAGTATTTATGGTTCTGTTAAATGTTTATGGATTTCACAGGCCATACCAGGCATTAAAATTCTGATACCTTGTTCCCATAACAAACACCACAAATCACTGGATTCACAGTGAATTTTCCTGTCAAAAAAAGAAAGTTTCTGTCAACTCTAAAGGATGAAGAAATTCAGTCTGGAGACAAAACCTCCCAAACCAACAGCAGCCCTGGGCTACTGAGAGCTGCTCAAAGCTCAAAGTTATCTCAAGCTCCAGGTAACTCCTGTTTAAGAAGAGCTGTGAAAGTAAAATATGCAAAATCATTAAGTGTATTATTTCCTACTATTACCTCAAACAAATTACTCTGGAAAATTACACTGTTTTTTCAAAATCACATCTGATCTGATAGTTGGTAATGAAAATAACAGGTCATTAAAATGGCAGTTATTACAAGTGTATGAAAAGTAAAGCCAAAACATTAAATATAATGATGTCATTGATATTTATTTTATTTTATGGTATATCACTAGCACCCTTTTTTATTTGTTTTGTAATAGAGTATTAAAAAATAAATATACATACATAAAATGTTATCAGTTGCAAAGAATTAAGAATGTAGGGTAGGCACCAAGCCAGGATTAGTATCACATAAATAGAAATACATGATTTAATGTTAACTAATAGGTGGTACCCAGCAGGGACTGAGACCCTGGACACAGGAGAAGAGGACAGGAAGAACTGGGCTGATAGGTGAGAAAAGGTGCATGGTTAAATCAGTTATCCCAAATCTTACATCCCAAGTGCTTTATGGAAACCAAAACCTGAAAGAAAGAATGGAAAGAAAATTTCAAAAGAAAGTTCCACCAGGTTTTTAAACAGCCTTTTAAACCTGGTCACAGGAATTCAATGCTGTTTCTTGTTCTTTGTCCATCATTTACCTCCTGTGTTGAAATACACTGAAATTCCCAAATAGGGCCAGGTGTCCTTGGGGCAGCTCCTTGGTGACAGCCCAGCCCTGCAGTGATGGGTTCCCATTGTCCTCCTGAGCAAGGGAAGTTCCTCCTGTTCTGCAAAACAAGGGAGGAGGGAGGGGAATGAGAGGAGTGGGAACAGGGGAGCAAAAAAGGGTCAGGCAGGAGATGGGGGGGTTCAGCCTCACCTGTGCCCAGCTGGGTGTGCTTTGGCACAGCAAGCTAAAAATGAGAAAGAACACTAAAAAAGAGAAAAAACCATTAATTAGGGGGTGGGCTGAAGTGGGGTGGGGAAGGGGGGGGCTTTGGTGTGTAAGGGCAGTGCTGGGTTCAGCTGATTTTTGGGGCTGTTACTGAGTGTGGCTGAGTTCCTGAACATCCGTGGTGCTAACACAGCCTCTGCACTCCAGAACCACCTGTGCAGCAAAATCATCACTGAAGATCCTTTTAGGAGTAACTATTCTCGCACTAGAGAAAAGAGCCCTTACAAATTCAATTAAAATAAAAAAATAAACTTAATTCCTCAAGCAGGGTATTTTTCACTCCATTCCACATGCTGAATATTTGGTCTGCATTCTAAAACAAAAATTAAAATTCTTTTTGTAAATTTTTTTGGGGGAAGTGTCTGAGCTCTTGCACAGAAAAACTCAGGCTGCCCATGTAATTTTTGCTGTGTTTGAACATGAAAATATTAATGCAATGTGTCCCCACAGCAAACAGCGCTGTGGATGATGGTGATGAAGGGTGCACAGCAGTGCTGTTGAGCTGAGCAGAAAAGCTCCTGATTAGACAAAAATTGTGGTTTTTTCACAGTGCTGAACGCCGTGGGATGTACCCAAGCAATATATTGTGGAGGTCTCTGGTGTTCCAGCAGCAGCAGGAGGATCCCAGGGCTGGGTAATCAGGCACAGGCTCGGTGCTCTCCCAGAGAAGGCTCCGGCTGCCGAGCCCGGATTCCCGAGCTCTGTGATTCCCCCTGTGTCTGCCTGGAGATGCAGGAGATGGAGCAACTGGGAAATCAGCAGAGCAGCAAGCTGAGCACTACAAATTGGTAAAAATTATTTAATACTGGGAAGCCGATCTCGTCACCCCCTGGTAATTCTGTCAATTAAGCAGATGGAATTAATATTAATTATCAACGACGAATTGTTTGCAAGTGTAATAGTGAATGGGGGAAGTAGGAAGAAACACAGCACATTTATGATGCAGAAGTGTTGGTTGTCTCTGAATATTTCCTCTGGAATCCCTTTTGGTTCCATTAAAAAGTACTTTTAGAAATAAATTTTTTTTTACTGTTTGAGTTGCAAATCAGCCTGGACAAATTAGGAAGTGCCACAAAGCAAATGTGTACACTGAAATTCTCTCTGCTCCAAGAAGTTACATTCACTTAAAAAAAATCAGAAAACAACCCACAGAGATGCTCAGCAAGAGTAGTCATCCTTGAAAAAGAGGGAAGAGCAGCACTTGGAAATATTTTAACTGGAGAAGCAATCATTGGAATATCCCTCCCACTCTGTCCTGATGCCATCAACAGATTGCAATAACTTTCTTTTCATATAAGAATAAAAAAAAAGTCAGAAGGAAATGGTAAACCTCATCTATAAGCAAAAAACCTGTATTCCTGAGATGTCATTCATAATTAATTTTCACTTATACTCTTGATTAATCTCTGCACTTTGCTCTGCACCTTCGAGGTGCCCCCTTGGCAGCTGTTGGGGACCCTTCTCCTTTGCCATTAGAGCAGGAGAGACCTTGGTTAGAGCACCCCTCACAAGGGCATCAGCTTCTGGAGTGTTTGACAGCAAGATTTGCACAAAATTAATCCCCAGAGGAATATACCTCCCTCCACCCCCAAAAGTTTTCCAAATACTCCCACTGGCAGATGGTGCAAACACAGGCAGGTCCACAGGCACGGGAATTGCTCATCACCACTTGTGCTGGGGGTTTTGAAACTTGCCACCAAGACCAGAAATGAAATTTTCCCTACTTGAGATCATTTCCCAGCTCTTTCTTACCTGAATTGGAAGGTGGCAGCAGTTTCTAGGTTAGGAAAGGGAATTCTAGGTAACTTGTATGAGCTCTGGGAGATCCAAGACAAGGGAATAGGAGCAGCAATGGAAAAAGGGATACAAGCAGTGCTAATCCTTTTTTCAGAGCTGTGTATAACATGATGGATCCATTCTGCTGCTTGAGGGACATAAATATCAGTTATTAAGACAATCAGGATTTGTTCCTTGCAATTACTTTTTAATAGAAACATGAATCTCAGTAAAAGCCAGATTTACACTCACCCTTGCCTAACCCAGTGCCAGGATCTTTGATCCCAAATTATTTATGAAGTGGAGAAATCTCTCCTGCATGGAGTGTTTCTGCTTGAAATGGGCAATAGGTTCTTCCCAAAGGCCTTTGCACCTTTATTGCATAAAATAATCTGCTGCTGAAGTGCATTTATAGGTGCAGCATACAGTTATTACAAAAGCAGTCAGCAATAAAACTTAAAGGTTTAGGGCAGAAACTGAATAAAAATGTCATTTCCAGTTTTAAGAGTGAAACAGAGACAGTGGGATCCCAGCAGGAGGATTTGGGCAAACACCCACTGCCACCTTTCACAGGGAAGGGTGGTGAAAGCCCAGAGGCAGAACCAGACTGCTGGGAGCAGCTCCCACATCCAGGGGCTGCAGGGAGCATCCTCACCCCATCCATCCCACTGCCCAGCACCTCCAGCTCCCCTTTCCCCATGGATCTCCATGTCAGACACCAGGGCTCCTGCAAGAAGCTGGTGGGATTTACTGTGGGGTTTTTCCCTTTTTTCAACTTTTAATTTTTGCAGTAATTTCTGCCCCTCCTCTCCATTGTGTCTTGAAGCATCACAAAAGATCCCTCTTGGCTCTGTTCTAACTAGAAATGATCTCAAAGTTATTTCAGCCATGAATTTGGTGGGGTGGGAAAGCCAGAGCTCACTGGGATTGGAGTTTTGGGTTGGTCCAGAGTAAGGACCCCATGAGGGAAGTGACACCAGTCCTCCCACCCTCCCCAACCTCTTGTGCATTCCAACAGCTTCTGGTTTTAACCAAAAACCTGATTCACTCTTTTAATGAGTCTTTCAGAGTGTCAAAAGGCAGGTGAAGGCAAACTGAAGTTCTTAGGGAAAGGTTTAATTTGGGCAAGGAATACAGGGATAACAAATTAATGTTTCCCTCCAAATGGAGCATGTGCAGGTTTGGCTCCAGGAAGCAGAACTCATTTTGCACACTAAAAGCAGCTGCAATCTTTTGAAATTCATATTCAGCAAATAATTCTGAATCATTCAGGTCCTTTGATATTAACTTAAAATTAATTTTTAAGTAAGTTGAGTGTAGTTTTATTTACAAGGCCAAGCTGCCTGCAGCTCCCAGCCCTGCTCAAGTGGGGGAAAACCAACTTTCCACTGGTGTCAACTGGAATTTAAAGGAATTGGGACTCTGAATGCTCAGTGTGCTCCAGAGTGCTGCTCAGGATCGCATGAATCCCTTCTCTTTGAGGAGAAAAGCTGTCTGAATGTCACTCACACTGCCCTTTATTTTTATCCATTAGACAAACAAAATGAATGATCACATTTATGTGGAAAAAAAAGCAGACCCCACGGGCTATACGGCGTGAAAAGAACTCTTTCTGCCCAGCAAGATAATGCTTGAAAAGGTGAATGAAAAGATTTGAGCAAAGAGGAAAATGTCCCTGTAGGACCCTTCCTAATTCTGAGCTCTTCAGCAACGTCAGCCTCGCTAATCCATACCTAGCTGTGAGTTCAAATGAAAAATTCATTAACTTTGTGTCCTTTAATTTATTAGGTGTAGCAACACTCCTCATCAGGGGAAGGGCTGAAAGGAGGGGACAATCAGGGAGCTTTTATTCTCCAGGCAAACCCACGGGCTCACAAAGGGAGAGGACCCGTTTGGGAGGAATTACCCTCCCTAATTAGCGTTGGCTCTCGCCGGGGCCGAGCAAAGGGAAAATGGAAAATCTGCCATCAAAGCCCTGCAATGGCCAAGCCACAACCACGGCAGGGCCAGGCTGTGCTGGAGGCTCCTCCACAACCAGTGCATCCCACAGCAGTGCATAAAGAGGGAGCAGGAACAGGAAAGGCTTTTTTGCAGAGAATTAAAACTGAAAGGTAGATTTTCTGCACCACGGCAGGACTGGATGCTGCTTCACATCCCCTGCACTCAGTGCTGATCCATCCTGTCCCTGGGTTATGGCAAACTGGAGAGGCTTTTCCCAGCAAACTGCCCGAGCTGGGAGGCAGAAATTGAGAACAGGAAATATAGAGGGTATTGAGTGATCACATCTACAATGGAACCTGGGATAACAACCACTCCTGCCTTCCTCTCAGGCTGATAGGATTTGGTTTTATTCCCAGTAACACAATATTCTGTCCTTACGTGACCCTCCCTGGTGTCCCTTCCCTCCCTCCTTGGAAAGGAATAAATAATTATCCTTATTTTCTGCCAGGAAGCACAGATAGTGAGCAGGGTGAGGTGGACAGCAGCCAGGGCAGAGCCAGGGGCCCAGGCCCCATTAACATTAATGCTTAATTAGTGTTTACATCTTCCAAGCAAAATGTAAACATGTATCTGCACCAGCCAGTGCCAGCTGTGATGGAGGCAGTGATGTTATCCAACAGCAATTTCCTCTCCTTTCAAAGGGGCATCTCCAGTAGGTAGGACCACAAAGCAGCATCTGAGTGGTGTCACCTCTTATTGTGCCCTACAAAGGACACAGTGGTGTCACATCACCAGTTCTGAGGTAAGACCAGCAAATATTTGGGCTGATGAGAAAGGGGAACTAGTAGGGAAACAAAAAAAACCATTCCAAAAAACCCAGCCCCTCTGAGGATGCTGCAGCAGTCATCTATGATTTCAATTATGGAATTACAAACTGCCTTGATAGCCATATGGATACAGGCTTTGAAGCCAGGAATTATTGTTCCCCAAATTAATTGTTCTTTGCAACAGCAGAAAACTCTGAACAGCTGTAAAAAATGTTCACAATGAAATCTGAGCATAGTGGAGGTTAATCCAGGTTGAAATTTCTTTACAGATATTAAAATGAACTTCAGCTGAGCCAGAAGTTTATGAAATCAGCTTCTTTTCCTCCCAAAGATGACAGTGGCCCTCCAAGGTGATGCCCAGCTTACCCAGATATGGAACACATCCCTCTGGCAGCACTTGTACCTTCCTGAGGCTGCTTCCAAACCTCTCCTTCCTCATGGCCCAAGGTCTCCCACTCCAGGGATCCCACAGACAAACAGCTGGAGGAGAAAATCACACAGCTGAGGATTTTCTGCTGCAATGACTGGAAAACAAATCTACAAATACTCTCTGTCACTGATATCCTTAAAACCTCTGGCACAGGGGTGTTGGGACAGCAGATGTTTGTGGTTCCATGGGGGATGGATATGACAGGGACAGGATATTTCATGTCTAGCTGCCATCAAGGGTTTTTTCCAATATTGGAAGTTAGGACAGTGCAACATCACCTCCCCTACACCCTGAGAGCCACGTTTTGTCTCCCTCCTCCTTTGGAATCCTCCTGGAAAGAGGCCTTAGGGCTGGGGAAGGTGAGAAGGTTCTTGGGCAGTGGAGATGAATGAAATGAGGTGGTATTCCTGGAAGGAGGTGCACAGGCATCCATTTCCCTCTCAGTCACTCTCAGCAGCCACTTGCTGTGCTGAAAATCAAATGTAAATGTTGATTTTGTGCCAGAAACTGAGTCCCTCTGGAAAGGAGAAAACTATCAAGGAGAACAACCACAATCAATGCAAAAACCAATATTATTGTAAACTAGGCATAAATGGCCATCAATGTACATCAATTCTATAAGGATGGAGGAGGGATATACAGGCTGTTAAGGCAGTTATTTAAAGAAGGAAGACTTTACAAATGTGTGAAATTATCCCTGTGGTTGAAGACACCTGTCTCACAGTGTTTCCTAAAAGGTGCAAAACCTAAAACTGCAAGAACTGCTCTGGTTACCCAGCAAGAACAAGAGCTCAGGTGAGCAGCACAGAGCTGGCAGGACATCACAATTTGTTCTAAGAACAGTAAATAACTGTAAATAAGAACAGCTTCACAACAGTTTAATTCTCTCTTACTTTGTGGCAGGGTTCAAGTTTTGGTGCTGTGACAAGGAAAGGAGCACCTGAACGTGAACAGCATCACTGTGGCTTAGTCACTTTTAGTGACTTTTCTCCAAATGCAGTCACAGATATAATGATGGAGAGGAATTCCTCTTACCATTATGGACATATTGATGACCCCATGGCCCCCAGACCAGCCCCTAACCCCTGAGTCAGGACATGAGAGAGAGAGTGAAGGTGCAGGACTGTCCCTGCAGTGAGATCAATGTCACCAGACTCACCTGCAGGTCAGTGCCACAGTTCCCAGTGAAGCACAAATCACAGGAATTGCTGTACAAATACACCATTATGATATTTTAGGATGTACTTGCATTTTTTTAAAGCTTAAGTAGGAATTAAGCTCTGTGATTTGCCCCCATGCAGGGATGACTTTAGCACAGGTGTCATCTGTCCCCAAGGCACCAGAACAACCAGACTGACCTCAAAGCACACACGGAAAATTACAAAACACACAAAAAAGGGAATTTAACCTGGAAGAACAAAACAATGGGCAAACATTGCTGCCCAAATGGAACTCATTTTGCATTCCCTCACAGCAGGTGATCAGTGCATCCCCAAAGGAGGGCTCACCTGGGGAAGTTCAGGCGGCACCCACAGGCGCAGCTCCGTAACCTGGGCGCTCCCAGTAATTCCCAGTCCTTGGGCAGGAGCAGCCTGGAGTGACAGCAGGGAGGTGCCACGAGGAGCTGCTCTTTGTGTGCCACACCAAGCTGGGCTGGAGCATGTGAGGCACAAAGGGTGGAAGTTATTTCTTCTGAAATAAACTTTGCAAAGGCTTAGCGAGACACCTTTGATGTTTCCAAAGAGCCCATCTGAGCTCAGTTTTGGAATAAAGTAGCCAGCTCAATGATATCTTAATTTCTTGAAGACAGTTGTTCAGTCTCTTTTCTATACTGTATGTTCCACATTAAGTCATTATCTATGCTGTTCACTCCATTAATTCTGCTAGTTTTATTAGCAAAGTTCTGCTGCCTGGTCCTGTAGCAGTGACAAGCATTTCTAAAAGCTAATCTGACAGATAATGACTCCATTAAGTGTTGAATACTAATTGGTTTACATCAGGGGCCTGAAATTAATTGATGTAAATAAATTAGCACCTGAGCATGCATCACCCCAGCTTTGGATTTTCCTAAATACCAATGATTTTTAAAGCTTGTATCTTCAGCAGAACGCAGTGGAATATAAACAGACAGGATGAGTAATTAAAATGTGGCAACAAAATAAGACTATCAAGATGAGCTTAACAAAGATTGTTTACCTATTGATGGAGAGGGTAGTGCCTGCCTGTACAGTCTGTTTACACTGCTCTGACTCCTGGAAAAGATACTTTTCTGACAGCTTCCCAAAGATGTAATTATCATTTCTATAATAACAGTGACACTGACCCCCACACCATTACTAAGATTTAGTAAAGTTCTGTGATACACAGGGAATGTGTCCTATTAATCAAAACAAACACCTGCCCCCCCTTTAAAAGTCAAGGGTTCAATTACTAAATCAAGGAATTAATACAAGTTATTTTGTTTTAAAAGGATAAAACCTCATTATAGTGGTGATTTGTCATTGGAGTGACACAAATACTGACTGATTCCTAAAGCCTGGGAGAGTGAGAGGGAGCTTGGGCTCCTTGGCCATGTCCAGAGCAGTCCATAGGTTAGAAGATACCAACAAATGGGGTTTATTTTTATATACAGAATTACTGTGCTCACTTGTACCTTTATAAGCAAAATAAAATCTAATATAAAGCAATAAAAATCTGAGAAGAATTCAAATGCCTTGGGACAGTGGATGTCATTTGGAGCAGTGATGGAAGCTCAGCCCAGAACAATACGGAATCACAGAATTGTTTAGGTTGGAAAAGCCCTCTGAAATAATCCAGTCAAATCATTAATCTAGCACTGCCAGGGCCACCACTGAGCCATGCCCCCAAGTGCCACATCCACGGGGCTTGTGAGTCCCTCAGGGATGGGGACTGAACCCCTGCCCTGGGGAATTCTGCCAAGGCTGGCCAGCCCTTCCCATGAGGAATATCTGGGCAATTTGAGGAGCCTGTGGGCACAAACTCCATCTCCACCAGGGAACTCACCTGGATCTCTGCAGGGCTGCTGGGAAGCTTTGGGGCAACCCCTGAGGTTGGTCAGAATACCCCCATTAACTCCAGTCTGCTTTGGATCAACTTCCTCATTAATCCATTGACTCCAGGTTGGAGGCATTGATGATTTTTCCATGCACTGAAGAACCCTCGGTTTGACAGCACTGTGAAAACACTGGATGACTTAAAGCTACCCTGCAAAGGACAAGACCAAAATTCCTTCCCAAATACCCCACCCATCCCTGCCCTCTGGCAGCGGGAAGCCATTCCCTGTGTCCTGTCCCTCCATCCCTTGTCCCAAGTCCCTGCCCAGATCTCCTGGAGCCGCTTTGGGCACTGGGAGGGCTCTGAGCTCTAATTTCAGGTAGAATTCCATGACTGAACACAGAAGGAGCTGTGGCAGTCTGGGGGGGAGCCAGGATGCTCTGGAGAGCAGTCTGGGGGGACCCGGGATGCTCTGGAGCTGTCTGGGAGGAGCCGGGATGCTCCATCCCCGGAGGGCCCCGGTGCGGGGTCCGTCCCCTGCGGCAACCGGGATTGTCATTCCCGCTGTGCTCCGGGGTTGTCACGCCCGCTGTTCTCCTTTCAGGATCCGCTTTGATCCAGCGCCAAGCACCAGCCCATGGCAAACAGGCAGCCTGGGCTCTGTGACAACAGCTCGAGTGTTCCTCTCCTCTGGCTGCTCCAGGGGCTGGGAGCCCCAGGAATGGCTCATCCCACCTTCCAGGGGATGTGGAACTCTTGGATGAGACATTTGTCACCACTCTGGCTCTGAGTTCAAGTTGATCAGCTGCCTTTCAGCCCCTGAACCACTGCAGAATTCCCACCTGGACAAAACTGCCCCAGCCCTGGGTCCAGGTCCTGTCCCACACCAAAGAACCATTGCTGGCATTTACATCATGAGCTGGGGATTTCTGGGGGGCTGGCACCCCCCAGAGCACCTGACAGACAAACATTCCCCCTAAACATTGCTCACACACCCCCAAGGCTGAGCTGCAGGGAACTGCAGGGGAAGGAGGTCCCCTGGAAAGCAGCTGGGATAAAAGCAGTCATTTCTTGGCTCCAGCACCCCAGAGATTCCTTCCAGAGCTATCAGCCAGCTTTAGTAATAAAGGTAAAAGACAAAAAGCATTAACAACTGGGAAGAGATATGGGAATGAACAAACCCTTTGCCACTTATGGAGTAAAACACAGCTCCAAGCAATTAAACATTTTAAAGTTTTCAAACATTGCCTTAAGCTACGTAAGAACTCAGAAGGATTTAGTAACTCCACATTCCCTGACACAGCCTTCCTTTGAAAGCTTTCACCCAAGAGTCTGGAAAACTGCAAAGCATCAGCTCTGGGAAAACTTCAGCCAACATTCACCATCATTCAGGTATGAGCCCAAACCACTGAGCCCAAACCAGTTAAAACCACTTAAAATCCCAGGTTGGTTTGGCTGGGAAGGACCTTAAAGCTCATCCAGCTCCACTCCCTGCCATGGCAGGGACACCTCCCACTGTCCCTGGGTGCTCCAAGCCCTGTCCAGCCTATCCTGGGACACTTCCAGGGATTCAGATGGATAAAAAGCTTTTCCCCTCTACAAAAAAGCAGCAGAGCCCCTCAAACCTGAAGCAGCATCCTCGAGGTGGGGAGAATGTGGTCCTGTGTGGGTGAGGAGAGGTTTGGGTGGGGTCCATCCTCTTCTCCATCTTCAAATCACTTTTAGAGCACCTTCTCTCTGACCTCACCTGTGCCAGGATTTTGTTTCAGCCACCACCAGCAGCTCTGGAAAATCATCAGGAGTTAACCAGGGAAAATTAATTACAGGAATAAAACTTCCTCGAGTCTCCTCATCAGTATTTAAGTATAATGACTATTTATTAGTCAGGGTAATGGACAACAGAACTGAAAGGGTGCAGGTTTCCAGTAGTCACCATGCATATGCTTAATGAGAATTCAAAAGACATAATGAATTAGGATTCCCCTGTTGGGCACTGAGTATTTCTTCATTAAATTCTAATGAACTGGGAAGAGTATCAGGTTTGCTCATGCAGTGTAATTTCCCCCCTTTTTATGGTTATGTTTACATGCATTTAGTTAATCCTCATCATCCTTATGACAAAGAAGTGCTGAAAAAACAAGTTTGTTGGGAATGGAAGGAAGATAAATATGCAGAGGCAGAAGAGTCAGCAGCACAAATTGTGTGAAATAATAGATATTTGTTCTGTACCCCACAGAGCCCATAGCCCCCAACCAGACATTGCTTTTTTTCTTCAGGAGTTGCAGGATGAGATAAAATCTCATTTAGTAATAAGATGATGGCAAATGATGATGTGGTTTCATTGATTACCACCTTTAGGAAAAGGAAGGACTCATTCCTAAAAACACACCCAGCACATGAGAGGGGTCAGTGCAGATAAATCCAAATTTCAGATAAATCCAAATTTCAGATCAATCCAAATTGCTCATCACAGAATTGATGGCAAAAACAGCCCAGGAAAAAAAAAACCTCCATGTCATTGAACGACTGCTTCAAAGTGACCATGCTGCCCCCAGCACAGTGCCCTGGACAGGGGGTGGCTGGGCTCTGCACACCTGCACCAGGCAGCCAGAGGAACAAACCCCAGGAGTCTGAGGTGTTGTGGATTCTTCTGAGGGGCACCAAGAGGAGCTCCTGTGCCTTTGCAAGCTGATATCTGCACGTCCCCAGTTCCTCTGAGTGAGTTCCTACAAGTAATTTCCTATAAGTACGTGGTTGTTACAGAGCAAGAAGCATAAAACCAATAATCTGTGCTGGCATTAAGTCAAAAAATATTTTCAAAAGGGTAAGAGGGTTTGAAAGAGAGGATGAAAGCAGCTGCAGTAATCCCATGGTATCTTCATGCTCATCCAGAATCGTGGCAAGCTGGAATTCCATTTGCAAGCCCCTTGTGGTCCCTGTATCCCTGCTGGGGCCGGAGCCACCGCCCCAGCCCTGCTCCTCCTGGTGGCAGCTGCTCAGGTGACAGTGGCACCTGGACAGGTCCCCGTGTGGTGGCACCGCCCCTGCAGAGCCCAGCGCGTCCCCTTCATCAGCACCTCCCACGTCGAAATCCAGGGGATTAGAACTCGTCATCTCCTCCCTGCCTGGTGGCAAGAGTAGCAAAGCAATTAGGCTGCTATGGCAATTTTATGGCGCTTAGAAAATTAATTAGCCACTTATTAATTAAAATTTGTCATTAATATTATTATTATTATCTTTTCTTTTAATTCCTTCTCTTCTCGAATTTAGGCTTTTTCTGTTTTGGTTTTTTTTTTCTCCCCTCTTCCTTTGTGTTTCTTGTTTTCTTCCCAGGATGGACACGTCCCACCCCAGCTCTGCAGCCACAGGGAGGCCCTGGATGGGGAGCTTGGATATTCAGGATGAATATCCTGGAGGTGACAGAGACCCACAATGTCCAGAGAGTGGAAACAGCCTGGCAGGGCACAGGCAGGACTTACCAGGGAAAGCCTTGGCATAAATCAGTGTTTAGGTGAAAGGACAAATCTTTGTTTTCAGAGACCTGGGATGTCTCCTTTTTTTTTAAGCAGAGGATGCAGATAAAGCCTGGTGATGTGGAATCTTCCCAAGAAGGCAGTTCCTGCAGGATAATGTCGTTCAGAGGTTGGAAACCACAGCACTTGTTCTTTGTGGACACCAGCCAGGGAGTTTTTTGTTGTTGTTGCTTTTTGTTTGCTTGTTTGTTTTTTAACTCCACATTGGGAATAATCTCCGAGAGACAGTTTCATAAAATTTTACATTAATTTAAGACCAAAGTGTATTTTATTTGTACCCTTGCCAGGATTTTGAAGTCTCCCTCCCAGGCTCCTGTCCTCTGTTAAAGCATCTCCAGAGACTCCTTTGATGCTCCTAGCATGAGAGATCCCACCACCCCACAACGCCAGAGATTGTCGGAGTTGGAAACTTTCCCAGAACAAGTTTGTTGGTTAAAGGGCTCTGTTTGTGATGAAATATGGCTCAGTCCACAGGGTCTTACCTTCAGTACTCTCACACTGTTGTCTCAGACACGTTAAGCAGCATCACACTTGACACGCTCCTCTCTCCTGTAAGAGACACCAAAGAACTTTATTATTGCCCATAAAATTCCTCCTGGGGCTCAGCGTGGCTCTGCCTGTTCTGTCCTCAGCTCTCCTGGAGTTTTACAGCCCGTGTTTGAGGCCAGGCAGAGCCCAGGGGATGTGGGTGTGACCTGGTGATACCCTGTGGTAGCACCAGGGTGGCACTGGTAGTGACAGTCCTGGGCATGGAGTGCCAGCCACGGCCTGGGCTCACCCCCAGCAGGTCAGGGAGGGGGTTCTGCCCTGCTCAGGTGGGATCCTGACCAGGGATCCCCACAGAAAGGATGTGGAGCTGCTGGAGTGAGTCCAACAGAGCCCACGGAGCTGCTCTGAGGGTGGAGTCCCTCTGGAGCCAGGCTGGCAGAGCTGGGGCTGCTCACCTGGAGAGGAGATCCAGGGTGACCCCAAAGCCCTTCCAGTGCCTAAAGGGGCTCCAGGAGAGCTGGGGAGGGACTGGGGACAAGGGATGGAGGGACAGGACACAGGGAATGGCTTCCCACTGCCCGAGGGCAGGGTGACATT
>NW_005054349.1:4437995-4449033 GCF_000277835.1 Geospiza fortis | reverse complement strand
CTGTTCTGGGGCTGGGGGAGTGGGGGGGATGCAGGGGGTGCAGGAGGGAGAAGCTGTTCAGGAGCAGTGCTAAGTGTGGGATCAGAGCTGAGCTGCTCAGCAGTGCTGGGTGCAGGGTCGGTGCTGGGGTGCAGGGCAGTTTTGGGGTGCAGGGTCAGAACCATAGCTACAGGATGGGTGCTGTGGGTACAGGACTGGTGTTGGGTACAGGGCACTTTAGGGGTGCAGGGCAAATTTGGGGCTCACTCTGATGCCGTGTTAGGGCAGTTTTGGGGTGCGCAGTTTCGGGGCTCACTCCGATGCTGTGTCAGGGCCGTTTCGGGGCTCGGGGCAGTTTCGGGCACACTCTGATGCTGTGTCAGGGCAGTTTTGGGGCTCAGGGCAGTTTTGGGGTTCAGGGCCGTTTCGGGCCCGCTCCGGCGCCGGGCCCGCAGCGCCGCCCGCTCTCGGTGCAGCAGCGCCATCTGCAGCCGCTGCCGGGCACTGCACGGCGCTCCCGCCCGCCCGCTGCCCTGGAATGAAAACAGCAGCGCTCCCTTCCCTGTGTGCTCCATCCTTCTCTTCCCTGAAATGAAAACAGCGGCGCTCCCTTCCCTGTGGGCTCCATCCTTCTCTTTCCTGAAATTAAAACAGAAGCACTCTCTTCCCAGTGCTGCATCCTCCTTCCCTGTCCTGCATCCTTCTTTTTCCTGTGCTGTTGATGCCTCAGGTTTTAGCTTTTATATTTTTCACATTTGTGCTGCTTTAGTGTGTAAGTCCGGGCTTCACATTAGGGGATGGTGAGCTCTGTGCACAGAGCAGGGAGACAAAACAATTCCTGCTCTAGCTGGGGACAGACCAAGGACCAAAATCCAAATCTCAGAGCCAAGAGCACAAACACTGTGGGCTGAAGAGAGAAAAACAAGAAGGGATGGGACTTCATAACCTAAACCTGTAATTGGACAATTAACTGCAATATGCAAATGGACCAAAACTTACAAAAGTGAGAGACCCCGTGAGTGGTCGTGCATTTTGTGACCATTTTGGGTTGTGCTGCCCAAGGTGGATCCATTGAGGCCTCTTAATAAATCCCTACTGTATTCTTTAGCTCCATCTCTTCACAAGGCATTGCTGTATGCTTCTTTCTCCTGTGCTCCATCCTTCTTTCCTGTGCTGCTCAGGAGTCCTCTGGGATGTTCCCCAGGCTGGGGGAACCTCCAGACTGACTTTCCTGCCAGCTCTGACCACCAATAACCTGATGACAAACCTACTCTGGAAGTGTTTTCCCAGGATCTGAGGCTCTCTGTGGCACACAGCTGAGGCTGATGAACACGGAGCAACCTCACACTGTGGCAGGGAAAAGGCACAAATTCAAACATTTCAACATTCTGCTTGGCAAAACCATGTTACACCCTGATATCTGGCTGCTGTGATATCCCAATCCAATAGTGCTGTGGGTGACATTTGGTGAACTCCTGTTAGATGTCATTCTAAGGGTGAGCTAAGGGCTGTTAAAGCATTGAAGAATTCAACTTGCTGCTTACCAAAGTCACCCTCCTGGCTGAAGTCACTCTAAAATAGCTCTGTTACCTCAAAAATAATTTGTATCTGCAAGCAATGACCTTTCTTTTCTATTAAAATCTCTTTTAAAGTTTCTAGCCCACTTTTCTGCAAGTCCAAAGCCTTGTTGTTCTTAAATAACAGCCAAAACCTGCCCAAAAGTTCCTGCCTTCACCCTTGGCTCTGGGTGGTGACTGACCAGTTTTACCCATTGCTCACTTGTGTCAAGACTTCTCCACTCTACAGTGTTTAATAAATGAAATTTTTGGGTCCAAGCTGAGCTCTGGGGGGTACAGCAGCTGTCCCTGGCCTGGTGACCACTGGAAATGTCCTGGGGACAGCTCCAGCGCCAGCTCACCCTGAAGGAATGTCCCAGCTGTGCCACCTTCCTCCTCTGTGCTGCAATTCTGAATTGCACCAAAGGTAGCAATAAAATAAGCCTTCCCTCTTGCAGCAGAAAAATTAAATTTGCCATTGTTACACCTTGACACAAGCCCTGGTGGAAGAGTGGGTTCCACCTGTGTGAAGCAATATTTCATTTTGCACTGGTTAATACCAATGTCTTTGGAGGTCATCAAACTCAACAGTTAAAAAAAAATTAATCTGAGAATTTACAGTAGTTAAATACAGCTAAATAATTAATGATGAGGAAATTGAACTTCCCATTGAGATTGGATTAGGAGCCAATGTGGGACACCAGTGCTGTAGAGCAACTTTCCCTGGGGAACCTCCCAGCAAAAATCAGCTCCTTTATTGCTTTCCATATCACTAATAAAATATGAAAGGAGAGAATACAATAATATTTTCATATCATATTAATGACCTTCAGAATGCAATCAGACTTGCAGCTCTGGCAGAGCAATTTGCTAACATAATATAAAACTGTTAATATGATATGAAGGTCACTGAGATGGTACAAAAATTAGTGTAAGGACAGCAACTAACCTGGGCCCTTCAGCAGCAGGAACAATTAACTTCCAGCTTCATTTCTGCAACCTGTACCTCACGTGGCAGGGGCTGCTGGATCCCAGGCTGCTTCTTCACAGGCTTGGAGTTCACTTTTCTCCTTCTGCAGGGCTGGAAAATAATTTTACAAGGCCCTGCCGTGCTGGCCAAGTGCCTTGAGCTCCTTGGAAGGACATCACTGCAGCCCTGTAAAGCAGATTTCTGAAGGAGGTGGAAATCTCTAAAAGACCCAGTGGGAAAAGCTCAGGTTCCAGGGGATTTATGAGAAATAAAAGAACAATGATATTTTTAATGGAACAGAGCATTTAAAATTAAAATATTTCAATATTTTATTATTTTGTTCCTGACTAAAGCTGATCTGTTCAGTTTTGGTAGTTTAAACGTGAGAACATCCATTAAAAAAGTACTAAACAACTTGAAAATCAAGGATTTTTATATTATTTTTAAAAAGCCCTATTCTGAAGCAGGAAAACTTTGCTTTTCACCATTCAATGTTCCTGAAGCCCTACAGAGCATGGAGGACAGGGAGCATGTTTAAATCATTCTTTTAGGGTCTCCTAAAGAACTAGGTCTAGATAAATAGAGACTAAACTCTGCTCTTGATCCAGTGTAAACTTCTAGGCCCCTTATTCCAAGTCTGTCCATTTGACCTCACCTTAAAAGCCACAAGTACAGGAACACAAATTCCAGATTTCTCTCTGAAAATTCCCAAAATGTTCCCTCATGTGAACACAGAACAGGGGAAAAGAATGTAAAAATTACATGAGGCTTCTCCTGTGTTGGACTCATCTTCCAGACCCTCCAAAACTTTTCTCCTCCCCGGAGCTCCCCTAAATTTCAGCATACACAACATCCTACAGCAAGGCACTTGCAGCTTAACATGTTCTATGAAAAGTCATCTTGTTTTATTAACTTTGGATACTCTGGATTCCTTTGATGCCCCTATAAAGGACCTTATAAAAATTTTTTGGGAGAACAGAAATATTCTTTCATCAATGAGAGTTTTGTCTAATTACACCAACATCACCATAACAAAGTGGTGGTGGAACAGTCGCTGTGAAATCTCCTCTGAGCAGCAGGAGTGGGTCACACCATGGCTTTGTTTCCACAAAAACAGCTTTTCTGCAGGGCTTCAGTATCCTGGATGGCAAATACAGCAAGGAAAAGAGGGTGGGAAGCCACTCTGCAGCTGCACAGTGAGCAAGAGGGGAATCTCCTCCTGGAGGTTCTTTTACTGCCTGAGCCAAAGCCCCTTTATATCTATCTTATACAGGGATTGATTGGTATTTAATTAACCTCCACTTTATGCCATAGTCAATCTTTAATTAAATGCATCCTTAAGCGTGGAATTTAGAGCATCACCAGAATGAGTTTAAGTGCAGAAAGGGATTTTATGTTTGCCTCATAAACAAGAGACAAGGAAAGAAGGAAATTGCTGCTTGGAAGAAGGAGCCTCCTCAGCCAAAGACAAAACTCTTTGCAGGAGCCATTCCCCCAGAAGGAGACATCCCAATTTCCCACTGGGTGGGGATTTATGGAGGGGGAACCCAAAGCAGCAGCCAGGCTTGGAAGGAAGGAGACCCCCCCAGCCCCCCGAGCTCTTTAGAGCCTCAATTCTTTGTGCAGCCTTTGAAAAACAAACTCCAGGAAAGAAACAAGTGGGGAAAAACCCAAAGGTATTATGGATGATTTTCTAATGTAAATTATTTTCTAATATCTTAAGTAGGTAAATATTTCTAATGATTTTCTAATATCTTAAGTAGGCAAATATTGTTTAAATAAGACCCAGCAGTGAAAAGAATATAATTATTTTATAGTTTGCAACAAAAGCCTGTGTCTGCTTTCTCTGCAAAATTCTGAGCCTTCTTACACAAAAATGCTGAACATGACAAAGTTTATGGATACATAAACCAATAAATGAGTTTAACAACTTATTTGCCATTGTAACACTCATCCTGCTCAGATTGCCCTTAGTGGAGCCCTCACTCTGGTCACACCACAGCCTGATTTCAAACAAATGTGAGGGCTCCCAATTTTGCCTTACACAGAGGTCAAGAATCAGCCCTCAGGTTTTGAGTCATTATTAGCCAATTTATTGATATCAAAGTGATGATTTAGGAGGAATTCCCATCATGGATCATTCACATGAGTAAAAGATGCTTATACCAAACAAAATACGGATTTTGAACCATTTCCAAAGAGAAAAAAATCCCTTTATCCCCCACAGAAAAGAACCTCCTCTACAGGGCAGTGTATGCCCTCCATTTTCATACAGATTTTCTTTTAAAAGACATTTCTCAGGCATCCCATGGGCAACTGTTGAGGGATTTCCCTGGATGCAGTCTGGCATGGAAATCCAAGGAGGCCCAGAGCCCTGCTGGGTTTCCCTGACAGCAGTGGGGGCTCAGAACGAGCCCAAGCAACGCCCCTCTGCTTCAATCCCATAATAAACAGCAAATTAATGGGCAGAAACATAAAGACTGGCATGAAATTATCTGTTCTCTCACCTTGTTTCTTATCTGTATTCCTGTGATATGAGAAATGAACGTTGGAGGTTAATCCTGTTATTTTAACACCATTGGGAAGGGTTGGAAGGCGCCTAAAACATCATCAGGTTCCAACTCCCTGCTCTGGGCAGGGTCACCACGGTGTGTGGGCTGGAGATGCTGTCCTGCTTTAGAAAAAGGTTTTAAAACCCAAAACAAAACAACTTTTCTGGTGTTGTTGTTGACAAACCAGGGATTATTGAGTGTTGCAAGTGAGAAGCAGGAATTTTGTTCACTGGAAATAGGAACTCCACACAATGTCAGTCCACAGCTCAGTCTAGGGCAACACCATTTATTTTTATGTGTCAAGAACAGGGAAGGAATGAGAGAGAAGAAGAAAAGGATAATTCCCAGCTCAAGGAGGGAGAATTTGGTTTTGACCGGGGGAGATCACAGACTATGAGAAGTAAACTGAAGAGATACTTATGGTTTCATCTCACCCAGAGCAAGTGATGGTGCAGATCAGCCCAGATTTCATCTCCATTAGTGCAGAAGTGCCTTTGGGGCTGGTGGCCATGTGTTTGGGTTGAGCTGGGACCTGGGCATTTCTCTCTGCACACAAGTATTGCTCCCCAGAGGAGAGGCCCCCATGCCAAGTTCTCATATGGAGCATTTGTCACCCTGTTTTTCTCCCAGAATTAAAAGCATATTTGTTTTGCTTCCAGAAAACCAATTACGCACAAAGCTCACCTCGCCTGAATTAAAAATAAGATTGAATGTTTTCCTTGTCATATCCCAAAAGCTCAGACACCCCAGCTGACTTCCATATTTTATTTGAAAGGAAAAAGGAACCCATGTGTCCTGGCAGATCTGTGCTAAAATCACGCCTCATTGTGCCTCCAGATTGAGGGATTTTTCCAAGGAAAGGATCTCAAGTGCAACCATTTCTTTTCAAAGCTGACAAACATTTCTATGGCTCCAGACTTGCAGTGGTGGAAAGTCACGGGCTCCCTTCAATCCCTTTGGGTCTCTTTGCCATCAACCAAAGTCTCACTGAGCAACTCAGCTTGGAGACAATGATCCATGAAGAGACTCCAGGCTTTCCAAGAAAATAAAGTCTGTCTAAATCATTTAGGCAGGATAACGCCTTCTTCCTTCGTGGAAAAAAAGTGTCTTTCACTGCCTGTCTTATCTTTGTTATGAAAAAAAAACTCCTTTCATTCAACTTGCTGCACAATGATCTCGTCCTACCAGCGCTAGACATTCCCTCTGCCCGGGCCCATGTCTCCTAGCATTGGGTCTCCAGCATGAATAATTGCTGTGCACAGGCTGGCAGTGGGCAGGGAGTAGGGACAGGTTTTCCTGACAGCCCCAGCCCAGGCAGGCTCCCTCCATCCCCTGGCCCTGCTCCCTCCATCCCCTGGCCCTGCTCCCTCCACCAGGCTGCCAGGGAAGGTGTGGAACAAGAGATCTATGCGGTGCCACTTGATCCTAAAACAAGCACTTCTGCCAGCACCCCTCACTGATCCACGCTGAAGAGACTCCCAAATTCCCCCAGCTGCCCCAAATCCAGGCACAGTCCTGCCCTTCCAACCTGTGGCTGCTTCCATAACTGGTGAAACAGCATGAACTCCCTCCCCTCTCTGGGGCTGCATCCTGCTCCTCCTCCACCCTGAAATGCACTCGTGGATTCACGTCCCTCCTCCATGATTAGCCAGAAAGAGAAGCCATTTTTGGCAGAGTTAATTAAAGGGGGGGATGAAAATGCTGGTTAAAGGCAATAAATAATGAAAGCAACTCTTAGGTCAGCTGTGATGTGCTCACACAATTCCTGATGTCCCTACAAATCAGCCCAGATGGAATGTGAACCTTTCTAAAGAATAAGGGATTGTGCTAACAAAGAGTGAGCTGGATCCTTGGTATTCTAACATTTGAAATATTCAAAGTGAGGAGAATTTCTCTATTTAAATGTCAGCCTTAGCTCAGCCAGAAACTCAGCACCTGCCACAGCAAACACAAGCCAACCTCACCTTTAGGATCAATCACCCCTTACAGCAAGTCCCACACCATCCAAACACTAAAAAAGAGCTTTTTCCCAATAAATCAGCAACCCGACTGCCATCCTGGCCACATTTAGCCCAAAATTGCTACCAAAAAAACCTTTCTGCCTGCCTAAAACAGATATCCCAGGTGAGCACCTGCCTCTTCTCCACTCTGCATTTTTATGTTATATTCAGTAATTTGCTTTGTTTTCCTGATATTTAGGATTAAGTTATTACATTTCCAGATATTTCCCCCTAGACATTTTCTTAAATAGCTTATGTTGCAATTGTAATAATCCTTTGGATGGTCCAGTTGATTGTTCACCCAATTTCTTTTCACTGGGGTAGGGCTGGAAATTAGGTCTCTCTTCTCCAAAGTTTTCTTGGATGAATGGTTTCATTAATAAGAAAAGAAACAGAAATCGATTCCAGCATTCAAAAGGCTCCGAAGAAAAATAATTTCAAAGTAAAGAGAATTTAGGAAATTTCAAAGCCCAGAGCTTTGAAATAAAAATAAAATAAATAAATAAAAAATAGCACTTAATCATTTTTCTATAAATCCTAGCTTAAAATTAAGGGAGAAATACAGCAGGGTACAGAAACTTGCCAAGAAATGCAAAAATTTCACAGCTAGAGATTTTCTAGTGTTACTTTTTAGAATTAAAAAAAACCTCTAAGCCTGTAAGAATTTTTTTGTTGTTTTGTTTTAAATCTCCCTTTCTAGTCTCCTCCAAATACTGAATTCCATCTGGCCTTTTATCCCTTTATCCCAAACTATGTTTCTCTCCCCATGATCTCCCACCTTTGTCAAGCAGCAGGGACACCCAGGTCACATCTCACCTTGTTGGTTCTTCAAGGTTTTGTGTTTTCTGCTGAGGAGGAACAGGGGCTGTGAGGTGTACACGCAGCCCTGCTCAGAGGTTACTCCTTGTTGAAGAGATGCTGGGATGTTCATGCATTTGTGCACTCCCAAAAAAAGGGAAATTTGGAAGGAATTCCTGTTTTGTTGACCCCACTGCTGAGCAGGAGTTTCCTACAACAGGAGCCGCTGGAAAACACTTCTGCTGAACAGTCTCCAAAGTGTCACTGGCAGCAAATCATCCCCTTCTTAGCCCTGGATAATTTGTGGGGACGTTTGGAGGCCTGTGCAGGGGCATAAATCACTGGCACCACACCACTGATTCATGGGGAATCTCAGTGAGTTCACTCTCAACTCCAAACAATTACCACTGGGCTGATTTCAGAAAATGTCTCTTCCCTTGGGATGAAAGCATCTAAATCAAGCTCAGTTTCAAGCCACAAAAAATTAATGGCAGGTGTTGCCATCCCACTGTGCAGGGAGCTGTGCACATAAATCCCAACTCGTGGAATTTTACACATCACACAAGCCCCAGGTTCAAAATTTATACTAAAAGCTCACCTAAAGTATGAAAACCGCATTCTCACTATTTCATTTTCACTTGAAGAAACCCCAACACATTAAAATAATCAGAAAGTCATGGGCTGATCAAAACATGTATCTTTGATGTTGTATTATCCCAGGAAAAGCCTGGATATATCAATTTTTAGCAGGGCAGAGTGCTGCTCGTCCACTGGGCTGGGGTTCAGAGCAAGGTGTCTCCAGAGCATGTTTTTGTCACCACCTTGTCTAAAGGACACAAAAAATGGATTGGAGACTCCTGGAAGGACTGGAGACTCATGGCAGAACATATGGCCCCAGCAAAGCTATTTGTGATTTAGTAAATTATTTCAGAATTCAATTGATCAACTTTGTATTTTCTTTCTCTTTACTTTCCAACAATTTAGGGCGCTTTTAAAAAATTAAATACAAAGGCCTTTGCACGGTTCAGAAAATTAATCACTTTTGGCATTTATTAGCTATTCATTTCTGTTTAAAACATGTTTTATAATTCATTAAAGTACCTCAAAAATTAAATTCTTAACAGCCGTAGGCCCAAATTATATTTAAGTAAGAAAATTAAGCACAGTAATAAATAGTGAAGAATTCTGAAATATTAATTTGGCCTGTAGCATTTCAAATGTTTATTTGCAATAATTAATTTGAAACCAAGTTTACATTGCCTTTGCCAGGAGTTTACTGGGAACTTTGAGTTACGTTATTAATTTCCTCAAATCTGCCCTTATTCCCTCCCTGACAAGCACTGCCAGCTCATGTAAATTAATTCTTTCAGCTATTTTGGAGTTTGATCATTTTCCATGGGGCACAGGCAATGAGCAAGCTCACTCTTCCTGGGCTGGTGCGGGGGGAATTAGCAGCTGGAGCTGTTAATTAACTTGAGGCTCATTTTCTGCTGCCCCCTCTGCAGCAGGAGCCTGAGCAGCACAAGGAAATCCCTTCTTTTGGGTTGGAAGGGACCTTTAAAACCCATTTAGCCCAGCCCCCCTGTCACAAACAGGAATACCTTCAGCTTGATCATAATGTGATTTTGTAACCTGGCAAAGCAAGATCTTAACTAATTTTTATTCCTAAATTGTTGTCTTACTATCAGAATTTAATGAGAGTTTTTCTATCATACAGTTTACTCCAGATGCTGAACCCTGGAGTACCAGAGCCTTTTAAATTGCAATAAATTTCCTAATGAAAACAGTAAACATGCAAAGTTCTGTTTAAAAACATACAGGTGTTGAAATTAAAAAAAAATCACTAAAAACACACACCTGATCTCTACTTGGACCCAAAATATTTCTATTTACCTCAAAAATCTGCATGTTGAGGTTTTTGCTCTAGATGAGAAACTTCCAGATGTGCCTGGTGCTGCTGTTTCCAAATCAGAAGTTTTTGTGCTTGGCTGCACCAATTCTGGCTGCTCAGGAGGAGCAGAGGAAAGGCTGCAGAGGGAAGTTCCACATGCCAGGATCCCTGTCCTCCCTCCTGGATGGAGCAGCTCCACTGGGAATGCTCCCAGCCCAAACCCTGCCAGAGCTCTGGGAGGTGCTGGGAAATGCTCCCAGCCCCAGGGTGGGATTGGAGGGGTCTGTGCAGGGACAGGAGCTGCACTCAGAGATCCACGGGGATCCCTCCTGTTGGGAAGGATGAAAGTTTGACAAGAAAATATGAAAGTTTGACAAGATACATGTGCTTAGCAGAAAGATTTTAAAATGTAGAGTCTGATGTAGGAATAGAGATGGAAGCAAGTTTTGATATAGAAGAACAGAATTGCTGAGCCAGTCTTACTGGATAACCAAGGGCATGTTAGTTAGAAGGGGTTTTGATGACTTAGAGCAAAGGATAAACCCACTCCAAACAAAAAGATGTTTTTACCAAGCAGAAAGAGAGCACAGGCAAACAAGTCAGCAAAGCTGCAAGTAGAAAAAAGGTCTCAGAATTTTCCACTGCAAGAAAACAGAAAAACAACTTCTAGTTTAAACTGTAATGTACTGACTTTTAGTGACTGGAGAATAGTGACATGGATGTCATAATTACAGTAGTTATGATAGGCTATAGGTAATAGTTAAGGTATAGATTGGTTCTACTGTATTAAGATGCTCAGCAAAGAACAGTATATAATGCAATGTAACCAAAACCAAGGGGTCTCCAGGCCTGCCTGTAGCTGGAGCTGACAGCTGTAGGCACAGCTCTGTCACCCACCACCCTGGACTGCTGTAACCTCTTGGATGGAATAAACTGCATTTTGGAGAGCCCCTGGAGTCCTGCATCTCTCATTTAGGCTCTTACACCTCTCAGTTCAGGACCATCTCTGATTTCATTATTCCTGCTCCTCCTTCTTCCCCAGTATTGGGAAATCCTTGCCAAGGTGGGACCTCTGGGCTCAGGGAGATGCTCCAAGGTTGGTCCTGCTGGTGTGCTGCTTCTCTGCCCCGCAGCCAGGAGCAGCAAGATCTGCTCCTGGGGCAGCAGGTGTGGAGCTGTTCTATTCAATTCTTCGGGACATGGGCATGAAGGGATCACACAACCACATCCCACAGGCAGGAAAACAAGAGAACCAGGAGAACAAGACATTCTCAAGAAGGAGAAAAATTAAA
>NW_005054349.1:4397981-4437758 GCF_000277835.1 Geospiza fortis | reverse complement strand
CTCCATCTCCGGGGGGCTGCGGGGAGCGCAGCGGCTGCGCCGGGGCCACCGGGACCGGCCGGGGTGGGCACGGCAAACACCGGGAATGCCGGCATGGCGAACACCGGGAATTACCGGCACGGCAAACACCGGGAATTACCGGCACGGGACCCGCAGATCCCCCGGGACAGCACAGCGGCGCCGACATCCCGAGCGGGTTCGGGGTCGCTGTGAGCCCGTGAGCAGCCGGTGCCCGTTCCCCCGGAGGAGGCAATAAAGAACTGCAATAAAGAAAGAACTGCAATAAAGAACTGCAATAAAGAAAGAACTGCAATCAAGAACTGCATCTCCTTCCCCACGCTGCTCCTCATCCCTGCAGTCGCTGCTTTCCCACCCTAGAACGGCTGAATTCAGCCCCAGACAAGATTTTGACACAATAGATGACACAATACCTGTTTGTAATGCCTTGCTACCAGACCAACTTTCAGTTTAGCTGCCAAGACCTCCAGACAGGGCTTTCAGCACAGCCAGGTGCCCGGTTAGGGACACACAGGGCCTGTGTCAGCACTCCACAGCTGCAGTTACCATAGAAAAAGATGTGTGATTCAATACAATGGGAAGGGACCTTAAAGCCCCTTTCCCTCCAGCCCCTGCCATGGGCAGGGACACTTCCCCTATCCCAGGTTGCTCCCAGCCCCATCCAACCTGGCCTTGGACACCACCATGGATAGGACAGGCACAAGCCCATCAGAATTAGTGATTCCCTCACAAAAGCCTTAACAAGCAATAAACCCCCTTAAATTAAGAGATATCCCTCCCTCTGCAGTTCCATCCATCCCTGCAGACACCAGGACACAAACCTGGATGCTGAGGGCCACAAGAGCCCAAAATGCACCTGTCCAGGAATAAGGAATTTGCACCATCAGCCAGCCCTAAGGCATTACACTTCTTGTTTAAACCCAGCTGGGTACAGGGTTGCTCTGGGGTAGAAATCTCTACATGCCAAAAATCAAAGGGCAGGTCCCAAACCAGCTCTGGAGAGTTCAGGATTAGCTCCAAGGCTGGAAATGCAAACAGCCCCAAGAGGAAGGAGCTGCAAGGGAGCCCTGCCCAAACAGTGCCTTAAGGGGCTGCAGAACTGACCTCACCTCTGCCAAAAGCTTTCTGTGGCTTTCAAGAGGTCCACAAGAAGCCCCAACCTCTGAGAGAAGTTGCCCAGAGGTTCTGGAGGGAAATTGTTAAACAACAGTTAAAATAAATACAGTTAAATCAGTA
Organism: Geospiza fortis; assembly: GCF_000277835.1. NCBI lineage: Eukaryota > Metazoa > Chordata > Aves > Passeriformes > Thraupidae > Geospiza > Geospiza fortis. Next base: position 4,436,504 of record NW_005054349.1, on the reverse strand, counting down.
TTTTGGCTAAACTTCCAGCAGACACTTGCTCCCTCATCCTGCTACAGCTGAAGCAAGCAAAGATGGGAACATCTTTATCTTAAAACATTTTGCACCCCACAAAAAACCCAAAAGAGATGTGGGAAGGTGCCTCTTACAGTCATAAAGCTTCAGAGATAAATCATGGGGAAAACAGCTCCTGGGAACTGAAATTTGCAGGAAAACAAAGAGCAGGATGTAATTAAAGCACATTCTGGAGTCTTTTTTCACACTTGGCTCATCCCTGTCCTTGGTTTCTCCAAATTCAGTCAGGTTGGCTTTTAATCCATGCCTTGTCTCCTCCCACCCAGCAACACCTTTCACCAAGCCTGCAGATCTCAATACCTGAGACTCAGGGCTTTTAAAAATTATTTTAATAGTTTTGTCCAATTTGATTCATTTTTCCTGCTTGACTTGAATGAAATCAAACAAATCATGACAATCTGGGAAACTTGTACCTGCTTGTACCTCCTCTGTGGCTCATCCCCCCCTTCTTCTGCCACCAGTGCCTTGTGTGAGCAAACAGCACCTGGGAGATGGACCTGAGGCAAAGGTGGGAAAACCTTCCTGTGCATTCAAAAAAATAAAGTATCTATAAACCACTGTGAATACCAACAGCACCAGCACATATCAAATACCTCAGGAGGATTTTGAACCCAGTTTTTAATGTCATTCCTGCCACTTGTAATGCAAGTGTCTGTTTTCAAAGGATCAGATCTTTGCAGGAAAATTATTTCCTCTTAATATATGGAGTTAAATTTAATAGACTTTATTAGAGAAGTTTTATAGATTTTATATTTAAAAAGCACAGAGGTAGATGATTCCACCCTGAGGTAATACATCAATCCTACCACTGAATGTCTGTTTTGCTGCAAGTATGGCATGAAACACTTGACTGAATATCAATTTATAAATAGCTCTTGATGTATGTGAGATTTTTGGCAAGGTTTATGAAATAATTCATATACATTTAATTTAGGAATGTTTGCTCATTGTTTTTTATATCCATTTGAAAAACAGAAGCAAGCAAACTTCCAAAGCAGAAATGATGGATTTCTGTCAATTACCAAATGTTATGAATTTGCAACTCTTTTATTCTAGTACTCGAGAACTGCCAGCTAATTAAAACTGTACCTTTGTGATTATTCAGGGAGTCTGACAAAAATAAATACAATTTTGAGGTTGTCTTTGGTGTGTTGTAATTGAAGGCAGCAGTGCCAAGAGAAAACACCACTGCACTGCCAGACCCAGCCTTGCAAGAAGAGGAGAACGTAGTACAATGCAAACTTTAATGTCAATATATACAGAGCTTTAAAGAAAACATTTCTTTTAAAATTAAATGAAATAAATACAGTATGATACAAAATCCACAATATGCTTAAGAGAAGGAAATGACAGTTACAATATCTGGTAACGGGGACCTTGTGTTGAGTTTCATCTTTGAAGTACCTCAGAGCATGGAATTCATTGCACTCTGTTCTCAATTAATGCCCTTTATGGAGATTCAGCCACGTGCCAGGAGAGTTTCAGCTCTAACCAGAGCATCAGTGCAAGATGCCAAAGTGCTTGGGACATTAAGACAATGCAATTAATTAATTAATTAGCAAACACTGCTCAAAAGCCTAATGAAAACACCCAAACCTGAACACTTGGTCCTGCAAAGCAGATCCACCTCCAGCATCCTCGTGTGAAAAACCCCACAGGAGAATTAAGGGTTATTCAAACTCACTATTGGTAATAAGCTATTGCCCAAAAATTAATAATTAAGAGATATAATCAATTAAGTATCTTTTAAAGCTTTCAGAGAAAGTTTGTTTTCATTTCATAGGAAAAATCTCAAGAAAACCAGCTGCTGATGATTTTGTGGGAGACTAATTATGCAAATTATTATAATACTCAATCAGCTTCAGCCATATATTAAGGGTGAGGGTTTTCAAATTTGTATCCATTCTTCTATTCCCAAGGAACAGTAGAATTTGGAGGAGCAAATATTTAAAAATACCTGGAGCAGGGACAGATGTTGGTTGATGCAGAAGGCAGGTGTGGTATGAATGAAGTGCAGGGGTGTTACCAACAGCTATCACTGCACACCTCCAAGAGCTTTGGAACAAACTTTTAAGGAGAATTTTACCCTTTTAACCCTACAATAGGATTACACAGGACTCTATTATGATCACAGCTTCAGAAGCTTTCTGGAAACTTTGAGAAAGAAAAACTGCTCCTTCTTCCCCTCCCACAAATATTTGCTAACTTTTAGTTCTGGATAGGACTGAAAAGCTTAAGTGCTACAGAAATACATAAAACCCTGTGTTTGCATTGATGTTTTAGCCTAATTTCACTGATACAAACCAGGAGAATTATTATAACCTTGTGTAATTAACTTAACACAGCTCTACAGACCAGTCTCTAAGTAAACTGCAAGGAACTCCCACCTGCTGAAGTCTGCCAGAGGTTATTTTAACTATTGGACAGGTGAAGATCAGCTTTGGAAAAGGAATTAAAACATGGAAGACAGAATTCAAGCTCAACATGACTGACTTGGGTGAGGTTTTGGATGCCCTCTCTGGCTGCAAGAACATTCAAACAACAGAGGCCTCAGAGGAAGAGCAGGCTCAGCCCCTGCACCTCCTGCCATGGGCAAGGGAATTCACTGATTTTGAGCAAAATGGGAAAAAGAAGAAATCCACACAAGCCACAGATCAGGGCTGGACTGGACCCAACCAGGAAAGCTCCAAGGAAGGGCCCTGTGACCCCACCATGGGCTCACTGTGGTGCCACTGCAGTTTCTGGGTGTGGAACAGGAATACAAGAGAGCTCCTCACTTTACATCCAAGGGGTAACTGAAGGTACAAACTGAGATATTCTGGGGTGAAAGAACAGCAAAAGAGTCCTGAGCCCACTCCAGCTCCAGTGGGAATCTGCTTTCTGTGTGCACCAGAGCTGGAACCATCACCAAACACCAGAGCAGGAGCTTTTTTGGCAGGAAGCCATGGCCAAAATTCTATCATTTAAGATTTAGTTCTGTGGAAATTCCTTTAGTCTGAATGTCTACTCTGTGTAATTATGAGCCTTTGTGAAAATCTGACTTTTTTTTCCTGTCTCAGTAAGGCAGTAAGAACATCACCAGTTTGTAAACTTGAACTGTGCCCAGATGATAGAAATAATTTCCACCAACCTTTCGCTGCAGCCAGGGCACTTTCCCAGTACCTGCTCTTCCATCTCAAACCTTTACCTGACAGCTCAGGAACAGACCATGCTACTTTTAGACATCAAAACCTAAGCTGGGAAAGAAAGGGATGAGAAACAGGCAAGGAATTCCCAAAGGAGCCTCACAAAGATGATCCTTAAATACAGTAAAAGTAAACTGCAAGTGAACTCTGTGTTCCTGCATATCCCAAATATTTCCAGGACTGATATGCTGAAATAGAGCAAGGGAACTTTTCCCCCTAAATAAGGATTTTAAGTGGCATACCAGGGTACACTGGCCTGTCAGATATAACACATCCATATGTTTTCCCCACAACAAGACAACTTTGTAATGTTATTTTTACCCCTGAAGTACCACTTGCACTAAAGGCCAGCAGTGATATAAAACAGGGATAACTTTCCAGGAAATGTTTTAAATACTCAGCAATGAATCAGAACATCCACCTTGTTTGTGTTCTTTTCCTCTCATCACCTTTGTGCTGCCCATCAAGAACAACTTGAGTCCCTTCAGCTGCTTCCAACTGCTCTTGTGCAAAATGCTTTTAAGGTGCTTATTCTGTGGTGCTTCTAAGCAAGCTAAAAGAAAATACCAACAGCAACACTGTTAAATGATTCATGGTAAAGCCATTAAAGACCAGCTGCTGCCTTACAGGAAAGCTGAAGACAATTCAAGTTTGACATTTCCATTGTATTCCAGGCCTTGCATTACCTCTTATCCCCAACACAGCTTTTAGGACTACATTTCAACCCACAGTACACCTTGACCTGGGCTCAGGGGATTTAACTTCCAGCACTTTTGCCTTTTTTTTGAGTGAATTCAAATTCTTCTGGCACTCATCTTTAAATTTACATTAAAATGACCCTGACAGAGTGTAGACAAGAGGCTTCCAGGCATTCTTGCTGGAAAAAGTCTTCATTAAGGAAAAGGAGGATGAAGCAGCTGCAAAAGGGGCAGATTTTGTATTAAACAAAAAAGCTTTCCAGGAAGCAGTTGTGTTCTTTGATAAGTTTTCAAGCATTTCAAACAGGCACCTCAAAACTAGGCACAGATGGCCCCTAAAGCTTCCAGCATCTATCAAACACTCAAGAAATTCCATCTGGGGGATGTTCTGCATGATACAAAGAGCACACCTATGTTTGCTATATCATTAAGTCTCAAATCTACATATATTCATATCTAACTATTTGGCCAGATAATGTCCATCTTCCCCCACCACAACAGAAGAAAGCAGCTTATCTAAAAGTATTTCCAACACCACCAAGTCCTTCACAGGTATAAGCAAAAACCAGCCAACACCTCTTGTGAGATGTGAGTTATCACCACCACTCCTGGTGCTTGGGCCAGAATTCTCCTGGAAGTTTTTTGCTGTCTCAAAACACTGATTTCTGCCAGCCCTGGGGTCTTGCATTTGAAAATTCAATGATGACAAATGAGTCTGAACTATGTTTGAGTTTTGGTCACTTCACAGCCTAATGTCACTAATATATTTAATATTTATAATCATCCTGCTATGTCACTACAACTGCTCAGTGTCTACAACTTTTGAAAACACTTCTAAGTGTATCTCTGAATGAACTACCAGCAGTCAGCATTGGTTTGGAGTCAGGAAACCCCAAGGTAATTCTGGCCCTGAAATGAATTTCCTCTCCATCCAGCATTTGGGAACAGCTGCAGTCCTAACACGAGACAGAGAGGGTGAGTGAGTGCTGGCCACAGGATGCTGAAAGGAATTTGTCCATAACTGTGAAATTTCTTGGTCAGAATTCCCTTATCTGGGCACACAGCAAGGCTTATTTATTTTCCCAAGCTACCCCTACAGTTAGGCAAAGAGAATTTTGCATTTCTGTTCTGTAATATTTGTACATGCGGCGAGAGAGTCAGAGAGAAGCAACCTTCTATTAAAAAAACCCAAATAAATAAAAAATAAACCCCAAGTGCCAAGTTGGTTATAATAAAGTGTCAGTTTGTCTCATATGCCAAACAAACCTAATATTGGGTGTATTTAGTGGAAAGACTGCTGAGGAAAATAACACAGTAGTTGTATTAATGGATGGGAAATAGAAATAACAAAGGATTGAGCTGCATGATGCTGTTTTGAAGTGGCACCAATGTTTCTGAGAGCCTGAATTTTACAGTTTATGCACATATTGACTTTCTCCAGCTCAGTGCAGGACACAGTTTGTGGTAACAACCAGAAATGTTCATTTTCCTGTTAGGGACCATAACCAGCATTTCTTTTGGGTCACAAGAGATCAAATTTAAGTGCAGGATCTTGCACATCCCTTTGGTTCTCCTCAGTTACTGGCACCATGCAAACACAGACCTACCAAACCAACAGTGATGAATTAACTCTGGCACATCACATTGCTCAACTCTGCATAATAGTCATGGACAAGGGAAAGGAATTGAGTTGAATCAATGAAGTGCCCAATTACAAAATGAAGAATTTGCCCTTCACAGCAGGGTCTGAAGGTGTGAAGCAAGAAAACTCACACTGACACTTTATGTACAACTTGGTCATTGGCAACGGTCCCCTAAACCATTTTTTTTTTTAACTGAACCCAGCAAAACTATACAGAATGTGAAAGAGTATTTGCAACAGATCTCAAAGGACAGTGTAGAGAAATTCATTATGGTGTACCTGATGTTTAAATTAACAGATACGGCCTGTAAAACAAACACAGTATGAACCTGTGGATTTTTTTTTTTCTTTTTAAAAAAAGGACTTTTACAGAATTCAAGTAGTGTAGCAGGAAACCATAGATGCCTTTTGATCACAGGTCAGGCAAAATAGAGCCACTTGCTGGGTTTCCCCCTTGCTTGTGTCTGCTCAGGTATCCCAGTGGATCTATAAGTCTGTGGATGTGAGCTTTTTCATGCTCCGTCGCTGAGCTAAACTGGAGGCTGCCACAGGCTCCAGCACTGGCTGAAATGTCTTGTGGTTCAGTGCAGAATATGTAGCAGCCATGGCTCCCTAGAGAAAAAGGAAATGTGTAATAATAATTCATGTATGTAGAAGTTTTCATCAGAAAATAAAGCAATTAAACATTAAATACTTGACTAACTCCATTAAAATCAAACAAGAGTTGTGCCAGGTCATGTGAATTCTCTGAAGTTTGTTAGGGAAAAACAAATCTGTTGTTGAACCCTTCCAATGTCTAAGCATAGGTGTCTAAAACTTCTTTCTCCTTCTTTTGTATTTCTTCTGTATCCCTTAGATGTAAGGGTCACCTGTTAATGCAGGTCAGAATTTGTATCTTTCAAGCCAGATTAGCACCAATTTCTCAAACACAGCCACTTCAGTGGCCACTCAGGCCCTGACTTCAGAGACGGATCAAGAACTACCTTCCAGAAACCACACAGAAAAATCACTTCCCCTAGACAGAAGGGGAATAATTATTAAAAATAATTATTTACTAATTTGTAGAGGGATTTTATACAAGGGTATGTAGGGCCAAGACAAGGGAAATGGCTTCCCACTGCCAGAGGGCAGGGTTAGGGGGATACTGGGAAGGAATTGCTCCCTGTGAGGGTGGGGAGGCCCTGGCACAGGTGCCCAGAGAAGCTGTGGTTGCCCCATCCCTGGAAGTGCCCAAGGCCAGGCTGAACAGGGCTTGGGGCAGCCTGGGACAGTGGAAGGGGTCCCTGCCATGGCATGGGGTGGATGGGTCAGCTTTAAGGTCCCTCCCAGCCCAAACCATTCCACCATTCCATGAATTTGTCTCACTATGTAACTTTAAAGAAAACTAATAGAAAAAATGAGACTTCTGTCTGTAGCTCTAAACCAACTGAACTCCTTGCACAGCCCCCAGCTGAAGCAGCAGCCCAGGTGGCTTTACCTTTACTAGATGTGGGGCATCTTGCCTGTTGAGCTGGTAATGAGGCAGCTGGTCCCTACAGGCAATCCAGGAGTGCTTCAGCACCTGCTCGGCCGTGTACCGCTGGTGGGGATCCACGTGCAGCATGTGTGACAACAAATCCTGCAGGGAAGGGAACACAAAGACTGCTCAGTGCAAAGCATCTCAGGTGGCCTTTAAAGCAGCAGGGATGGCAGCAGTGAGAGGAGCACCCGATGTGGAGGGATTTACACAATGCCAGCACACAGAGAGCAGCAGACAAACGGGATCATTCTGTGCCCTGACACTGCAGAAGGCTCAGAACAATGTGTGGTACTATTGGAGCAGCTCAACAGAGCCAGCCTTGATTGCAAAGCAACTCACTGTTGTGCCTTTCATGGTTATTATGAATACAATCTTTAAAAGACTAGAAATCCTATTCAAATGTAGCAGGCAGATTTTATGGAGGAAAGCTGTTATTTGTAAATCTTTCTCTCCTTTTTCATTCTGCACTTTGGGCTCTGCTGCCTCCTTACTACAAATGAATTCGGGGACAGTGAGACACCAGCAAGGAATTTTTCCTTCAAGAAACCACATAAAGCATAAAGCCAACAGCAATGGACACTTGTTTTTGCCTGTTAGAAGCATTAGCAACAAGCTACTGATTAATTACAACGTTGGTCCAAAGGAGAGGTGGGTGGGAAGGGCATAGAACAGAGACAGCAACAGTTTGAAATAAAACCAAAATATGAGCAAGCTGACAGAATGTTCCCTTTGTTTTAGGTACAAAATGTGAAGCATTCTTAAATACACAGAAGTGAATTTCTCATGCTGAGAGAGCAAGAGCCAACAAGCATTCTGAATCACTCCCACTGAAATGAACAATAGTGCAGTTCCAAAGGACTGGGAAAAATATTTAAACATTAATATTTAATATTAAGGCTGATCTTTTTAAAAGGTAACACTGGTGATTAAGATACCCACAGAGTGGGTCAACACCATCCTAGGGAATCTATATTCATTACAGATGGAGTCTTTAAATAAAATGTTGGAGCAGATATCCTTCCCTGCAATGAAGTCTGCAGATAACAAACACACACTGCACTTACAGAGCAGTCTAGCTGATCAAGTTCAGTAGATTTCATTGGAATTCTACAAAAATATAAAACCAAAACACATTTACACCTTTGCTGCATCTGAAACAGTGTCCCAGTTGCCTCCACTTAGAGAGAATTTCCCACTGCCTATCCGTACTAGGATCTCCTCAGGAGTATCATTGGGACCATTGGCAAATGGAGTATAGCTGGGGAGAGAAAAAACCAACAAAAACACCTTGTTATAGATAAAAACTGCAAGAAATTGGTAAAATCTTGTGAATCAGTCAATATCCCACTGCCAACAGAAACATATCTACATACATGAATATATACATAGAATACAGAATATATACACATGATATTAAATATTAATATTTCTAATAATTAATGGGAAGTACAGATTTATCAAGAGAATAATTTCCAATAGACAGGATTTAGTCATAGGACTAAAAACCTGCTCTCTTTGTGCTAGAGAAGAATTCAGCAAACATCTCTCATTTGGCCACTAGATGCTTCCTAGAGCTTCATCAGGTTTGGATGCTGAGGAAACTCCAGGGATCACAACCCAGAGTGCTCTACACAGGAATGCAGCAGGGGCAGGAGACACAAGGTGAGCAAAGGGGATGGGGTGAGAGGACAAGAGGCTGGAGGGGAAAAAGAAACCCACCACTCATTTTCACAGACTCAATTCCCTCCTGAAAAGTGGGGGAAGTCTTTGGCACCCCCAAGTCCTGCACTGGGAAGAGAAACCTTGATCCTACTTTGAGCTAAACGTGGTTTATTTGGCTTTGACTCAGAGCTGCCTGTCCCACCTGTGTCTGTGTCATTCCATCAGCCAATGCCTCACCATTTCTATGGAAGCAAGGATTCAGGCAACATTCTGGGATTTAAGGTAAACAAAACAGCTCAGAAATATTCTCACCCTGCCAACATTGTGTAAAGGAGAACTCCCAAGCTCCATATGTCACAAGCAGCATCATATCCCTGTCTCATGAGAACCTATGAAACAAAGAGTGTTAAATACTTGTCATATATTTAAAAAAACACCCCAAAACAACACCACAGCCCAGGGAAGGGTAAGACCATCCCTGGATCATGTGAGAGATTTGATTATTGACTTTCTAATATACAAGTTGCAGTAAACACCACCAACATTTCTTGTTCCCAGATCATCTCTTAAGATTTTCAACAGGCTCACATCTTATTTTTGAGGGTGGGCTCTGCTGTTTCTAAAGCAGATTTATTATAAACACATGTACTCATGTTTAAAAAGCATGTGTGATTATATTTAAAGAAAAGTAGCAGAATTGTTGAGGTTTTTTCCCAAGCATTGCTGAAAAGTTTTAGCATCTGATGCACCAAAAACAGCACAAAGAAAACACAGAGCAGCTTGAAATACCTCTGGTGCCACGAAGTTTGCAGTGTAGCAGGGAGTTAGAAGCAGTCCATTTTCTCCTCGAAGCTGTTTTGCAAATCCAAAATCACAAATCCTGATGGAATCAGCATTGTTTGAATCATCAGTGTACAAAATATTACTGGGTTTAAGGTCTCGGTGCACCACCTTTAAGCAAAGATATTTGAAAAGCCATCATTTAGGAGGAGCAGGTACATTTGTTTGTAATTTACAACTTACAAAAGCTGTTCTGTAGATTAATGTACTTATGAGAGTTTTAAATAATTATATAACCTTAAAGTACCCAAAAATTCTAGTTCAAGTAATGTAATAAAAACCTCCTGGCTCATAATGCAACTGGAACCAATATCACCATTTGGCAACAAGAACAGGACAAAAATCTGCAGTTTCATAAAATGCAGAGTCCAAAGCTTTGCCAGCATAACAGGACAAGTTGTTTCTATTATTCACCTTTGTGATAAAATACAAAACCTCTTAGCAGGAAAACAAGCCAAGCAAAGCACAGAGGGCAAGGGAGTGGTGATTGCAAGCTGTGCCAGGGCTGTGGCTGGCAGGGCTCACTCACTCACTCACTGGCAGTGCAGGTAGTCCCTCACTCACTCACTCACTCACTGGCAGTGCAGGTAGTCACTCACTCACTCACTCACTCACTCACTCACTCACTCACCCCCTGGCAGTGCAGGTAGTCCCTCACTCACTCACTCACTCACTCACTCACTCACCCCCTGGCAGTGCAGGTAGTCCCTCACTCACTCACTCACTCACTCACTGGCAGTGCAGGTAGTCCCTCACTCACTCACTCACTCACTGGCAGCGCAGGTAGTCCCTCACCCCCACTCACTCACTCACTCACTGGCAGTGCAGGTAGTCCCTCACTCACTCACTCACTCACTGGCAGTGCAGGTAGTCACTCACTCCCTCACTCCCCCCCTGGCAGAGCAGGTAGTCCCTCACTCACTCACTCACCCCCTGGCAGTGCAGGTAGTCCACGGTCTTGGCAATGGTGAAGAGCACCGCGCTGGCCTCCCGCTCCGAGAAGAATTTCTGCCGCAGGATCCGGTCCAGCAGCTCCCCCCCCTTCATCAGCTCTGTCACCAGGTAGATGAATCTGCCATCATCATACACCTGGGGAGAGGTTTAACAGGGCACTCATACTCAGAGCATCCTGACAGAGGCAACATCTGCAGTTACACGTGCCCATAAATCCCCTCCTCCCACAGGAGGAGCAGCACAAACAGCAGGGGCTGCCAGAGCAGGGAGGGCAAGGCAGCTCCTGTGTCACCCTGGGAGCTCATGACTCAAGCTGTTAATTCATCACTCTCCATTCAAGCTGCTAATTCATCACTCTGAGTTATTTAGTGATTTTTTAGTGTAAGAGCTGCTGTTGGAAGAGGAGAGCAGCCCCACACTCCTGACTGCTCTTCCTTTCCATTCTGGCACAGACAGGACAACATGCAGGCCACTGCTTTCTCAGGTTACCAACACATTGGCTGCTCCTTTGAAACAAGAAGAAAGATGGCATTTCTAATCTTTACATCATTCCTCACTTCAAGCTGCTTAAACAGCCTTTAGAAAAAATTAATACCAGGACAATGTTGTGTTTTGAGACTCCCTCTACTGTTATATACTGCTCCCCAGTAGATTTTTCTATGTAAAAGAGATTTAATGAATCCAAATCAACTGCATCCAACTGCATTTATTTTCTCAGCACTGTCTAATAAGAGGCAGCAGGAAAGGAGGTACATACATCCTTTAAAGTAATAATGTTTGGATGTTGCCCATAACGCATGAGAATCTCGATTTCTTCTGAAGGATCCCTTTTGCTTTTATCAATTATCTGCAAAAAATAACAGGAAAAACAACTTGGATAAACAAGTCTATTAAATAAAGACATTTTTTGTATTTATATTCTCATTTCAACAACAGAATAAAAAAATTCTAGAGTTCATTACTTCTTACTAATCATGAGTAATTCATCTTCCAGCTTCTCATCCCATTTATTCATTTCTTGCTCTATCCTTGTTAAAATTCCATCATTAATGCAGCCTGTCCTGCTCCACTGAACAAGGAAATGCACTGGTCTGAAGCATCAGTAATTCCCTACAGCCCAGTTCCACCCTTGTGAATCTCACTTTATTTCAGGTGTTCCCACCACTGTACAGTATTTTTAGCTTCCAAGACTGTAACTTATAAACTCATAAAAACACAGCAACTGGAAAACTCACAAATTTAAGTTTTCAAAATGTCAGAGTGGAATTGATGCCAGTACCTTCACAGCAAACTCCATGTTTGTAGCTATGTGGATACATCTCTTGCAAACAGAGTAGGAGCCCACACCAATATCTTCCTTCAGTTCATAGACATCAGTGAACTGTGCACTGTTTCCATGAAGCTGCTTAAAAAAAAACAGGCAAGTGGTTATCTAAAGCAACAGGATTCTCTTTGCCATTACACTGGTACCAACAGCAGAAGCTTCTCCTACTTGCTCATGATTTTTCTTTGAAATTCTGCCTTCAGAAAAACAGCAACTCACTTTTTAAAATTAAAAATACCCTATGGAAGTATTTAGTGAGACACATTTTATACCAGTCTCCTCAACAAAACAAGAAGAACTGTAAATACTGAGCATTGGTCAGTCTTTGACATGCCAAGGAAATTTCCCAAAAAGCAAAGCATTACCTGGACTATGGGCAGGATGTTGGTGAGGGGTGATATTTTATGGTCTTCTACAGTAGTAGTTGCAACAAAACTGAATCCCTTGAAGAGCTGGTGGGCATTTGCACTGGGTGGGACCCCTGGAGAATCTGGGGCACACAGACACACAGGATTAGTGTGGTACAGCCCAGCAAGGCCATTTCAGAGCATTTAGCAGAGGGATATGTTACAAAAACCATCTTGAGGGAAGGGAAGCAAGCAAGAGGAACACCAATGTTAAATAACAAATAAAACTTCTAGTTTGTTATCTGAGCTCCCTTCCTTCAGTAACACAAACAAGTATTCCAGAGTTTTATCTAAAACTGCAAAGCACTGCAGGAATTTATATACGAACACATGTTTTAAGGAAGAAGTTTATTGAAACAGAACTACTCATGGAAAAGAAATAAAGATCATTATCTTGTGCTCAAAAACTTTGTAATACAGAAGAGCAACAACAGAATGTGCTGCTTCAGTGGTGAATGAGCTGCTGGCAAGGCACAAGTGAGGCAACACAAGAATATCCAATGAGTAAATCTTCACTGAAAAAGTATCTCTGAATTAAGTTTTCCTCAGGTTACATTCTGTGCACCTCTGAATTCACTGTCTGAAATCTCACAGCGAGCACAGCTCAATAACTCTGTGTAGCCTATTAAGAGCACAGAACTTCTCCAAACAATCATGAGAAGAAGGTTTAAAAGCTGGATGCAGCAGGAAAAAAAAAATCACAAAAGAAAACCTGAAGTGAAACTTGAAGCAGACCAAGAAATAATAATGATAATAACTAATGCTTCTTAAAGCAAGGCATTCTCAATGCAGTACTGACCCTAAAAAGAATCACTGCTGCAATCAAATTGAGTTTATTTTAATATTAAATACTTCCCCTCAAACACTGCATGCCTGACTTGAATCATAACTAGAAACCATAGTCCAGCTTTTAATATTCCATTTGTTTTTTTCTTCCTGAGTCAAAGATTAGCAAAATATTCAAAGAACAGAAACCTGCTGAGGGGAACATCCTCCTTCAAAGCACTGGAACCCTGGTGCATCCTTTCCTTTTAACTTTGTCCCTGGCTTTCCTGCTTGTTGTTTTAGCATTAATGTGACCCTCCTGTCCCACAAACCACACCAATTTATAGCCATGCACAGTTACCTTTTGGTGTTTTTGCTGTGAATTCTGGATCAAAACAGAAAGTATCTTCTGGCTTTCCAGAGGCAGGTTTGAATGGAGGCTGAATTTCTCTTCTGAACAGTTTCTGAAAGAGAAGGACCAAGATTTAAGGGTCACTGACGCTTCCATGGGTGCTGGTATTTTGCCAAGATAAGGGTAAAGGACAAAGACCTCAACCCATGTCAGGTACATCCCTGTGGGCAAGGAACTGCCCATTCTCAAAGCTCTATTCCAGGTTTTTCCTAATCCACCCAACTAAATCAGGGAAAGATCTCAAATCTGCAATAAATCCCATTTACAGCTAAGGAACAGAAAACCTCATGTCAAAAGATGTTGAATCCCCATGCAAAATTGAGGAAGTTCTAAGAGCATTTCCTTGCTATTTCTCTCCTCCTTTCAGATCTAGTTTTTGCAGTTTTTTAACTTAACTTTCCTGCACAAAAGCATACAGTATATTTTAGTTAAAAAAAAAAACACTAACCAATCAAAACCAAGGAAAGGGGACCTAAATTCATCCCAAAGAAATCAAGAAGAGGCAAAATACAGGTGCCATGAACACCACTGGAGTGAAATAAATACAAATTATTGTCAAATTGGAAAAAAAAGAAAAAAGAAGGAGCTAGAACTGCTGAGCTTTCAAACTTCCCTGCTGGTATTTATTTCAACATCAAGCAGAAAGGAAAAAAAGTAAATAATCAAGCCAAACAAGACAACAGCTGCTGAAATGTATTCACATAAAATAGTGAAGTTTTGCTGTTGCTAAAAACTTGCTGCTGAACAGACTCTGAGGTAGCTGCTGCATGAACACAGCCAGAAAATCACTTTTCAGAAATAAATACAGGAGATAAACAGATGGATAATGATGAGGGGCTTTGAAGAAACAGGGGAGCAAAGCACTGTCAGCACAGCTACCTCTGATTTACTCCATCAAGCACTGCAGCCTCACAGCAAAGGGGATTTATTTCACACACAGCACCTTGGCTTTGAGAACCTTTCTGGCAAACACAGCTCACAGAATGAGTGAACCATAGAGCAGAATCATGAGGTGCTGCTGAGAAACTGAAGCCAGGAGTTGTGAAGTTGCAGACTTTGGATCCTCTTGGAGCACCTGAGTTCACTGCTGAGCTGTGACTGGGCTGGGAGTGATGCAGAAGGAATCCCAGGACAGTTACAGCCACAGGGAGCACTGGACAGACCCTTCCTGTCGCATTCCTGGGAACACCAGCAGCCTCTCCCAACTAGAAATGCTCTAATGGACCATTTCAGCTTGAGAATGCTGCAACTCTTAATTATTTAAAGAGTAAATGCACAATTTGTAATTAATACTCCCTATCTGCAGTAAATACTGCAGCTCCAGATGCCAAGGAATTGGAGGAGAAGGCAGGATGTGCCAGGCAGCAGTAATGCAGTGTTTGCTGTGCCCTATTCAGATGCAAATACTTCTACAAATGCTACAACACACAGAAAAATCAGCAACAGCTTTATCATTCAGATCCTTTTGTACTCACATTCCAGTCAACAGTAGAAAAAAAAGGATGTCTCTTGATTTCTTCAACTCCATCTGAACCAGCTCCTGAACAAAAGAAAGACTGCATTTAACACACTTGTGGGTAAAGTCTGTGAAGATTGCACTAAAAATTAGTTCATTTCCAAAAAGCTTGCACAGATGTGGTTATTTGAGGGAACTGTGATTACAGAAATATTCCAAGGATGTAAAATATCCAGGGAGGCAAAGAGAGCAGAAAAAGCCCATAAATACAGTATCAATATTCTGTGCTATGACACTGTCAGAGCTTTGGGTCACTCCTAAGTCACTGATCCCACATTTTGACCATTCCTTGGCCAAACTCTGGAAGCCATGACCCAAACTAACAGGAAATGGTACCCAAATGTTACTGATCACCCAGAGCTTGAGAGTCTCTAGCAACTGCTGTTCTTTGAAATAAAAAGTTAGGCTGAGTTGATTATTTAAAGATCCAAATAAACGAACCTAATCTATTTGATGGGTTCCGTTTAAACAACATCCTCAGGAGACTTTGTGCTTCAGGGCTGAGGAACTGAGGCATTCCCAGCTTTGCTCTAAAAGAAAACAGAAAACAAGTCAGAGAAAGAAACTTATCTTAGTAAAAACTGTCTACATATATTTCACTGCACACTTTGATGTATCAAGGATGTATTCCAAAGCCTTGTACAGAGCACATACTTAACTCATCAACTTCTTAAGTTTCCTGTTATAGGAGTGGTTTAAAATAAAACCCAACAAAGAACAAACACATCACACCAAAACCACCAAACCCCACCCAAGCAAGCTTTCTGCTGAAACAGAGTAAAATAATTATCTTAGGAATATGTAAGTATTTTCAAATGTATCTTCATGTCACCAGGAGGTTTTTACCAAAATAATACCAGTAACAGAAGAGACTCACCAATCCCCAATTACCTGCCCTTGAAGTGATTGCTACTATTCCTCCAGGGCTCACTGAGCCACCATATAAAAGCTCACTGACTTTAGCATTTATTGTATTTAATGAAAACTCTAAAGTCAATGCAGGAAATTCTAGTGCAGGACTGCAGCATCACTGGGAGCTGCAGGGAGGCAGTTCAAGGTCTGAGCCATCCTTTCACAGGCAGCACCACCAGGAATTCCCACTCAGGGCAAGCTCCAAGTGCCCTGTGCTGGGAAGAAGAGAGTTTCTCCCTCCTCCCCTTCCCCATCACCCCTCAGAGGGCCCAAGGCTCTGCCTGTGCCAGGAGGAAACTCTCTGCTAGCTGAGCACAGACAGATGAGAACATATTTGCCCAACAGCTCCACTCAGTGAGCACCAGCTCACCCAGTTTGTCCAGCCCAACAGCTTCTGTTGCAACTGGGGCAATTTAAGATGAGAATTTGAGCACGTAAGGGCTCTCCACACATCTGTACACAAAGCAACACCTGATCACCTGCTGCTTACAAAACAAGGTGTGCTGTAACAGTAGCAAGGGAGTGTAAATCAAGCTGCTCTCAGTCACTGCACTGTTCTTATCTTCATTATACACCCACAATCAAAGTACAGATTCATCCCTGAGATTAAAATTGCTGGGGATACTTAATAGTATTTCACAGCCTGGGATCTAAAGCTTATCAAAGGGCTTTGCTGTTTGCTCCTGTTGCAGCTCAGTGCTCTTAGAATCATAAAATGGTTTGAGCTGGAAAGGACCTTAAAGCTCATCTTGTTCCACCCCCTGCCATGGGGACACCTTCCACAAGACCAGGCTGCACAAGGAGTTACAACAAGCTGTTAAAACATGTTTAAAATGACATTTTTGGACTTCTGAAAAAGGAAGGAGTGGTACTTACTTCAGTATCATATTCATAGTCTCATTTCGATCTTTACCTTGAAATGGCAGGGTACCAGTAAGCATTTCAAACTGGAAAGAACAAATGTTAATCTAAATCAACACTTCTTCCCCCAACTGCTGAAACAAAGTGTTAAACACTGCACTTTTTCCTACCTCTACACCACACTGGTTGAACTTCGAAAAGATTATGGAAGTGTTCCCAAATCTAAAATCCTGCTCTCACATGCAGTTTACACGATGAGAACAGTGGCAAGTGTAGCATTATGATGATGGAGGATTATACATCAAGAAGGTACTTGAAAGTAATAAAATCTCCACCACAACCAGGTTCTAGATGTTGCCATATTCCAAGAACTGCAAGAATGGTAAAGTCTAGAACAATAGTTTACTTTTTAAGTCCATCTCCGTGTCAGGCTGATGCTCTAACACACCCCAGGAAGGGCTGAAGTGGCAGCAGTTACTGACTTAGCTCACTATTCCACTTCAGCATTCATTCCACAGGCTCACTCTCACAGAAATGCCATTAATATTCCTTCAAACCAAGCCTTCAAGCCTGTTTTTAAATTTAACTATCAAGTAACATGCAAAATAAATATACAAAGTGAAGTCTCACACTGACTACAACTGATTTTAACTATTAATGAACGCACAGGATTTTTCAGGTGCCTGATAAACATTCCTTAGAGGTGAAAAATCAATTTTATTCCACCCAGTAGCAATTCAGTCATTGAATTGTCCCCCTCACCCAAGCATTCCTAACCAGAACTGGACAAGCTTATTCTAAGTGCATTTGTGTGAGCTTAGCAAGGGAAGCAAGAGGCAAATACAGTACCATGAGGACCCCAAAGGACCACCAGTCAGCACTCTGGTTGTGCCCTCGCCTGTTTACCACTTCAGGAGCCATGTACTCTACAGTACCACAGAAAGAATAGGCCTTCTTCTCTTGGTCTACTGATTCCTTGCTGAGTCCAAAGTCTACAACAACAGCACCACAAGAATACAGCCAGTAAAGAATGGCAGGGGAACACAAATAAATCAATAGATGGTAATTCAAAATGCAAGCGTTGAGAGGTTTGGGTTGGTTATTTTCAGAAATGTGATTAGCACAGCTCTCCATGAAACAAGAGACTGCAGGTATCTGGAGAGAGCACATTCCATCTACTACACACGTCCAAACCATTCTAAAAGTCATTAAATTCATAATTAGCCATCAAAGTTATTACTGAATTAACGTGGCATTTGAAATCCTACACCTTTAGAGCTCTAAAACACTCACAAACACTCACGCTCTCATTTTCTCTGTTCACTGCCTGCTTTATTCACACAAAAAATTGGATAAAAGTAAAAATCAGTTTCAAAGGGAATGCAGCCTGCATGGTCTGGTCTTACTGAATGATGAATAAATAAAATCACACTAAAAATATTGGTGTTACATAAGGCAACATGGTTCTGTAACCTGCCTCAAGTTCAGTCCAGAACAGCCCTGCATTCCCAGAATATTTCATTGCCAGAACACTTTTTTCCTTATTGTGAATACACAAGTCCTTGACACTGGCTCAGCTCTCAAACACTCCTTTTTTCACAGGAGAAAATGATTGCTAATCAATGATCCCATCCACTGTTTCCACTTTCAGAAGGAAGTGACAAATTTAGGATTGAATGGTGTTTAAATATAGCAGAATTTAAAAGGTATGCATTTCATAAACCTGATCTCCATCACCATTATTCTATCAAGTCTTTGAGGGTTTAAAAAACATTTTCTCTTGGAATCTAAGAGCAACATCTTAGATGAAAATACATGATGAAATCTCTAGTACAAAATCATCGCCTTCAATGTAATTTAAAGCGTCCAGAAACTTACAGTAATTTTTTTTCTAAACAGTCTTTTATATACAGCATTTTCTAGAATATATGTGTTTGGATTGTTCCTCACAGAGCTATTTTCTGCAATTTTACATGCATTTAAAATTGATAATACAGAAACTCAAAAAAACTTATTTACAAAGAGATGTATTAATGAGTGGTGCCTACCTGTTAACTTGATATGTCCTGCTTCATCAAGCAAAATGCTGAAAATTAAAATTCACATTCACCAAAACACATAAAGATCAATGCTTACATAAAACATCTAAAATATAAGTTAAAAATTATGACATCAAATTCTGTTATTTTTTTAACAAGCTAATATTATTTCATTTAAACCACAGATAGGTGTTTTACATTTTGTAGTTGTTTACAAAGTCTTAACAAAAATAGTTTTAATTTTTTTACAGTGGAAAAGGCAAAGCAACAAGCAAAATACACATAATAGTGGTAAAATACATTTTACTTTACTTTTCTGGCTTCAGGTCCCTGTACACAATTCCCAAGCTGTGAAGGTGATCCAAAGCAAGGGCCAGTTCTGCGAGGTAGAATTTCACATCTTCCTCTGTAAACATAACCTAATAAGAACTGTATAGATTTACCTTCTGATCTTGTCTTCAGTTTTTAAAACTGCAATCTAAAAAATATATATTCCTGTCTGCCTAGATTTCAAACTTAGTTTTGAAAGTCCCCCATGAACTCATAATTCATGAGTTCAGCCAAGAGAAATGATTTACTAATATCTGTTAATTATAAAGTACACAAAGAACTACCTGCAATACTTAAATAAAACCATCAGCATTACTGCAGAGCATTAATTAACTTTTAGATAATAAATTAATTGTTATATTTTATGTAATTGACACTCAGCACTCCTCCTGCCACAAACCCAGACAGTTTTCCACTGCATCATAAAATTTAATATATGGCTGCTGTATTGGGTGAGTGTGAATTCACATTAACAAGATTTAGGAAAAATAAAGCAAAAATCATTTAGGAAAAAAAACATGGAGAATAAATCACTGGTGGAAATAACAATGACAGCCTGGGAGTTGAAGAACCTGCTCTGCTCTTAGGAAAAAAACTATTAAAGAATCCAGGTGAGGCACTGAAATACTGATGTTACTTCTAGAGCAGAGATGCACTTCTGTCCTGAGCACTCCACAGGCTGCTTTAATTTAATATACAAAAGCTCTGCCTGCTTTGGCTCTTGTCATGTTCTATAGATTTCTGGAGGAACTTGGAATCTTTAAATGGCTGGACTCAATTTGGGCTTTAAGCAAACTATTCCCTTATTTGCTAAATCAAGCAGGAATCCAAGCTCCTCCAGTAATTTGTAGAACATGACAAGAGAAAAAGAAGGCACAGTTTTTATATTAAATTAAAGTAACCTGTGGAGTGTTCAGGAGAGAAATGCTGTGCAGCCACTCAGTCACTCCTGGGCTCCCTGGTTCCTGTGCTCTGCATTGCTCAGGTGTGATCTGTTCTCCAGGCTCAGAAAATTCCTGATTTCCATAATGACAGGTGCTGACCTCGGTGAACAATGAAGCTGTGACACCCCACACAGTGTCACCTTCCCACCTCCAAAGATGAGTGCTCATGCTGGGTTTCACCTCTTGACAAAGAGCAAAGGGAAACCTTGGGTTTCATTCATTACTCCCTGGATTTCATTACTCCTTGGATTTCATTACTCCTTGGAGCAGCCAAAATGCAGATCTCAGAATATAACGATGCTAAATGCTAATCTGCCATCTCCCCATAATGACATGTAAAGCTGTTCCCTGGGTCAAGTCAAACATGATGCAAGTCAGCTCCATTAAATATTACCAATAAGAACTTCATTACACACTCATCTCACTGCCACAGCTCATACCCACATTAGAATTTAAAGACCAACAAAATAACTTCAATAACTTTAATAACTTCATACTAAACCAAATGAATTTAAAATAATCCTTGTGTGCAAAGTATGGAATGCCACAGGGAATTTATCCTCATGTGCATTGTCCATAGGTTGTGTTTTACCACTGACTTTTGAAACTACCTCACATTCCCACCAGAAAATAAAAACCTGATTTTTTCATATTTATAGACATAAAAGCCAGTATAAAAGGTAACTTAAGTGTTCCAAAAATCAGGTGGAATCTTAGCAGTAAGAAAACTTGAGAATTACAACTTCTTGATTCCCACAGGGAAGACATCCCTCTTTCAACCCCCAGCAAGAGTCCTCATGGACAGCCTGGCATCCTTTATTTAAGATGTTCCATGGGGGATAACCCCAGCTGGGTTAGTGCAAGAGAACAGCTCTTCTGATATTCCAGAATTCCCTCTGGAATTGGACATTCCATATCAAAGCCTGACCTCTTTCCCACCTCCTGCTCCAATAACCCAGGACAAGTTGGTCACTTGAAGTTTTTAACAGCCATTTTAGCTTCCAGATTGATGAATTTTGAGCTCAATTCTTAGATATAATCACTGTGTTACCAATTTCAGCTTTTAACAAAAATGCCTTTAAATTCTCTCTCTTTTGCCTGTTCCTAAAGTAAAATCTTTATTTTTATGAGAAGTATAAGGGGAAAAAACTCTCCTAGCCTTACATACTGGGAATAAACCTCCTCCATGCCATGAAAAAAAATCAGATAACACAGTTTTCTCATTTAAGGAAGTGGCTTTTCCTGTGCTTTGGCAATATAAATGGATTTACAGTGGTGAAAACACTGAAAACTTCACTTGCTGTGAAGCTGTTGAGAAACTGCCATTAAAAATTTAGTTCTTTATAAAAGGTTTGCCAAAAGAAAATAAAAGTCTTCTAAACGTGTTCATAACACTTAAGGTAACATGTAATAAATATTTGATGGCAAATGTTTTTAAAAAATAACAACAGCCTGTAGCTGTACCCCATTCCCTCCTCTGGAGCTCTCCCTCCAGGAAACAAAAATAGAAATGAAAAATTCAAGGTCCAGTTGTGTGCCAGGGCTGGATGGAGGGGAGTGGGCTCAGAAGCAATTTGTGTTCCCACTTTGAGGGATTCAGGATGAGCATTTGCATTGCAGCAGCAGGCAATTTTACAGTGCAGCAGAAAGCTCTCAGGGCTGCAGGATTCCAGGAGCACCTAAGCTGACTAAGAGCATGAGAACTACACATCCCCTTCCTTCAGTGCTAAATATTCATTTACTTCAGTTGTGTTTCCAAGCAACAAAACATTTTTAGACAAAAGAACTGTACTTTGCAGATGCCAAATTAAAACTTGGGCTACTCATCAATACACACTCGGGTTTCTTAAGGATAGAACAGAATCTAGGATATGTAATGAAAGCCCAAAAGTTACTAAAAACTTCACTATGACAAGAAATATGGGGGAAAACAGGTTTAGAAGCCAACCCTGTACCAACAAAACCCAACCCCTGTCTAAGAGTGAGTGGAGATAAAATTTTAGGTACTTACCTCTTTGGATAATCGTGTGAATACATCTCCTCCCCTGAGAAAATCCAGTATTAAATAGAGCTTCCCTTCAGTCTGAAAGGCTTAAAAAATTTTTTAAAAAGTAAATAAAAATCAATAGTTGTATGACAAAGCTACAAAACAAATCTCAATGCTTTTACAACTAGGAAATTTCAATCACAGGCAATACTTTTGTTTGTGGAAGTGAAATAATTCAGCACATGAGCTAATTTGTTGAATGATTCCTTGCTTCTTCACAGAAGAAAATCTTAGTCATGAGAGATGATTAAAATAATGTTCTTTCATTTCTCCTTTGTCAAACAAGGAAGAAGCAAGGACATCAATTACTGTGGTTTGGTTTAAATCTATGAAAAGTACAAAACCTCTGCAGAACTTGACCATAAAGATTCGGAAAGTTCTTACAAGAGAGCATGTAGCCACATTTCTCTTCGCAGAGAAAAGGAAGGCAGGACTTCCCAAGAATATTGCTGAGATTCACATTCTCTGAACCTCAGAGAAAGGAAAAACAATTCTTATCTCGTTTTCTGTGCTTGTGGTTGTGCAAAAGTAGAATGCAATATGGAGACTGTTTACCCAAAGTGATGATGTTTTGTTTCCTTGGCCTGTCAGGGCCAGGTGTGTGTGTGTGTGTCAGGACTGTCGGGTGACAGTCACGAGATTCTGTGCAGTGCTGTGCAGTTGAATGCTTGGCAGGCTCAGTTTAGATGTAATGTAATATAGCATAGAATAATATAGTATAATAAAGTAATTAATTAGCCTTCTGATAAGATGAAGTCCTCCTCATCATTCCTCCCGGACATCAGGGGCGAAAATATCCACTATAAAACTTCTCTATAGCTATGTATTTACAGTCTTTTCTTTATTTTGCCAAGTTGCTAGAACCTAATGTGGGCCCTCCAAAAGTGAGGGAGAGCAAGAGCAGCTGTGCCCTGAGGCAGGGCAAGGAAGGGGGCAGACAAAGGGACCTGGACCCACCATAGTGCAGCTTGACGATGAACGGGTGGTTCACCTCCACCAGGATGTCGCGCTCCATCTTGGTCCGGACTCTGTCCCGAACTGAGGGAGAGGAAACAACAACAACAGTGGGTTAAAAAAGCATTTAGTACAACACAGAAAGGTTTTGCTGGCTAAAGGAATCTCTTTCCTCATCACCTGATTTGTTTGTTAAAGTCTCCCACAAAACTCCTCCTTTCAGACAGCAGGACTCTGGTTTGTTTCCTGCCTGCCCCAACTTTCTTCTTTGCCTCATTGGATTTCCAGCACATCCACATATTTTGTGATAATCCATATTGCTTTCAAGAAAAAAGCTCCTATCTACCTTCCCAACTTCAAATTTTGAATTAACTCTCTGTCCTGAATATAAAATATTCTTAAGATTACTTTTTCCCCTTTAACAATAACAGCCCTATTTATACACAGTGGACTCGCACCCATTCAAGTGTCTCCTGAAAGCCAAAACACTGAATTAAATTGTTCTGGCTCCTGGAACAAGGGAATGACTTAATTTTAACCACAGCAGATTTCTGACTTAACAAAAGACAAAAGGAAAACTGTTTATGAAATTAACTTGTTTTCATATAATGAAAAGTCTAAACAGAATTAAATAATCCAATTTTAAACTTTGAAAGAACATTTCTGACCACATAATTAAAGCTACCTGGCCAGATTTAAAATAATACTTAAACATGAACTTACAAGTTACTCTAAAAAAAAAACCTCCTGTCAGAGAAGAGTTATGAACTCACTGACAAATATTTAAGATTAAAAAAAAGCTTTCAAACACAGGTGCACTAAACCCCATTGTCCAAAGTCTCAGTTGAAAGACAAACCTACCTTTTAAAGAAGCTTTTTTCAACACTTTCATTGCATAAAGCTGCCCAGCATCAGGCCCAATTATCTTCCTCACGAGGAAGACCTGGCAATACAAAGCCCATTTTTAAATCACTGCAAGCTTGGTAATCAAACCCAAACTCTCACAAAGCATTTGCAAAGCTCCCATTAATGTCAGGCAGCTTCCAGTGCTCTGCACCAAGCACACACCTTTAAAGGAAGAGCAAAATTCCTTGATCAGATCAGAGCTGCAAAGCACCAAGCTCTCTGAAGCATGACACTGCCCAGAAACTTTGGATTCTCTCCTGATTTATCAAAGAAGTTCTTACAGAAAGATGTTTCTTTCTATCACTGTCTTGGAGAATGACAGTTCTGCCTGGTCTGCCACCTCCCAAGAGGTTTTTGAGGCTCAAGACCCAAGTCTGAAATATGAAACATTCATTTTTATTAATGAATTCTGTACAAGTGGTGAGATGAAAGCAAGGAAACCTCACCATTTAAGATCAAAGCACCCTTTCCCTCTGGAATAGCAACTCCAACAGGTTTTTCTACTTTTTCTCTCCAGAAGAGTTTTAAAGATAGATGGGATACAACTCGACACTGAGAAAAGCATATTAGATAAAATACTGCAGTACAAAGACATGGAGCTACACTAATTTTTAACCACCAGATCTTCCAATTTACAAAATGTTTGATATGTGCTCCTACTTTTAAATTGCTGTTCTTTTAATAGCAATTATTAGTTATGCATTAATAAGTTGTGCTTACAAAAACAAAAAAACACAACATACAAGTCATAAGAGAAAGCCAAGAGCTCCCTACAATTACCTCTCTGATCTCAGCTTACCCAGACTTTCATTTACAATTAATTCATTTAAAAAATTGTATATATTTTTTCAATGATCTTGCCACATTTTCCATTCTAGAATCAGAAATTCAAGCACTGTTATGGCTAAGCTGTACAAGGTTGGGAAAGGGGTTGTTTTTATTTTAGGCTCTGGTTAGAAGAAAAATATCATGTTTCAAGGTTGTCTGCCTTTTTGTTTTAATAAGTTTTGCCCAATAACTGACCTACAACAGTGCTCTCCTATAGGCCAAGGTGATAGAAAACAGTAAAGGGAGGAATTTGAACACC
The DNA here is from genome assembly GCF_000277835.1 of Geospiza fortis. Taxonomy (NCBI): domain Eukaryota; kingdom Metazoa; phylum Chordata; class Aves; order Passeriformes; family Thraupidae; genus Geospiza; species Geospiza fortis. The sequence continues at coordinate 4,411,437 of NW_005054349.1, read as the reverse complement.
AGCAACTAAGAAAACAGCTGTAGATGAATACAATCACAATTATAAAATATTAATAACAAGCACATAGGAATATTTTAGTCTCAACAACCAACAACTTGTGAGGACACAAGGAATTCATGTGCAAATTACAAATTTTAGCTAGTAAGACCCAAAACAGCTGCAAACTACTGAAGCACCACCTATTTATTTAATTTGCAAATAAATCCTCCAGAACTCCATGTCTGCTTTATAAGGCACATCATTCCTGAGAGAATGAAGAGAGAATCCAGTAATTCAGGAGGTTTAATTCTTTATTTCTGTGGAATTATTAAGTCCTGCACTGATGTTAAAACCAGGTTCCAGGTTTAACTCTTTATTTCTGTGGGATTATTAAATCCTGCCCTGATGTCAAAAGCAGGCTCCAGGAAACCCCCCTGGTGTTTGCCAAGCCCGAAGGAAGGACCCTGGGAGTAGAAACTGGGGAAACACCATGAGGGCAACAACCACTGACCCTCCTGGGTTTGTTTTCTCTTTTCAGTGGGAAGAACAGAGCTAAGGAGCTCGGAGCTCAGGTGTGCAGCACCTGAAGAGGCACTGCCAGCATTCCAAAGCTCCAGAGCACATCTGGCCCAGCTGCTGGGATTGCAAACAGGAGCCCTCGTGAGGCTGGCACAACCCTGAGCTCTGGGAAGCTAAATCTGAGGCAAGGGCTGGCTGTGCTGAACCCTCAGGTGGCTCCAGGCATCTCAAACCAGGAGTAATGAATTTATGGAGCCTTTTCAGGCTCCTACAGCGAGAAGTGTGTGAGGGAATTGGCAACCAACATTATCAGGTAAAAAAATGTTTCTGCAACCTCAAAATACTAAGAAATATTTAAAGTCTGTTCTCTACACCATCACTTATGCACAGAATGCCTCCCTAATGTCCATTTCTTCCTCTCTCACTGTATTTTATGCAGAGGTTTGTTCCTGCCTAGAGACACACACAGATTCAGCAGAAGAACAGGAAAATGGGAACAAATGTAAAGCTGATTGACTACTTTAGATGTTGCAAAAGATGCAGTTTGAGTCTGGTTTTAAAAAATTAATTACCTTCCTATACACTAGGATTAATATTTCAACTACTGTGTTTCAACACAGCGACAGAGATCAGATTTTCAACTTCATTTCTGCAAAGTGACACCCAGTGGCACATTACAAAAGGAAAACACTGTAACAAAAATCCTGCCATATTTCTTCTCTGTGCCATTTGAATAATTAGTGTCTTTTAGGTGGAGATCACTTGATAAATACAGCAAACTAGAAAAAGTAAATAAGCTGGGAATATTTCAGGTTAAGTTTCCAACTGCCATGATCAACGCTTCTGTAGCTGCATAAATACAGATTTTGTGTCTGAAAAAAAGCCAAACATTCCCAGCATGTCAAGTCCCATCACCAAAAGACAAACCAGCATTTCCTTCAGAAGGTTCTGTCCATGGCTCTGGAGCAGGGCTGGGAATGGATTCCATTACTCAACACATTTTCAAACATTCCCAGCAACTCTGCTGGCCACTGTTTCCCTAGAATGTCTGGACAGGTCTATGGAACAAGTTTATCATCTTACCTTTCCAAATGATCCCTGTCCAAGAACCTTAAGTAGCTCAAACTGTGCTGGGTCTGCTTTCTCACATCCTTCTTTCACATGATGTGTAATAGGAATTTCTTTCACACTTCCTTCATCCTGTGATTTCAAAGCAAACAAAATACAACAGTGAGCAGGCCTGCAGTAACTAAGTCTTGTTAAAAGTGCATGTAAATACCTAGATTTTTCTTTGTTTCATTTTACTTTAGTAAAATATTTTAAATTCTAATAAAGCTTAAAGAAAAACTGTTCAAATGAAGAATTTTCCCATCTATCTTTTCTTAAACAGATGCATCTAAAATTTCTAAACTGAAGGAAAATTCTCAAAGAATGCTCATTTCCTTTTGCCATAAATATTTCAACTACAGAAAAGCTAGATTATTTTACATGAAAGGAATAAATGCACAGATTTTTAAAGCAAGACTTCTGAGCTTCACCTCTGCTTAGCAGCTTTAGTTTTCCCAGTGATTACTCTTCTCATCTTTCCCCCTTCCTGAAATAAGTCTTAATGAAAGCCAAATTGAATTTCATCATTTGGGGTAATTATTGCTTTTCACAGCAGCAAATAATAACTCTGGTCATCCATTTGTAGCTGGAGGAACAGGCAGCATTTGAAGACCATAAATAAGAGATGAGTCATCTTAAGGACTCTGAGAATTCTCGCATCCACGAGAAGAAACAGCTCTGGGGTGCAGAGCTCCTGGGAAGATTATCCTGTGTGGGGACCTGCTTCAGACAGCTGAGGGTAATTCTGAGCTAGGTGAGTGATTTAATGTTCTCCTGACTGTCTCATGTGCCTCTCATCTTTAGCAAAGCAGGGCACAGCAGCCCCAGTTGTGAAAAGACAAACATTCCTGATGACACAAATCCCATGATGGATTGCAGCTTTTATGGTGTAAGAGGAGTTTCTGAGAGCCAAAACAAGCAAGGTGTCAAAATAAGCACCCTTGGAATTAAAAACTGAGGCCCACAACAGCAACCCCAGTCTGCAGGTAAAAAAGGAGCAGCACCCTCAGTCCCAGCAAGAAGATCAATAAAGGTCTTGCACACAACAAAATCACAAGTGAAAATCCCATCTGATTTGCATGACTTCACTTTTGGGGCATCAAATGATGATCAGCTGTCTCCTACCCTCTCTTCAGGCCTTCATTTTGAAAACTTCTCTTAGCAGAGACCAGAAAACCACCCCACCAACCTCCTGTGAGTTACAGCCCCTCGATGAGAAGTGCAAATAGCACCAGGAGAGGACCTGGGCACTGATGAAACAGTTTTGGAAATAACATCATTCTGTAGTCAGGTGAACTTACTGCCCAGAACTGAGCATTAAAACTTCCAGTCAATCAGCTTTATGACAGTTCATACAGAAGCACCTGGATGAAATTCTGGTTTTACACAGAAATTCAGAGTAGAAATCTGCTCATCTGAATTTGTACATACTGCAGTAATTAAAGAAAAAAAAAAAAAGAAGCAATCGTCACAACTGCATTAATTGCTTCTGCCTTAATTGCTTTGCTTGTCCAGAGGGGGAAAGAGAGTCCAAACAAACATCTTGGTATATTCCCAAACTGCAGTCCAGCTGTTAGTGCACACCAGTCCTTTCCCCTCCCCTCTCTTATTTCATCCTCCTTCTGGGAAAGGCCTGTTTGTTCTGCCTGCTTCCCACACAAGGTGGCTATGAACACCAGACACTGCTGGAAAACAAAGTGAATTCTGTAATTCACAACCAAGCCACTTTATTTCCCTCTTTGGTCACAAACCCCCATCACACACTGATGACACACTGGAAAATCCCAACTTCCCCTCATCCATCCCCCTTGGTGACTGTCATTTATGCACTCAGAGGACAGATACACACCTATCTTTTCATTTTCCTTTAACTTCTAAACACATGCCTAATTTAAGGCAGGTAAGAACAGCAGCATTTCGAAGTCATCTGATGACAGATGAAAGCAGCAAGTTGTCTAATTACACACCAAGTTGTACAACAGACTTAATGGCTGCTTCTTCCTATGAAGTATGTAAATATTCTATTTAGAAGCCTTTTTTCTTCACCATCCTAATTTGTATTCCCTAACACCGTGAAACTTTGCATGAGAAAAGCTCTTTAAGAGTTCAGCCTCTCCTGTGTTTATCACCCACCTCGAGCCATTAGCCTGTGACATCACACGTGGTTGCTGAGGAGACTGAGAGGATTTCTAAATGTGAACTCAGGAGAGAAATGTTTTCCATGCAAATAAAGACTAACTTGAGATGGATTCAATGAGGGTTTTTTTAATAAAGTGTTTTATCTTCACAAAAGATGTCTATATAATTTCACTTACTTAACTACCATTAAGGTACTAAAAATTGGCATGACTGAGGTATGAGAGACGTTTTCATCACCACCAAGGAGTGAGCACACAGAGCTGAGCAGCTCCAAGCCACTTTCATTTTCATTTCTACTTTGGCCTCCCCGAACTACAAATGTAGTTATGTCATTTTGTGTTCTGCTCCTTGAGCAGCAAATTTCTTTCTAAGCTGAGGCACCAAATCCCACCCAGCGGCCTTGCACAAGAGGGAACTCAACTCTTCCCTGCTCCCAGCAGGTTCTCCAGGAGCCAGGGAGGCAAAGGAAACATTGGGATCAGTCCTGGCTTTGTCACAGGTCCCTGGAATGTGGCTCCAGAGCTCAGCAACCTCCTCATCCTCATTCTAGAGCAGTAGGAAACTCAGTCAATCCACTGCTCCTTTCCTTGCTACATGAGAGACCACTCTGACACTTGATTCACCCACTCCACACCAGGAAATGTCCAGGCACCACATGGGTCTGTGCCCAAGACTTCACTCTCCAAAACCCTTCCTTGTAAGTATTGTTATTATACCACAAAGCAATGGTTACAGCTGCTGACAAGATCCATTTATCCCACAATCCCAAACTGGTTTGGGTCCTTAAAGCCCATCCAGTGCCACCCCTGCCATGGCAGGGACACCTTCCATTGTCCCAGGCTGCTCCAAACCCTGTCCAACCTGGCCTTGGGCACTGCCAGGGACTCTCTGGAAGACAGATCCTTTGTGACCCTAAATACAAGGAGGAGTGTGCTGGGAAATGCTGGCCAATGTTTCCATGGGCTTTCCACCACACACAGGATGAGCCTCCAGTGTAGTCCAAGGTTTAGCAGCACACACAACACTCAACTTCAGCATCTCCTAAACAGGCACTGGGCAAAACCCTGCTCAAGAGGGGCTTACCTGGGATATTTCTCCATAAAAGCACAATTAACATACTGGTGTACACATTAATTCTGCTCTAAAAAAGCAGAATCAAGTACCTTTGAGCTGAAGGTACAGCAGCTACACTAAAAACTACAAAGGCAGAACAAGTGATGCAGCAAGAGCAGCATTCACCACTCTGTATGAAAGGTCCCAGGCTGGTCTGGGCATTTCTGAGGTTGAGGGATCCACAAATGCTCCCTCCAGCACAGGGAATCTTTCCATAAAGCTCTGCCTCATGCAGCAGAGTTTCCCAAACAGGGCATTTACAACAGTCCCTGCCCAGGTACTAATTTCCAAAGCCATCCTTGAGACTTGGAGTCTCCTCAGATATTGTTCAAATAAAATGATGGGTTCAGAAGTTATTAAAGAGCAGGGAATGCATCAATGTTGCTGCAACAGGAGGTCATGCTAATGAGTGGCTGAAGTGAGCAGGAATCAAACACTTACATGGTAGGAATATGGTTCACCTTCTTCCATAGGCTCATCTGCCATTTTAAGGCCATTTAACTGCAGGGAAAAAAAATAAAAAGAAAAACATCATTAAGACCCAGCAATTTCAAATTAGTAAGAGTTCAAAATTTGACCAATTTACATTTCAGAGCACACAAGTGAGAACTGGTGGTGGGGTTGCTCTAATTTAAAGCTGTAGTTTCAAACAAACACTACTACTCAGTAGTTATATTTAGCATCTCCCTTATGTATCATTTAGCATCTCCCTTTGTAAATGCCATCATTATTATTATTATGCCAGTGTTATTTAATTGGGATTAATTTAAAACTCCTTTAAAAGCTAGATACCACTCCTACAAGATGACACTAATGCAGAATTCCTCAGTTATGCATGAAACTTATGCTGCAGATGCTTTTCAGAAACCTAGAGTTTTCTAAGGGAAATTAATTGGCAGTTTAAAGGGAGAAGATGCAAAAGTGATTCCAAGCCTTTTTGAAAATACCAAGCCCACAGCTGCAGAGAAAAAAAAATTAAACTTAGTTTAAGCACTCTCTAAGTCACAAATAATTCAGTGCTGAAAGTGAAAAAAAACCAACCAAAACCCAGAAATATGAAGGACATGTTCTGTTCAGACATGCAAAGTAGTCATGAAAAACTGGAAATACCTGACAAAATGGGTGAATGCCATTATGGATTTTGCTTGTAATAACAGCCAATTTATTTATATATTAATTGGTCAGCATCTCTACCTTTATATGGCACAGGTCTGACATTAAAAGTAACTAGAAATGACATAAGAAAACTCAAACTTTTTTTTTTTCCTGAAAACCAAGTTGAACCAATTAAACTCTTAGGCTGAGTAACGACTTTTTTTCTTGTACATCTGAATTTTTCTAAAATCCCTGGCTAAGACACTGGAATATAGTGTTGCTGTCAGCATGGGAGTTGGCAAAACACAGGACTGCAGAGAAATGCCCCCCAGATTCCTGTGCTCAGAACCAAAGCCAGAATCTGCAGGAACAGGTGGGGCTGCAGGGACAGGTTTGTACCATGACTCTGTCACCCAGACAAACCCTCAACCACTTCCACTGCTGCCACAGACTCCAGGTTTGGAATAGAGCTTTTAAGAGTTAATTCACAAATTAATGCTTTTGATAAAATTAAATCTCCAGTTTTTGTAGCAAGATACTGGCACTTATTTTTGGACTATATCCTCACCGGGAAAAAAAAAAAGACAAAACAGCAAAACAGATCAAGGAAATAGCATAAAGCTTCATTTATTTTCACTCCAGAAGTTTCTATTTACCATAACTCAGTTTAACCAATGTACCTCCAACCCATGCCCATCATTCATCTCTCATGTGTTGCCACTCCAGCTCTAACAGCCAAAAACCACTCCTGCATTACCCTGGATCCAGAAACCAAAGCTACTCATTTGCTACATAACTTATTTCTTTTTTTTGCATTTTTTACACGAATTAGACAGTGGGAGGGACAAGACACTCACTGTGGTTGTTGTACAAATTGACTGAATAAATCCAGCAGCAACACCAAAGTTCAGCCCAGCTCTGACCTCCAACCCCATTTCCATGCAATTTCTTTTCACAACACCATAAATTACCTTCAAGTGTGAACCAACATGAAGTCCACCAAGATTGTCCAAAAAGCTTATTTGGAACTAGAAATAAATTGGGTTTCTACTCGTGGTGCTCAGAAATGTAATAACATTGCTCCTTCATGGACTTCAATTCAAAGTGATTTTATTGTGCATTTCACCTTTTCTTTCTGGAAAGATGGGCAACATTTTCCAAGTTTTGTTACCTAAATTTAAACTCTGGAACCAACACCACCAACCAGAAGAACTGCAGATACACTGAAAACAATACAGATACAAAAAAATGGGGCTGGAAAGGGGTTTTGAACCCAAAATCAGTGCGTTATTTCATCTAGATTGTTCCTGAGAACACAATTTAATGTACTTTCAACTTGCTGGCAAATCAAGTACACTAAGCTATTGGATTTTTATGGCAGGTAATCATCTTAATTAACAATTTCCTATCATACACTTTTCCCCTTCACTGTTGCTCCTTGGTTTGTGTTTGTTTTTTCCTGTCCAGTCTCTCTGTACTGATACAGACTGGGACACCTGCCAATTTCTAGTCCAAAGAATTTGATGTTCAAGGGCATGAATCTGCTTTTATTGCTTGATACACACAACTACACTTTTGCCATATTTGTTTGTGAATCCTGGTCGCTGTCCATTAAAAAAAAGCCAAGGAACAAAAATCTGCAAACTTGTTGGAATATAACCCAAAGTCTGGTGGCTTGTTAAGTAATTCAGCTAAAAAAAGTCAATGACAAAAATCAAATCATTACTGTCTTGTACAGTCACTTAATTGGCTGAGTTTCAATAACCAGAAGCTGGCAAGAAAGCAAAGTGACAGTTAATACTTATTTCCCACCTCTGTGGAAACCAGACACAAAATGCAGCTTCCACAGCCAAGTGAGGCTCCTTTTAGAGACTTATTCATGAATATCTATGCACAAACATATAGAACAGAACAATTTCAACCTCTAAGTTATTACTTACTAAATATCTACGAATGCACAAATTTGATTTATTATTGAGAATTAAAAAGCACAGCTCTCTATAAAAAGAACAGGTGAAAGAAGCCAATACTATGATTGTGAAAGAGATTCCTTCATCTTTCAATCATTTTGCTGTTCAGTGCTGCTCAAGTCCTACAACTGAGCATTTTAAATATTAACTCCCATGAAACCACAAACTGAACTCAGACTTTTAGGCAAACACTGATGACACTTTCCAAACACACAATCTGGAAATGACACAAAGTACCCCAAGTTGTTGATTAGTAAAAAAGAACAAAAGGAACTATGTAAATAGATGAGCTCAAAGTTTAGGTCAGAGCACCTGGCAAGTCAGACACTTCTGCAGAGGTGCAGGATGGAGGTCCCAACGGCCTGGCAGGGAGCAGGGAGCAGCGTGCCTCTGGATTAAATACACCCCATGGCTGGGACTATGCCTGTTATCCTGGGAGCAGTGTGCCTCTGGATTAAACACATCCCATGGCTGGGACCATCCCTGTTATCCTGGGAGCAGTGTGCCTCTGGATTAAATACATCCCATGGCTGGGACCATCCCTGTTATCCTGGGAGCAATGTGCCCCTGGATTAAATACATCCCATGGCTGGGACCATCCCTGTTACCCTGGGAGCAATGTGCCCCTGGATTAAACACATCCCATGGCTGGGACCATCCCTGTTACCCTGGGAGCAGTGTGCCCCTGGATTAAACACATCCCATGGCTGGGACCATCCCTGTTACCCTGGGAGCAATGTGCCCCTGGATTAAACACATCCCATGGCTGGGACCATCCCCGTTACCCTGGGAGCAATGTGCCCCTGGATTAAACACATCCCATGGCTGGGATCATTCCTTCTCCCTTAGGAGCAATGTGCCCCTGGATTAAATACATCCCATGGCTGGGACCATCCCTGTTACCCTGGAGAATATCCAAAGGGCTGGGAAAAGGCTTAATGACAATTGCAGATGTTCTTCCTCTGATTAGAACAGCAGAACAGAGTATTCCCAGTATTACCAAAGATTGGAATCATCTTCCCTCCTCCCACATTAAGGATGTTTTCACTGTTTACATGGTAGATTCCTTAGGACTTCGTGGGTCTACAGGTTTTGGTTGAAAGAAGTCAAGCAAAAGGTCAGCAAAAATGCCCAATCCTTGGAAAAGCAGTGGAAGATGTAAAGCAAGTGCATCCTGCCCTGGTTTTACATGTCTTTGCTGAGGGATTCAAACAGAATTTTAAAAATTCTAGAAAAAGCAGATCTGGGAATTTTATCATCATACTATAATAGAAGTAAAAAGCAATATTCAGAACCACTCACCTAAAAGCTTGTCTGACTTCAAACAGGCAAAATTCTACCCAAGGATCACCAAGATCTCCTGTCTCCTCCACAGCTCCTCCTTCCCTGGGCTCCATTTGGGAAGTTATGGGGTGATCCCAGAGCTGCACCCCAGTTCTCCCACATGAGCACAGGAATAAGCAGTTTCCTTCCCCACAAACAGAAGGAACCCTTCAAGTAGTTATTTCAAAATATTTGAGTGGAAGCTTACATCAGAAATCCCAATTATGTCAAAAAGACTTCGAAAAAAAATATCCTGACAGGATGACCACATTTGTTCCTCATTTATTCTTAATTACATCTGTAGAGAGTTTGCAGCATTAATTTAATTAGCAACATACTGGCCTACTGAGGATTTCCTGAGATAGGTCTGAGGAGTTTGAGGTTCTGGGCACATCCACTCCCCACCTACACAAACTCTGGGCCAGCCCCACTCCCTCAATTCCCACCACAAAGGGAAGAGGCCTCTAAATTCCCTCACACTCTTGAACACACCAAGTGAAAAAGGGAGATAAAGCAATCTAAACCACCTGAAACCCATAATCAGTTACTAGGGAGAGCTACAAAGTTCTTTTCCTGTGGCAAATAAATCATACATTCAGACAGGACACCAAACCTTCAGCAACATATAATTAGTGATTTTAGAAGAACATTTTGATCCTTCCCATTATCAGATCAAGGGACAATTACGTGTGCCTCCAACAAGTCACAGCTCTGACAAGGCACAAAGCTGACCCCAAGCACAGGGATCACTGAATTAGCAAAGGACTTGAGATCTTTTCATTCCTGCCTGTGTACATAACCTTAACTCCAGAATCAAAGGGCACAAAGCAGCCAGTCTCCAAATTACATTTAATGGCAGGTAATTCTGGAAAAGAATGAGATTTAAACTTGAGGAAAGCAACTATCTCAGATTTGATTCTTAATGTAGTGAAGTACTACATAAATAGCAGAATTCTACCTAGGATGAGTAAACAAATCACATCATTCTTTGGATTTAGGCTAATTGTGGAGTGTTTCCAAAGGTATCCTGCAGGAAGCAAGGCGAGCTACCTGCAACACACTCCTGGATCTGGTCAGAGACTCAGAATACTACAGCAGATTTCCAGAACCAATTTCAGAGGTGGTACACAAACCCACCATCATTATTACTGTATTGCAGCACTTCTCAGTGCATAAAGACACTCATTGTTTTCTCTTTAAGAGCATTAACGTGCATACTTTTTTTTTTTTAAAGGCGACTTGTTCTCCAAGATCTTTACAAAATCTGTACATTGTTGCAATGGCTGAGGCACTCAAACGAGGGGCAATGTTTTACTTTCTCTCCTGAACAGAACACCAGGCGATTGTGGAGATTCTGGGAGATGCACTGAACTAGGTAGAGCTGAGTCATCCACGTCACTGCCAGTAATTACTCACAAAGGAGTTATGCAACTCCTAACACTGACAAAATTCAGTGGCCTTTGACAGACCGGGCTCAGAACGTGCTCCAGAGATGGGACTGAAAACACTGGCCAAAATCAAAGATGTATTTATCTCAACTGGCAAAGGGAGCAGCTTATGCACAACAGCAGCAGAGCTCAGCTCATGAAAAATCCTTTTGGAGGGCAGCAACTTTCAATGCAGCCCCGTTTTCCAGCAGAATACTTTAGTTTTCAGTCACTTTTTTGTTTCAGCCTTGTCTTGCTTGTCACAATCAGGCAATTAAGCAACTGGTTCTTGAAGTATTTATTGCAAAAATAAGTATTTGAGAAGAGGTTGCATTTATGCAATTCATAATATTAATGTCTTGCAAACAGCCATGTGCTTACAGCAATTACAGAGCTCGTTGTAAGTGCAATCCTCCCAGTTCAAGGGGCAGAAAGTGCCCAAATTCCTGTATTCTGCCCAATTCCAACTATTTCTGTATTTCAATCAGCTTGGTCAGTAAAATGTTAATGTTTACTTTTCTGTTTCTTTGTAGACTGTAATTACATTTTCATAATCTACAACAGTTGATTATGATCAACACCCTCATACCTATTTTTATTGCCATGGAAATACTTATTAATCCAATATCCAGGGGGAAAGAAATTCACTGAATATTTGAAGCTTTAACAGCACAACCCTGATCTTTCCTACCTAGGCTTAAGGAATTCCCAGAGTCACAAAACAGCTTCACAAGTGACACTGTCACAGGAATATAAACACATGAACAGCACAGTGCACCGCCCCAAATCCTCAGCACTTCAAAGACCCCCCCAAAAAAAGGGCAAAATAATTCAATCCTGACCTTCAATAATTTCTTCCAAAAGTTCATGCTGTTCTTGTCACTTGAAGCATGAAAATTTATTTCCTACTTTCAAGATCATCTCCTTTCCTTGCCAGGTGTTTTTACACCAAGTCAACACAAGTGCTACTGGAAATGCACTTACTGCTAATAACATAATCCTAAATTTAGTCAACAAGCAGAGTCTCAGAGAAAACCATTCCTCGGATTTTCCCTCCTGTGCCACAGCTGATGGACAAGAGCACCAGAAGGCACAAGTTAATCTTCAAAATAAAAACCTATTTCACAGTAGCTCTGTTGACTGCAGTTCCAGCAAGGCCAAGGTCAGAGATCTCTCAGACTGCCAACAAAAGGCTTTAATGAATACTATGAGCTATACTTAATTCTGTAACATTTAAGTGAAAGGCCACACCAAAATTCATTTTGACATAAAATGCACCTTTGTTGAATCCCCAAGCCACGTGGATGTAGAAATCCAACAAGTGAGAAGTGCAGCACACCCCTGAGATCACTTATAGAAAGGGTTATGACAACACAAGTATTTGTTCCTGTCATTTGGGAACTCCACACTCAACTTGAAGAAACTGGTTTGGCACAAACGGGCTCTAAGTGCTGCTGGCCAAACCCAACACGGACACAACGAACAACTTTTAATCTCCTTTTCATCAGAGCACAACTGGAGGAGCTTTACACAGACCTTGTGAAATACAATTTAAAGAGTGACTGCTGCAAACAGTTGCCCTCAGATGTTACACACACAGCTGGACACCCCTGCCCTGTGCTCTGCTGGCTCCCCTCGCTGGGGGGGCTCATCCAGCCAAAAAACACCCAGGGATGCACATCCCACTTCAGCTGCAACACTCTACTCTTGATTATTCTACCACTGATACATCATAATCTCCTAATATTTCCTAAAGAACTGATCAACAGGACCAAGAAAGTTCTCAGACCTTCGCTAAGTTTCAGACCTCAACTACAACAAACTGCTTTTAAAACAGTATGAACAAAACAACCTTAATACTTCAGCTGACTTTCTGATATCTGATGCATATCCAGTAATTATAGTACCTGGCAGTGGTACTAAAATCCCCAAATATTAAAAGCACTAAGAAATTTGGGGTTTTTTTCCATTTCCATTTTTATCAAGGAAAATAAATTCAGCAAGACCCTTTAAGAGACATCCTTTCACTCTTGCACATTTTTTACTTTGAGATGGTTTTGCTACAGACCCTTTTCACTTGCAGCAAGAGTCTGGTGCACTAGAGAAAGCAAGTCTGACCAGTTTTAAGCAACTTTGTTTAGATAACATCTTTTGTGTGTCTAACAGACCTAGGTGTAATCTTTTATTTGTCATAGCTGACGATACCTGATATGCAACCCTTCACTGCTGATTTCAAAGTGCAAGAGTTTTAATACTCGAGCACCACGTTCTGCTGAGGCACAGGAATCATTGCAACAGAACCAGTTTTACCTTTTATTTTCTTTTAAATTGCATTTGCTCCTTGCTGATGAAGCACCTCGAGCACTAAGCAATACCTCGAAGTCGTTCCTCGTTCTTTAACATGTTTAAGCACCCAAACCTCAGCCAGGCACTCCTGGTTCTCTCTGCTCGTTGTGTTTATGATAACCAACGCAGTTATTCAACGTTTAAGCACCCAAACCTCAGCCAGGCACTCCTGGTTCTCTCTGCTCGTTGTGTTTATGGTAATTAATGTATAGTTATTCCAGGAGAAGGCAAAGGCACCTCCGTAGTGACAACCTACCTGGATGCGCAGCCACAATAGCGCGAGCAAATTTCCCGCAGAACTTAAAGTAACTTTTCACAGGAGCTACGGCCATAAAAGTGAGTTTACAACGCCTCGGATGCTACGTGGGGAGGGACACCTGTGACACGAAGCGGCCGGGAGGCGACACAAAGCCCCGGCCTCCCCGGGGCGCCGGTGCC
>NW_005054349.1:4395212-4396809 GCF_000277835.1 Geospiza fortis | reverse complement strand
CGGCAAACCGGCCCCGGAGCCGCCTCACTAGGTTTACAACAAACCCGGCCCCGGAGCCGCCTCACCGGGCTCACAACAAACCGGCCCCGCCGCCTTTGTTTGCCGGCGTGTTCGAAGGGAAACACGGCTGCACTGCCCGACGGGGGCAGGAGAAGGAGCGTGCGTGAAAAAATGATATTCCCACTTCACCCTTCGATTTTAGGAGCTGTAAGACGCTAGATGACACTGTCAAAAGTGTGTTTTTAAAGGCTAGAAAGCTGCCTCAATGACAGTTTGTATTTGAACATGCTGCATGACTTATTGATAAGCCCGGCCCTCTAGATAAAGCAAAGGAAGACTCAAACAGTTCTTAATTGCCAAATAATTTCTATGAAATGAGCACAAACAAGGGAACAAGCTGGTGCACCCCATAGCCCAAACACTTTCCATGCTGATTTTTTTGGCTCAGAAGTCAACCAGTGCACAGACAAGTGTAGGACGCTGTGCTGCTCCAGTCCGTGATTAGATGCCATTCCCAGTCCCCCAAAGGTGCCCATTCCCAAAGGTGAATGAAAAGTGAGTATTGTATTGTGAATGTGTCACTGCAGCCATCTGGCACCTCAGCAGTTCCATTACAAGCCTGTTTTTAAGGCCTGTTTTTAAGGCTCTGGAACTCAAGCATGAAAGACAAATGTTTTGGGGTGTGTACCAGGAATGCTTGTCCTTCAGAAAATAAAAATCAGGTGAGAAAATGCAGGAGCAAAGTCACAGGGAGTTGATGTCGACAGAGAATTTGTGCTTTAAATATAGAATTGTTCAGGCTGAGTCACTTTATTTTTGTTGTGGTAGGAACAATTTGCAGGCTGTGGGTGCACACAGCCATATCCCAGTGCCTCCACTGGTGACACTGGTGTGGCCAAATCTGTGAGGTTAGATCTGCCCATACTTCATCAGTGCCATCAGGCACTTAATTTAAATATAAAGGAAATCAAGTGAGAAGTGAGTTTTGAAAGTTCTTGGAGTGTTCAACAAGAACTTGTGTCTGAAACTCCTGTAGCAGATGCTGTTTTCCTGCATCTGACTTCTCCCATTGCTGCAAATAATAACAGCCTGCAAACAAATGTTCTGCATCCCCAGGGATTTGAGAAGTTCAGAGGAAAGCAATAATTAAAGGGGTTAGGATTGTTATTTGTGTCAAAGGCTGGAAAAGGGAAATTATTATGTATGTAGATATAAGAAAAAGGAAATCCAGAATTTCTGTTACTCTAGGTCTCACAACCAAACAAGCAACAGGCATTCAATAAAAAGGCAACAGTATGTCACTGAAATGTAAAAATTAGCAAGATCCCCCTCAAATGCTCTTTTACAGAGAAATAAACCATCAAAAATACATTAGCAGATCACTGTTTTAGGAGGAGCAGGGCCCCATGTCTTGAGTTTCAAATGAATATTTCGATATTATATACCTGGATATTATATGCTCCTATTTCTAGAACATCTAATCTGCCTGTAGGGGTATCAGATCTCATTTGGTGCCCAGGTTTCAGCTGGGGGTATCACATCCCTGCTGAGCAATTTGCAGCTGCATATTTCTGACACTTCAGCACCTTCATCTGTT
>NW_005054349.1:4392692-4395202 GCF_000277835.1 Geospiza fortis | reverse complement strand
TTCTGCCCATTCCACCCCTCTCCAGGTCCTTGTAGGAGCAGCATGAGAACCTCTGAGGGACTTTGATTAGATGAAAGGTTCAAAATAATTAGTTTCTTAATATAGATTCGCTTCAAAAATCATTCTGCAGCATGGTAAAGTTGAGAGTAGTATTTTACTGAGCCTAATAGGAAAGGAATAAAAATAAAAGTAATAATAATATAGTAAAAATGGGATCTGCAGCCAAAATTCAGCTTGTTCAGTATCAGTAACATGAAATCCAAGCACTCAGTTGTCCCTTTTATGCACCTGCAGCCACCTGACAGCGTCCATACTTACTTTACTTGAAAATCATCAATGACACGCTTGAACATGTGAACAACAGCTTATTTATAAATTTTAAAAATCCCTGCACATTTCCTGCATGTCATTCCCAGCAGGCCACTTCCAAGAAAGGCCAATTACAGACTGAGGTTCCCTCTCCAGTTTTCTGGTAATCTGTAGCTATCCTAAACAAGATTATTTCAGAAGAATCCTGTAAATTTGGTGTTCATTCACCCAGCAACTTTTCCAGGAAAGGGAAAAAAAGTATTATCATCAGGCCAGTGTCTTTTGTTCCCCTCCTTCCCCAGCTTAGTGACCCTGAACCCAAACCACAGCAAGGACAGCAGAGCTTTTTCCCCTGGAAGAGCTCAGGAAGGAAACTGCAAAAAGGAAAGTTTGAGGACGCTGCCCTTGCTTGTTTCATTCTGCTTTTACAGCTCTGGTAACATCCCTGGAAGGGAACAGGTACAAATTTGGCTTTGGGGATTCAGCTCAAGGCAAGCTGTGCTCTAGGATTGATTGTGAAGCTGGTTTGGGGGATACAGTTAATTCCTCAGGGCGAGTTTATTCCAGTTGATCATCATTTCACCTTTAATCTGTTGTACAATGCAGTTCAGCGCATTTTCAGAGTCAGAGCAGCGCAGCCCTTCCCTGGTGTGGGGATGAATGCTCGTGGGTACAAAGCACATCCTGTTCGTGCCACTGGCTCTCCTAGGAGGAAAAACAACTGTCCTGATGCAATAAAAATGTGTCCTTGTATCCCTGGCTCCCTGCCAGGACAGCTCCAGAGGAGGGACTGCTCCACACAGAGCCTGGGGAGCTCATGTGGGCTCTGTGGGACAGCTGTGGCCTCTAAAATGTGGAAATCCTCTCCACTCAGGTCCTAAGGAGCAATTTCCAAAAATACTGCAACATTTTCACCATTTTAGACACTGATATCCCAAAACCAAACATCTGTATACAGATTGAGTCATGGAACCAGCATCATGACAAAATCTTCAGTCAATGCTGTGTTAGTGTGAATGTGAAACAGAAATGTGAGAGTCCATATCCCACCCTGCATCTTCTGATACTTAAAATATGCACCTAAGGCAAGCTCAGGTAAGCGTATGCACAGGGATGTGGTATCAAATACAAACAGTGTGAACTTGTTAAACAGTTTATTGTGCGCTTTGTGTGAAGGCAAGAGGAGTCACTCACACAAGGGAGCAGCCAGAACCTCTCTGTTGTGGTTATGTCAGAGCAAAAAGTGTGAGTGAAGAGGCCCGTGGTGAGTCCCTGCCTCAGCTTCATTACATCTCCCCATCTCATCTTTGTGCTTCTGTAGCAAGGCTTTAAAAGCTCGCTTAGGGATAAAAAAAGGAAACCAATTTGGAGATGAAGCTCCCAGATCAACACCTTAAGAAAGATCTACTATTCCATTCTCACCGTCAAAGCAAACACATTTTGGGGGATATTTTGGAACCACAGGACAGACTTAGCAGCAAATTTTGCCACATTTGTCCAAAATGAGCTCAAGAAATATCTCAGCCATATGGAAAATACAATGAATTTATCTCTGCTGATCACTGTGCTTTGACAGTAGGAGATGGAAACTGCACATAGGCACAGTGAATGAAGATCCTACTAGACCTGTTTTTACTTAAAACCTTTTCATTTTCCTTCATTTTGAAATGCATTTTGAAATCAAATGTCCTACAGTTTATATTTCCCCCCCAAAACTGAGTGTATGCTACAAACCAGCCAACTGACATATCTCAGTTCTTCTCTACCCTCAAAGAAAAATGTAATATAAATTAAAGATGCAGTATCCTGTCTCCACACTGGCCAGGAAAGCAGATGCCAGACAGAACCTACAAACCGGGTAAGCAATAGCGAAAAATACAGCTCCAGATTTGTGTTCAGGCTCAAGCAATTCAGGTATCATAAACCAAGGGTGAGATCCTGTACAGAACAATCTTGTGGGATATTTCTTCCATCAGTTTGCCAAAGTTTTCCAGAATATCTACTATTACAATGATCATAACACCTCAAAAATTCCACCCTTATCACCAAAGTACCTCACTCTGAGCCTGCTGCTTAGATGGATCTGGTTTTTCCTGGCTTTATATTGCCAGGGAGAGGGGTTAATCCCCTGTGCACATTTGGGATTTCACACAGGTGTATATCCCACCTCCACCCCACAACAGGCACTGCTCCTTTCCCCA
>NW_005054349.1:4390861-4392682 GCF_000277835.1 Geospiza fortis | reverse complement strand
CCTGGGCTGGGCACTCACACAGGGCTGAGGAGTGGGGAAATTCCTGTTTCTCTGCACACATTTTCACTGCTCATTTGGAATAAACATGAAATAGTTGGCAATAATGTGCACAAATTACAAAGAGAAGGACAGCAATGAGCAGCTCTCAGGTCCTGTGGGAAAGGACAGGGGATCCAGAGCACCCCAGGAGGGCACACAGGGATGGAGTAAGGAGGGGGCTGGTTTTACCCCATAAGGGGGTTGGTTTTACCCCATGAGGGGGCTGGTTTTACCCCATAAGGGGGTTGGTTTTACACCCATGAGGGGGCTGGTTTTGCCCCATCAGGGGCTGGTTTTACCCCATGAGGGGGCTGGTTTTACACACATGAGGGGGCTGGTTTCACACCCATGAGGGGGCTGGTTTCACACCCATGACTCACGCTGCAGGGATGGACACTCAGGCTTTGTGGGCCCTTCTGGAGTCTGAGCTGAGGAAAGCCCAGCAGAGGCCACAGGAATCCTGCAGCCTCCATGTAATGACTCAGTGAAACCCCAAGGCCCAGCTTTGTCCAAGCTCCTCCTAAGGACTCATCAACAAGAATTTCTTTGGTAATTCATCTCTTCCCAAAAGCCGCTGACGAAAACATGACCAAGTGTTTTTCTGATGGAAACTCCCAAAGTTAGCTGAGCCAAGTGCAGTCAGAAAACGTCATTAAATACTGAAATAAGTCACTGCAGCAGTGTGCACACACCAACAGATGGCAAATCTACCACAAGCAATTGATCCTTTTTTAAAAAAAAACTGAATCTCACATACTTTTGTCTTTTTCCAGAACTTGCTTCGTTATAGTTCTTCAAACCTGATTTATCCTTGAAGCTGAAACCAAGCTTGAAAAATCCAACTGGAATTCAGAGCGAATTTCGCCTCAGAGCGCAGAATAAACCACCATGATGTTCCAATATGCAAATGTATCAACAATGATGAATACTTAAGGGATTGATTGCATCCAAAATCATCGTGATCTCCATCTTCAGGGTAGTTCTTGTGACAGCAGAAGGTGTTACTTCTGCAGTGAGAGAGAGCCAAAGATGTTGCCAGTGCCTAACTTTAGCTAAGAGCCCACATACCATGCCTCAAACCAGTATCCTAATCATCCCAGGTGAAAATTCTTCCCGTTTTGGAAGATTATAATTAACTTCCTACTGAGCCATGCTTAGAAAAATGCCTCAACCTGAAAGATTAAATAGGAACTTAGTATCTGTCAGAAATAATTCAGCAGTAGCTGTTTGTGTCTTGCAGTATAAAGACACCAATTTAAAATTATATATTTAGAAGTTGTTTTCTCCTTATTTTGTAACAAAAGGACTTGACTGGATGAGTAATAGCTGCACTGCTGGAGCAGGGAGGAGGTCCTGAATGCCACTTGAGGGATATCAGTTTGGCTCTTCAGGTAATTGCTGCAGCAGCAGTGAGTGCTGAGAGGGTCCCCATGCTGGAGGGGCAGAGAACCACAGCAACATGAAATCCAAGCACTCAGTTGCCAGCCCCTGCTGCTCTGGGGCTCCTGGGGGTCACCACAGCTCCTCTGCTCTTTCTTCTCCACCACAATCAAGGTTATTTTCCAGCCGCCTTGACTTTGCTCCTGCTCCAATTGGGGCACAACTTGACTCATCAGTTCTTTATTTGGAACGCACATCACATTTCTGCACTTCATCAGTTCTGCTCCCTGTGAGGTCACTCGTTTGTGGCCATTCAATACTTCCAGCTCTCATTTCACCTTTTCCCACTGCCCTGAGGCTGGAGCCACTCTTCAGCCAGGGATGCTCTTTGTAGCCCTCTGA
>NW_005054349.1:4383177-4390851 GCF_000277835.1 Geospiza fortis | reverse complement strand
AGCTCAGCACATTCTGGAATATGTTTCAGAATCAGTCTCTTAAGCCCAACTTCTTTTCCCATTAACTCTGGTGACAATATTCATAATAACTTCAATGGGAGCATGATAATTCTGTAAGTAATTGCTATCAGGAATTTAATTTAAACCTCATTTGACTGACATTTCTTGTTTGCAAGATATCTATTTTAGGAACAATGTCTTGCTAGTATATCTCTCTTCATCTTAGTCATGACTGATAACAGAATAATCATCTCAACCACTTTTCTTTTCCTGCATAATGGCTTTACTGCATTTTTACATAGCAAACACACAAGAATAGAAACAATTAGACAAATAACAGTATTATATGTAGATGAGCAGGTAAGTGACTAGAACTAACTTGAAACTCTTTACTAGGCTGAGAAGCCTCTCGAGCCACAATGGGGCTGTTGAAAATACTAAGGAAGGATGCAGGTTGTGTTTTCCTCAGCTGGGCTTGCCAGGTGTATTAAATACAGAATGTCAACGTGCCAGAACTGCAGCCTGCTCCTGATTTCACTGCCAGAAAGACCCTGAGGGGCTGGAGCACGTCCAAGGAAGGGAACAGAGCTGGAGAAGGGGCTGGAGCACCAGGAGGGTCTGAGGGAGCTGGGGGGGCTCAGGGGGCACCTTGTGGCTCTGCACAGCTCCTGCCAGGAGGGGACAGCCAGGGGGAGGCTCTGCTCCCAGGGAACAGGGACAGGAGCAGAGGGAACAGCCATGAGCTGAGCCAGGGCAGGGTCAGGTTGGACAGCGGCAGGAATTTCTCCATGGAAAGGGAGGCCAGGCCTTGGCAGGGGCTGCCCAGGGAGGTTTGGAGTGCCCATCCCTGAAGGTGTCCAAGGAAGGCCCGGATGTGGCACTCAGTGCCCTGGATTGGTCCCAGGCTGGATTCCATGATCCCAGAGGTCCTTCCCAGCCTCAGGGATTTGGGATCCTGTGCTGCTCTGCAGGAGTTCACTGCCCATCCTCCAACACTATCCAACGGCATAACAAAGCCAACGCTGTCCCAGCCACGTCCAGGACAAATCTGAGGCAGCAATTTCCAGGCAATGGATCTTTAATCAGAGTCTTTGCTACAGGGAAATGCCACAAAACACTTTGCAGGTCATTGCCTTGTTCTCAACAACCAACAGCAGCCATGAGTGCTGAGCAAGGAGGGACAGGGCTCTCCACCACTGCCACTTCTTATATTTCCTCCTTTGCTGTAAATCCACAGGGACAAGCCATTATGAAGAGTCTTCCACAAGCTGACTCTGACACTGAAAGAGTTGCTTCTCCTGCCACTGAGGAGCTGTCACAGGCATAGGTGGAGCTGTGGCAGAACAGCTGAAAAGGGTAAAAAATTGAGAGACAAGCAGACTTCCAGGGATCAGGAAAAAATCCAAGCCATGCCTTGTGAGAGGCCCTTAATGGGAGGGGTTTTAGTAAATGTTGTGAATTGGCTTCAGTGAGAAGCAGAGCACTCAGGGGAGGAAACATCTCACAGGATGAGGTCAGATTTGTAAAGAATGGCTCTTAGCCACAGCCCAGCCCAGGAGCATGAGCAGAAATCACCTGTAAGCAGCAAGGATAATTCTAGTGGGGCACCTCAACCTCCCTAACAAAGCTACAAAACCCCAGCTCCAGCCTAATTACATTTCACCAGTTTTTGGTTGTTTTGAAGCAAGTTCAAATAATTTAATTCTGAGCATCAATATTTACCTCGTAAAAGGAGGAGGAACAATCTTTGATTTTTCTTCCTGCAACAAGCACAGTGTGGTACCTCCTCTGGCAGGCCAGCAAAAAGCACCAGGGCAGGACTCTTCAAAAGAGGAGGATCTGCTTTTTTAATACAAAGATTAATAAGCCTCACTTTTAAAATCTGCTAACAGTAATCTCGAGGAAAAGAGAAATAATGCTGGGTTTGTGTGGGAAGGAAGCAGATTTAAATCTCAAATGAATGACGTACCTTGTAATTACAGGAACCATTGAAAGAGATAGTCAGAATTAAAATACTTCCAATATTCACAGCGAAATATTACTTCGAAAATTTTCAAGGATGGATAACTGCACATAAACAGAGGCAGATGATCAAGGGCTGAAGATCAAATTAACTCAGAGAAAGAAGTCAGCCTTGTTAAATAATGATATCTAAAATTGTCCCTGAGCTCAGCAGCGAGGGCTTGAGGCAGCATGTGGCTGGGGGAGCAGCAACTTGGATTTACTGAGAGATTGAGCCCTTGTGAGTGCCACAACAGCCTTCCAACAATACCTTTCAGCAGCACATGCACTCTGAGAATGCCTCAACGTTTAAATTAAAACACCTTTCCAAATTTTCAATCACCAAACAATGGGTGATTAAGCACAATCATTAAGCTGGCAGCCACAGAAGTAACCTATTTCTTCCGTTATGACAAAGTCCTCATTGCTCAATGCATTTTAATGAGACAATTATAAAGTGTTTTATGTTGCACCTAGCTATTAATATTGGTTCTTTAGCACTCTAGGTGGAAGATGTTTTCACTCAGAGATGATTCCATCTGTATTAATGCTACAAATAAAACTATGAACCCATTTTATATCAATTAATGGCAGTTTTTTGGACTCAGTTGACCCAATGGACTCAATTAATGGCATTTTTTTGCACCCACTGGACTCAATTAATGGCATTTTTTGAGTGAGGGAGATGATTACCTGAGCACAGAACCTGCAGGAGACCCCCAGACCCCTTAGATAAGATTTTAATGGGATAAACACATGGTATCAGTTTCTGTACAGAACATTTTGCCATAAATATTTTGTCCACAAAGGATTTTTCCTCCATACAATGCCACACTGATTGCTCAGCATTTCCCTCTGACTCCCCTCGTGTCTCTGATGGATCTCAGCTTTCCACAGCTGAGAGCTGTGGAAAGCTCAGGGGAGCCCAAAATTGTCATTCCCTGTTTGTCTGCCTGTTTGTTTCACTCCAACCCCGCCGTTCTGGCTTCCTCCAAATTCACTTGGAGACTCTGGGAGAGCTTTCTCAGCGCTGCTGGCTTGTCACAGTGGCACCTCTGCTCCATTCTGCTCCTTACAGCTGGAAAACAGGGAGAGCTCCATGCAGACACCTTGGCTGCTGCTGCTGCTCCTGGCAGGGCCGTGGAGCTGGTGAGGAATTCACACAGGCTGGGAAAAGCTCTTTGGGAAAAGCAGCTGCCAGGACAACTGCTGGAGGAGAAATCTCATTGCGGCCTTCCAGAGCCTGGGGGAGCCCACAGGGAAGATGGAGAGAGACTGGATAGGCCTGGAGTGACAGGACAAGAGGAAATGAATGGCTCCAGACTGCCAGAGAGCAGGGTTAGCTGGGATTTTAGCAAAAGCTGGGATATTAGCAATAAATTCTTCCCTCTGGGAGGGCTGAGGCCCTGGCACAGGATGCCCAGAGCAGCTGTGGCTGCCCCTGGATCCCTGGAAGTGCCCAAGGCCAGGCTGGACAGGGCTTGGAGCAGCCTGGCACAGGGAAAGGTGTCCCTGCCATGGCACTGGATGGGCTTTAAGGTCCTTCTCACCCCAACCCATTCTCTGTCCTCCCAAGGACCCGATTCCCTCCTCCCTCAAGATGATTTTGAGCTGGAAATCATGGTCTGAACTTTTACAGATGTCCTTAACCCCTCACTGACCAGCAGGCTGATCAGCCCTAAACACATTTATAATCCTCAATGGTTACGCTGTAAATGACAATACACCTTGAAGCAGTTCAAGGAGTCACCCAAAAAGCATAAATTAAAGTTATCAAAGGTCAGATCTTGGCATGAGAAAGCTGGAACGACTCAGTTTATCCAGAGCATGAGTGGGATCTGTTCAAGCTCTCATACACTGGACTAAGAAACGCTTCCAGCAAAAATACTCATCATTGTAAAACCTTTAGGATATGAAAAAAAAAAGAGTAACTGAACATTATTAGCAGATAAAGGTAAAAACAGCTTTTAAAACCTCTCAAGCAGTGGATTTTCTAATGGATTGTATTTTAATTTTTGCTTATTACTACACTGCTTTTAATGCAAATCTTTATTGTGTGCACGGATCTTCTTTTCCTCACATGCATTCCGCTCCTAAAACATCCCAGTGAAAACTCCACAATATGCAGCTCATAGTGAGGCTTGAAGCAAACAAAAAAACCCAAAAAATCAGGTTGGGTTTATTTTTTTCCTGGTTGAGCTAAAAACCACCCGTGATGCCAGCCCACGGCTCCTCCCACAGGCAGCGCCGGCAGCGCTCGCGCATCCCGGCTGACACCGGGTGACACCGGGTGACACCAAGGGACACTTCAGGTGACAGCTCCGAGCCTTCTGAAGGGTCAGCCAGGGCCACCCCAGCCTTGCTGTGCTCTGCTCCCATTCCCAGCTGCTCTCCCAGGCCCTGGTGTCCATGGTGGACGCTCTGAGCGTTCCCAGCTCTGCTCCTTATTGGCCAGTTCCCCTTTCTCCATGGTGCACTTTGTGTCTCAGTTTAGCCTTGGTTACCTGCAGTTCCCAGCTGGATTGGTCCTGTTCTCTTCCTGCTGTGGCCTCCTGAGGTCACACACACCCAAGGGATGGATGAAAGGAAGATTTCTCAGAATCCTCTAGCTGGAAAAGAGCTCTGAGATCATCGAGTGCAGCCTTGGGCTGATCCTGGGTCTTGGATCCCGCTCTAAGCCCAAATGGCAAAGGTGGGAGGCCACAAGTCCAAGGCTTTGTTTTATCTCCATCCTTAGTGTATTGCACAGCTCGTTTTGGGCTAAAACAAGGAAAGCTCTGCATTGCCCAAGCTGGGCTCATGCCAGCCCTCGGGATCTGGGTGAGCGTTCCTCTTGCTGGAGAAGCCCAAAGCAGGAGTTTGGGAACTCGGCCTCTCCAGGCCCTTCCAGTCATTGCTGCTCAGAGCCACCGCAGGATGGGGTGAGCTGTGTGTCCCTGTCCCCAGCCACCTCCCAGGGCACCTCTGCCCCTCCTGCCTGCTGCAGAGCTGTCCCCTCTTGCACATACACAAGTTTTCTTTCCAGGCATTGAAATCCTTAGCTCATGAGACGTGTGCAGCTCCAGGTCTCACAATACTCAACCAATTTAACCAATATTTCCACTTTTTTTTTTCTTTTTTTTTTTTTTCCCTGGGCATCCAGAGTGAGATCAGGGCAGTTTCCTCTCTCTTCTTTGGGAGTTGCCTTTACCCAGGAAGCCAACATTCACTGCTGGAAGGGAGTGATCCCTGTGTGGGCCATGGCAGTGGTGAGGAAGGACAGGAACAGCAAACAAAATGTCCCTCACCTGGCTGGACTGGTCACAGCCCCTGGGTGGGAAATCTGGAATCACTTGTGAGGGAAAATCTGCAATCAGTCTCTAATTCCTGCTCATGGCCTGGCTGCTCACTGGAGCTGCCCTGAACCCCAGCGTGCTGGAGCCTGCAGAACCTCTGAGGCATTGACCCACGGTGAGAAATTGAATTTGGGGTGACTCAGAGGGGCCCCAGGGCCAGAGCTCCAGCCACACACCCTTCCCCGGGCAGCCCTTCCCAGAGCCCCTCTGAGCTGGCTATAAATACACACCCGGCTCATCCATCGACATTTAAATTTAAATATAATACCCTGCCAGGGAGAGAGAGGGCTTGGAAATATCTGAGGGATGTGGTATCTTGGAAACCGATTGCCTCGAGCTGCCCAAATCAATTTCACAGTGAATCAACACATGGCTGCGGCGTGGGAGCAGCGAGCAGCTGCTGCTGCCACCCCTCCCTGTCCCTGTCCCTGTCCCCAGCCCTGTCCTCATCCCCATCCAGCCCTGTCCCCAGCCTGTCCCCAGCTGCTCCTGCTGCCCAGGACAGGGCACATCAGGGCAGGAGCAGGGAGGGCACTCCTTGGGTTCACATCAGTTCAGCTTCTAAACTAAACACGGGAAAACCCATTGAAAGTAATCTGCAAAGGTGACAGGTGTCACTGACATATTTTATGAAAAATCCCTTTGCCAGGATCTTTTCTCCTGAGAAGCTGGGAAGCTTCAGCTTCTCCACAATGTGATTTTGAGAATTGTTTACCCAGCATGTGAATTGTTTTTAATTAATGGCCAATGACAGGCAACTGTGTCGAGGCTGTGAGGAGTCACAAGATTTTATTATCATTCCATTCCTTTCCTTCCTAGCCTTCTGATGAAATCCTTTCTTCCATTCTTTTAGTACAGTTTTAGTATATAATTTTCTTCTAATATAATATATATCATAAAATAATAAATCAGCCTTCTGAAACATGGAGTCAAGATTCTCATCTCTGCCCTCATCCTGGGACCCCTGCAAACACCACCACAGATAGGACTCTTTATTTTGGAATGTTTGCACAAATGAAGGGGGTTTAGTGCTAATTGCTGATGTTATTTTGTCAGTATTTTCCAGCTGTCTTCAGGCTATCAGCAGCACTTTGAAAATTGCCAGTCCTGCTGCTTGCTGAGGACACAGAGCAGCCCTGAGCCATCACAGCCTCCCGTGGCAGCAAGAAATGGCATTTTCAGCCACACTCTGGGGTTTTGTATGAAAAAAAATAGATTAATTAATATTTTAAAGAATAGAAAATTATATATTTCTGAAGTGTGGTTGTAGAACATGCAAAAATGTGTCCATCCTGTTCCCACGGCCCAGATTTGGCAAAAGACACATTCCAGTGGGATTTTTCCCAAAAAGGGCTAAACCAGGGAGCCTGGGCTGGGGGCAAACCCTGCAGGTGTCTCATGAGGAGCCACAACCAGATCCCCATCCAGGAGCTGAAATCCTTCAGCTGTTTCATTCCTCCCTGATCAGCTTTGATTCCTTGGCCAGGCTCTGTAAAAAGCCTGAAATTTTAAATAATGGTCCAAAAATGGGAAGATGTAGCTGGGAGAGTGTGGGTAGCTGAGAGAAGAGAAGGCTGAGCTAAATATTTGGCAGAATTAAGCAAACCAGGAAAGACATGTGGGCATAGAGAAATAATTCAATATTCAATTTCTGGCAGAATTCATGAAATCTGTTTATAGTTCGGATCACAGTGAGCCATTTATTGCTATTATGGGAATGAAGGCCTGGGGGGGTTGGTTGCAATGGGTTTGTAACTGTGAAATGATTAACAGAACATTAAATTCAGGTTAATTAACCCGTGGTCCTTGACCTGATGGGGTGACTGTGCCCAGGTACCACTCCAAGGATTTGGCCTTCCCAAAATGGGCTGTCCTGGTATGACTGCTGCTCCCCTGCTCTGTCCATCCTTGAGGGGGTGGGACCTGCTGGGTGACTCCAAATTCACTTCAAATTCCCCTGAATTCTGACTGAGCCCAAAACCTTCAGGAGAAAGAGGGGGTAAAAGGCTTTTAATTGAAAATGTCGCATTTAACAGAAAAGAGGAGACTGCCAGGGAAGATTGAGGCTGGGCGGAATTTTTCCTTCAAAAAAAGTCGAATGAGCTTTTTCTAGTGAAAAAAATTCTACACAGGCCAAGATTTTTCCCGTTTTCCAGGAAGAAAAAAACAAAAAACAAGATCAAATAGTAGGTAAAATCTGAAAGTTTTCACATTTCTTGCCCTTTCCTCCCCATTTCCTTCCCCACTAAAATAACTGCAAGTAAATAACCAGAAAACACCTTTTTTTCCCCCCAGTTTCTTTCTCCCCCATGGCCCTTTGCCTTATTCCTTGCAGCAG
>NW_005054349.1:4382460-4383166 GCF_000277835.1 Geospiza fortis | reverse complement strand
GGAATGTGGATCTGGAGTGGCCACCCCAGCTGGCCCTGCTGGTCACACATCACCTCATCCCATGGAGCAGCTTTGGTGCTCCCAAACCTAAATCCACGTATGGAAATTAAACTGAAATGTGCTCCTGGTTTATGGCTGCACCTCCGGTCTGATCTCAGTCTCCTCTTTCCTAAATGCCAGATTTATTTTAATATTTGATTTTTCACTGAGACAAAAATAGTTGTTCATTCTGAAATATGAGGTATGGGGAGAGTTCAAGGCATTTTTCTCCAGTTCCTGGGGTTTTTGCCACCAGGTGGCAATGGAGCTGCAGCACCACCCGACTCGCTTTTTTCCCAAAAACCCGACTTGTTTTTTTCCCAAAACACCCGAGTTCAGGGTCCCAGGAATGTTTATTAATAAATCTTTCGGGTCAGACAGATTTAACTCCTCTCCATCCACGTCCTCTCTGGTTTTGCCCACCCTCTCTGCAGCCGGATTCCAAAGCTGGACTGGGCTGAGCTCGGAGTTTGGGTGACTTTGGAGCGTCCAGAGTTTAATGAATTAATCAGGATTGTGGAAATGGGCAGCGCAGGAGAGGAGCCAGGGGAGCCCTGTGCCCATGGGACCCGCAGGACGCGGCCCCGCGGCCGCTGCCACCAAGGGCGGCCGGGAGCGGCGGGACCCGGGAATTGCGGGATCAGGGAATTGGGGGATCAGGGAATTG
>NW_005054349.1:4372285-4382214 GCF_000277835.1 Geospiza fortis | reverse complement strand
GAGGGAATTGGGGGATCGGGGAGCTGCGGGACCCGGGAATTGCGAGATCAGGGAATTGGGGGATCCGGGAATTGCGGGATCAGGGAATTGGGGGATGCGGGAGCTGCGGGATCTGTAATTGCGGGACCCGGGAATTGCGGGATCCAGAATTGCAGGACCCGGGAGCTGCGGGATCCGGGGGCTGCAGCTCGCTCCCGTGCCCCTGCCCGCACCGAACCCTTTTCCGTGCGGTCCCTCCGGCTCTTTCCCAGCGCTCCCGGCTGGGATTGTTTCGGTCCCGTCCCCAGCACAGCCGCGCTGCTCTTCCAGCCCCGGCTCCAAGGACTCTCCCCAGCCCCATCCACGCGCATTGGGGCGCGGGCCAGAGGCCACGGGATTTCACTCTGGAGATTTTTAACTTAGGGAATGCCAAGGGATGGGATGAACAGAGTACAAAGAGCTCAGGTTTAGCTTAAAAACAGCCTTAAAAAAACCCCTCGGACTGGGTGTGCAGCGCCTCCATCAGACACAAATCCCATTTTGGGAAGGGACATTTCACTGCTCCTGGGACAGAGGGATCCAAGTGCTCTATAAAATTCCAATGGTCTCTATAAAATTCCAATCCTGAAAAGCACTCCATAAATAATAAATTAATTTATGTAGTGAGAATAGAAGAATTAGGGCTGAGCCCTGATGTGTATTTACTTCTTGCTGCTCTGAACAGAACTGAGCATTTATAAGGCCATTAATAAAGACAGAAACAGAGAAGTTCATATAGGAAAAGGAGTTAGTTCACCTTTATTTCATTTCTCCATAGTCCCAAACTTGACAGACGTAGAAAAATATCCTTGAGTCAGTAGACAAATTTACCAATGCTAAATAGCCCTTTTCTCTGACCATCTGGGCCACCCTAAATACATTTGTACAAGCATTACTTCAGGGGGTTTCAATAAAAGGTTCTTCTAAACTATAAACAATAAACTACAGAGGAAAAACTTGAGCTACCAAAGCATGCAGATGAAGGGATCTTCCAAAAATTCAAAAAAAAAAAAATTAAGAAAGCAAACCAACCTTGAAATGCATTTGGAGGAGAAAACAAATTAGGACAATTTCAGGAAAAAAAATTAATTATTAATTAAGAGAAGTCAAAGCAAACTCTGTAAAGGATCTGTGGATAAGTTAAAATATCTATGGCACAACTTTTCACCAAAAAAAAAAAAATTAAGGCGAAGACCAACGTTTTATATAAAAATAGCTGAGCAGGCTTCTAAAGCAGGAAATCAGCATTTCCAATGGTGACTCTGTTAATACAAGATTATAAATACCCTTTATATACACAGAAAACCAACTCAATACAAACGTCTGGACTGTTTCTCTGGGCATCTGGCAGTGGCAATGCCCAGATCAGGAGTCCTGGACCATAGTGGAGGTACTTCCGTTGAAGGTTTGTAGTAGTTTCTTTGCTACACGTACTGATACAAATCATAAAAATGAAATATAAATAGTGATTTTCACACAGAAACTTAGGAATATGCTCAGGTTACAAAGCTTAAGGAATTGGCCCAAAAGGAAATGATAAAAGATTTAAAATCATCAATTATCCTGTTTTGCAGGCAAAAGAAAGCATCCAAGTTGTACAATAATATTTAAATTTTCAGCATATTTTTTTTAAATGAAACTGATTCCAACAGTGAAAATAAAGCAGAAATTATCACGGCAGAAGATTCATTATCTCTTCATAAATACAGCAGTTGGTTTATTTGCCAAGATCACTTAGAAATATCATTATTATGGGCATTTTCATAAATTTCCAAGCCTAAAAGTTACCAGTTGCAAGGACAGAAACAATAAACCGTATTTGTATGGGTGTATTTGACTAATTTTCAGAACTATGCAATTGATATGCAGCAAGACACAAAAATAAGAGCAAATTAAATATATTTGAGAAGAATTCCATTAACATTTCAAGTTAAAATACCTTTGTAGAGCTACTGTGATCAAGTTCAGTGTATCTGTGCACATTGTAAATCTGCATCTGTGTGTTCACACACACTCAGTAATTCCAGAAATAACCCCAGAAATGATAAAATTCCGACTGGAGAACACAATTTTCCCCCAGCACAACTCAGTGGATTTGCCAATGACTTTTTGACCTGTATTTCACAAAATCTGCAGATAAAGCAGAAGCTCTTGTTTTCCACAGCACAGAAACCTTTTAGTTTATTGAAATTTTCCTGACTAAAACCCAGAACCTTCATTTCTGCCTCCTTGTGCCTCATTCCCCCCATCCCCCTCGTGCATCCTGCCACCCTCCCCTGAGCTCCAGGGAGAGAAATGTGACGGGGGAAATTCAAGGAACTCTTTCCAGATGAAACTTGAATACAAACATGGTCTAAATCTACATTTGACCTCAGTTTGTTACTGACCCATTTTCATTTAACACTTCAAAATTCTTTCTACAAGGTCTCTATAAAGTTATGGCAAAAAAAAAAAGGAAACAAGTGATACAAAAATCTGTGGAGGTATTTATGAACTGTGATGTCTCAGAAAGTGTAAAACCTTTTCCTGACAGTGCTGAGATCACTGACTGCTCTCTCAGATTAAGTCATCTGATGCACTGAGCAATGTTCCAACAATCATTAATACCAGAATTAAGGATTTCACCCATTTCTTACAGTAACTGCACCAAAACCAGCACAGCCACCCCACCATCCTTCAGCTGTAACAGAAATATTTTCTCCCATTAACACATGCTGAGCTTTTCTCCCTAATATTCCATTATTTCCTTCTCCACAGATTGTGATGAGCACAAATACAGAAAAATAGCATTAAAATAAAAGCAAATTGATGGCTCACACTCAGCAAAAACCAAACACAAACTGAAGGATGCATGTTGGGAATAATTTATTGCCTATAAAAGGTAAAAAAAAAATTCCTAAGTTCACATTTTCTGTGTAGGTTTAAGGGGTGTCACGTTTCAGAGGTAGCATTGTGTAAAATGTAAAACAGAGCTGGAAAAGAGTTAGTGACTTAGTTCAGTGACATGGGGAACTGTGCCAGAGCCAAAGCACTGACCTGAACTGTTTTCCTTCCAGGAACATCCTTGCACACCTCCTTCAGCCAGGAGGATTTGCTCCTTTGTGGGAACAGAACCCCACAAGCCCAAGGCTCTGCCCCGTTTCTGTTGCCTTCTGACCAAAGCAGCTGCTGTTTTTCAGAGCAATAAATCCTCATACTCTAAACTCCTGTTCTTCCATGGAAAACACCCATTCTGTAGTGCTGCTTTGACTATTTTTTTCCCCCAAAACTTTTCAGATTTCACATTTGTTCAATGTGGTAAAACATCCTTGATTAAAGGGACCAACCACCACAATCCAGCTGCGCCCTCTGCAGCCAGGTGGAATTTGCTCACTGACCACCCCAGCTTTGCTCAGGCACCCGCCAGCCAAGCTGGAGAATTTGGGGCAGAAAAGGCAGAATCTGGCCAGGTTCCAGCCCTGCAGCCCCTGGTCTGGGGGAGCTGGGCAGGGCTGGAGGTTGGACATCAAGCTTTGGGCTGGAACAGGGTAAGAATTGTGCCAGGAATTCTGTGCTATTCCCTTGGTGCACATTCCTGTCCCCCCTCACAGGCTGAGAGCAGCAGGGAGGTCAGTGTGAGCAGGAGTCTGTGCTCAGTGCAGGGACACAGAGGGCAGGACATGCCCCAGGACAGGGCAGGTCCCTGTCCCATTCCCATTCCCAACAGGACGTCCAGGGTGCTGCTGGTTTGTTCCAGCCCCTCACCTGAGCCCAGCAGCACACCCAGCCTCTCCCCCTGCGGAACAGGCTCTCTAAAGCTGCTGCCCAGCTCAGGTGAGGACAGAACCAGGACATTCTTTTCCTCACTCACAGGGCTGCAAAGCCCCAAACTCCTCATTTCACACTTTTTATTGCCTTAGTGAAAAGAAATACTTGGAGAGATTAAAGTGCAGAGCTGCCTCCAGGACTGGGCACTCCAGAAACCTCGTACAGCTCATCTGCTCAGGTACCTTAAACTGCCCCAAATTCACCTGCTGGAGTATTTATTGTTTTACTGGAGTATTTCCTGCTACTATTACTCCTGTCAGACCTGTGGATGTGGCTGAAGCATCAGCTGCAGGGAGAGGAAAGCAGGCAGAGCTCCAGGAAATGGGATTTAACCATGAGCAAACCTTCCAGCATCCAAACCCCAGGGAGAGCCTGTGCTGCTTCTGGGTGAAGTGTCTGCTCTGGGCTACCTTCCCACCTTCAGAAAGACACCACTGATGTTCCCATGGATGCTTTAGGAATGAACAATGCTGGGGAAGTCACTGTTCATGGACAAAGAGACTCTGCAGGATGGTCAAACATTGATACCTGGCCACAGAAAGGAGATAATACCACCAACAGGAGGCCCTTGATAATTCACATTACAGTCACTCACTGGGACAGACAGGGGGCTGATTTCTGAAAAGCACAGGATGAGCTCCATCTCCTGTGGAAGGGTATGGAATGCTGAACTGCACTTACTGCAGGTGTTTGTTACCATCCCACAGACAGGGGAAACACCCTGAACCCACACCCACCCCAGAGCCACCCCCACTGCTCTGCACCAACATTCCACCACCACTAATGGTCGCAGTCATTCAATCTCTGTTGGAAATAGCCACTGCTATGAAAAAAACCAGCCAAGGGGCTGTGGAGCACCTTCCTCCCCAGATTCTGTTACTCAGGGACAGAATTTATACTCATTTTTTCCCCTGCCTATCCTGTAGTGTTGTCAAGTGTGCCAGGCTGTGTGTTGTCCCCCCACAGGACATCCCCAGGGGTGGGGTGGCCCTGAGTGCAGCTCATCTCAGCTGCACATCCAAGAGGATCCCAGCTCCCTGGAGAACAGGGACTGCCATCATTGCTTGTATCTAGCAAACAGTTCATTCAAAATTCATTCCTTCCATTTGTTTGGGTATGAAATAGCAGCAAGGCAGCAAAATAAGAATCATCAATGGAAGTTTCTCCTGCAGGAAGGCAGATGATTTAATTGACCATGAAATTGAGAACTCCTGTTAAAGAGTATCCTGCTCTCTGTCATGGGAATTCAAGTGGAAGAAGCAGGAAAACAGGGTCCAAATAGTGGCAACTCCCAGCACTGTTTTATGTTAATTTCACAGAAAACAGGAGGTTTCATTGTCAGTGGCACAGATTTCCTGTCTAAAGAGAACAGCAACAGAAACCATTGTCAGCCTGGCATAGAAAACCCTTTATAAATGAGTTTTTCAGAGAATTCCAGCTCAGCTCTGTCCTCCCTGTGCAGGACAGCACTGTGGGCTCTGCTCACAAACCTCATTTCCACTCAGAGTTTTAATGCCTCAGCTCACACACAGGCCTGGAACTCTGGGCTTTCCCTGTGGAAGGGTGGCTCTGTAGGGAACTTACAGAACTGGACAGGGGGCAGAACTGTGGGACTTTTGGTTTTTCAGAACACCTTTTAAAACCATTCCTGCCCTTTCTGCAGCTGGTATTTAACAGTATTGCTAAAAGCTCCCTGTGCCCAAGGAGAGGAGAGACTGAAAACCTGGAAGAGCAGAGCTCACTAGTGATACTAAACAGAAAGAGCTGTACAAGTGATTAGGGAGGAACTGATCAGACTGAGAAAGCCCTAAAACCTGAGTCTAATCCCAGTATTAAAGGAAAAAAAGGTGTTATTTCCCCAACACTCTGGATTTTCTGAGCTACACCTTGGACCTCCCACTGAAATTAAGGGTGTTACTCACTGCATGAACAAGGATTCCCCAGAGTCAATTCTTATTTGGCATAAAATGGGAAGATCAGGTTTTTTACCAGATTGAAATATCTGTGTGAAAAATTCTTGCTGAGGGATATCCAGGTTGGAATTGGAGCATCAATGCCATGGGCAGGCACCTGAGGCATCCCACAGAACCATCCTGGAGGAGAAGAGCTCCAGGCCTGAGACCTGCCCTGGACTGGTGCCCATCGTGTCAGGAACAGCACCCCTGCCTTGGCCAGGCATTCCCAGCACATCCCACTGAATCCACCTGAACACCCCTGCACAGCCATCCCACCACAGGACTGAGGGGATTCAGTGCCAACAGCTCTGGGAAAGAAGAAAATTCAGTTCAGCCCCTGCCTGCAATCCAGATCACAGTTTAGAAATGGCATTTGCCAAAAAATGCACCAGGCAGGGCTTCAAAGCAGATCTGCAGAGCTCACTTCCAACACTGGAAAACCTTGCAGGGTGCAATGACAGCTGTGGAATTCTGACTGGCTTGGTAAACTGGAGCAAGGTTTGTGGAAAAATATATACCCAAGAATTAAAATAATAAGCAGTACTTTAGCATTTAAGTTTTGACAAATAAAAACTGTGACTACAATCATTAAACTCTAAAGAGTGTAAACATCCATTCCCATTGCTACTGTATTAGGAAGTTGTATCCTGCAGCTATCAGGGTTCCCATTTCCACCTCATTTCTTCCAACACTTATCACTGCTTCTTTGCATTAATAATTTATTCATGATAATTCAATTTTTTTCAGTTAGCCTTTCAAGGTTTTTTCAGCTATTTTGGTCAGAAAAATGGAAGATTTAACAATCTCAAATCAGAAAACAAAAAACACTTCAGTTTAATTTCAGGTTTTCAAGCACAACTCAGAGAAAGCCCGTTATTCTATTTGGATCCCCAATTTTTAGTCCACCTACCTGAGTAAAAATGGGGAAAAATATAATAAACAGGCCTGGGGAGCACGTGGTGCTGGAGAATTCACTGTGTGTGTTTCCCACTCTTGCATCCCTGCTCAAAAAAGACTTTGCTACAGAGCCAGAGTTGTTCTGGAGAGTCAAAGTTAATCCTACCCGAGGCCAAGCTGCTACCAGTGAACCCTGCCCTCACCCAGCTCTTCCATTTTCCAAACCCAGCGCTGCCAACTCCTGGGCACTGCAAGGCTGTGAGGAGCCAGGGCTGAGAACACTGCAGAGCAAAAGCCTCTCTCTGTCTCTGTGTCTCCTCTGCACCTCGCTGGGGTTTGTGCTGTGTCTCCAGAGCAGAGCATCACAAACTGTCTGAGGCGTTCTTCTCCGACAGCGACGAGAGGCTGAATGAGGTATCGTCGGGCTCCG
This sequence comes from Geospiza fortis, assembly GCF_000277835.1. Lineage (NCBI taxonomy): Eukaryota > Metazoa > Chordata > Aves > Passeriformes > Thraupidae > Geospiza > Geospiza fortis. The sequence continues at coordinate 4,375,107 of NW_005054349.1, read as the reverse complement.
GGGAGGTGTGGTTGAAATCCATCTCTTCCAGCTCAGGAGGTAAGTCTGAAAGCAGAGCCTACAAGGGAAAAACGTATCCAACATCTGGTGTATACAGTATTAGGTGTGGGTTTTATGTCAGCAGTGATTTAAACAAAGTGTGAGAAAATGATTTGAGTTTTTCGATCATAATTTGAGCCTCTGGAATAAACGCAAGGGAGGGACACAACACAAAAGGACAAACATTTTCTGATATTAAAGACAGATATTAAACCTGCTCCAGGATTTACCTGCTGCTGTTCCTTATCATCTGCTTTAATTGCAAGTATCAAACTCCGGGTAAACGTCTGCAGCTCAAAGTATTTCTGCTTGTGGCTCTCCAGCTGACTCTCGATGAACCTGACTTCTTCATTCTGTGGGGAAACCAGAGAGCTCTGGGGATGATCTCAGAACCAAGGAATCCTTCAGGCTGGAAAAGCCCCCTAAGGCTGAGCCCCACCATCCCCAGCACTGGCCATGTCCCCAGGTGCCACATCCACAGGTCTTTAAATCCCTCCAGGGATGGGGACAGGACAAAGCATTGGAATAACCACACCTAGACAGCCCTGGGTTAAAACTAAACTATTTTTAGCGACAATGACAACCAAAGCCCAGATCTCTTCCTAGAAGTGATCAGGGGGCTGAGAGAAGAGACAGCAAATAAATTCAATTATTACAGCAGAAGGCTTGACAGAAAAAAAACAGGGAAAATGACTTGAAAATTCCTCAAAGCTACCATGAATTAAAAGATAACATCCTCCAGCAGCTGGGTTTGATGTGGATCAAGTGTCAGCTCACCAAGCTCCTCAGGATCCCTCAGGTTACAGAATAAACAGGAATATCTCAGAGTGACAGAACAGCTTGGAAGGGACCTTACAGATCATTCAGTTCCAACCTCCACAGAGTTGTTTATGGGGCTGGAACTGGATGTAATGCATTACAAAGTGAGGAAATATCAATAATTTGTGTGCTTTGGCTAAAAAAGCATTTTCCCAATCTATACTTGCAAATCTCTTAATTAAAAATTCAGATTTGATAATTATTTCCATTTATTCCAAGTATCTCTTCTCTTTCAAACTAATTGGATCAAAATGCTAAACCTGTTGATTAGTGCAGAGCTAAAATTCATTTTCTCTGCTTATTCACTTTTGCAAAGATCAGGAAAATCAAATTGTTTATTTAGGTTACAAGATCAAAGGCATTACTCATTTTTGCAGAAGGGCTCTGCTTAATAGCACCAACTCATGAGAGAATAATGAAAAAATATGGTATTCATGCTCACACTGGCTGGAATTCAGCTTTAGTTGACATGAATAGCTGTGACTACATGATGCTCTAAAGGTTTGCAACAAACCTTTAAAAATGGTTGTATTTTTGTTGGTTTTTTCCACAGAAAATTCACATTTTTTCAGTGAAAGCACTGCTCACCACACTGTTCCAGGTGATAACAGCTCTGGGAATGAGAGAAGAGTATTTGGGCTGCAATTCTGAAGCTTCCATAAAAAATCAGCTGAGTTCTTCCCTATGGATACTTAGCAGTTGCCTGTTCAGCTCTGGATTTTGCCCAGCCCAGGAAGAATTCAGATTTAGGCAGAAAACTCAGGGAGTAATCAGTGCTGTCAAACAAAGGGCTGGCTCTGCAGGGCACTGTCACAACAAGCCTCTCACTGTGCTGACAGGTGACATTAAGAAAAGGTCATTCCCTCTCCTGATTCATTCTCCACTGCCCTTCCCAGGAAAACACTGCTGGAAGGAGGAATTTCTGTTCTGAAGAGATGATCTGTTCATTATTTTGGTAATTGATTATTATCAGGAGAACAGACCTGGTTTCTTAGGGGAAAAAAAACCCCAGCACTTGAGGTGAAAGCTCAAGGAAAGGTGGAATTGTGGTGACTCCTGGGAGAGTGGCACAGACACAACCTCAGCCTCGGGCTGGAGCTGCCAGGGTCCAAGTGCTTCTCCTCCCTCCCTCAGCCACCACTTCCAGCATGTCCTGGGGAATCCTTCTCCTCAGATCCCCTCTCTCCAGCTGTTCAGTGCCTTCCAAGCTGACAGCACCACACTGCAGGAAAAGCATCACAGCATTCCCAGAACAATTCCAATGGGGTGGGGCTCCATCAATGCCTTTGCTGGGACACATGGAGGGAGCTGCAGCTCTGTAGAAATGGGGTTTTCCAGGGGATGCTGATCCAAAGCATCACTTCCAAATGCATCAATATGGACATTTTCACCTAATTCACAAAAAGTTGGGGAACTTTTTATACTGAGTTTCTAAAGATACCTTAAGCACAGTGTTAAGGCCAAACTTAACACTAACTCAGAAATACAACCCATTTGGTTGAAACATGGATAAAGTGGCTGGAGGTGGGATGAGGGCATGATGTGCACACTGGGAAAACAGCAGAGGAGCTCAGGATCCCACAGGCTTGTGCTGAATTCCTGACAGCTCCACCCCCTGAACTCCCTGGGGATCATCCCACTGTCCCTGACATGGCCCAACCACTCACCTTGTAATCCAAAAGAGAACTCATCTGATCCACTTCAGAATTGCTGATCAGATCACTCTCCTCATCATCCAAAATTTCTATTTTCTGAAACAGGAGCAAACAGTTCATTCCAACACACAGAGGAGACAAACAAACGGGGATCCACATCCCAAAGGGGCAGGAGGGAGGAAGAATGAAGGATGAAGGATAAATGATGAGGGAGGAAGGAAGGAGAGCTCAGTGCTGCCTCCTGAGCAGTTCTGAGCCACGCAGCCCCATTAGATGGCAATCATGCACCTCAGCCAGGAGATCCAGCAG
>NW_005054349.1:4357517-4372274 GCF_000277835.1 Geospiza fortis | reverse complement strand
TGCCATGGGGACACAGGCTGTTTACAGAGGAGGAGCTCCCTGGCCCAGCTTTTTGACTTTGAGTTGCACATTTATCCCCTCACAGCCCCTGCTCTGCTCTGCTGCTGCAAAGGAGGGTCTGGAAATAAACCCCTGGATAAACCAGCCCTCCTGCCCTAAAGAAATCAAAGAGTTCTCCTCTGACCCTCCCTGGCCACATCCCCTTAGCTGTAGGGGTGCTGATCCAAAGGACACTTCCAAATGCATAAATATGAACATTTTTACCTAATTCACAAAAACCTGGGGAGCTTTTTACACTGGGTTTCTAAATATACCTAAAGCACAGTGTTAAGGCCAAGCTTAACACTAAGACTCAGAAATACATCCCAAGTTTTTCTACTGTTTTTCATTGTTTTGACAGTTGTGAACATTTATGAACCCGTCCATAATAAGTTAAAGCAATTTTCCTGTTTTTTAGGATGGAAGGGCCCCCATTGACCCAATCCATGTCCATGGGTCTTTCCTGAGGTGTTAATTCAGGTTTTTCCTGCAGCATGTGGCCCCTCCTGCCTGCACACCAGGAATATCCTGAAATCACTGAGGAGAAACCCTTCCAGGGGCATTCCCAGCTCTCCCTGGCAGGACACACCAAGCTCCCAAGCCTGTGCTGCAGGCAGGGAGGATAAAGCACATTTTGTGTGCTGCAGTGTCTGCCAGCCCAGCTGAAGTGACACCAGCCCAGAGCTTTGATGTCCCCGAGTTCTGCTGCTCCATCAGACCCTCAGGAACACTGGGACTCAAATATTTTTGGTTTCAGACTCAGCTTGAGGAAAGAGTCTCTAAATAACTGCCAAACATTCACATTCCCCTTCTTAGACACACTTTTTAAGATAGGAGGGGAAGGAACTGATTCAAATTTCAAATAGGAAAACCTCTTATGCAAATACAATGTATTTTAGTCCAATTTTAAGTGCATTTAAAAAAAGTTTTGTCACAGTGTTTCAGAACAAAGTAGGCAGAAACTCCTCCTTGGTTTTATTCCATTGTTATATCAAATGACAAAATTCAGGCAGGTTGGAGAGCTGAGTCTCTTGGGCACCATCTCTCCAAACCATTTCTACTGAAGGTTTGAGGGTTTTTTCCTGCTGTGTTTTAGAATTTTTAGTACATTTTTAAAGCTCAAATAGGAAGGACTTTTAACACACCCAACTGAAGCTGTCACCTAGTGAAAAGCACAAGTGCTGGACAACAACCTCAACATTAATTAAGGAGATATTAATTGGTGGAAAAGGAAAGGTAAACATACCACATTATCAGTGGAAACTGGATGCTGGTCATCATCTTTGTGGCCAATTTCTTCATTTTGAAGAGCTTCATTTGTCTCTTCTGCAGAAATAAATTGGTTTTGTCAGATTTCATTCCAATTTTATGCTGAAGGACCATTAATGGTGTTTACCACTAAATGTCACAGCTGCTAAATCCAACAGCAAAGTCATGGTATCAATGTCTAATCATAAACAGAATATCTGCCTTATTAAAAAGACATCTTGTCACAAGCATTTCAGGCCAACATCAAACCAAATGCCCCCTGAAACAACAACAAAACTCTCAGTTATTCTCTGCACCAAAACCTTCCCATTTTTAGGTTCAGGTTGGAATATTCAAAGGTGATGCAGAGTTTCACACCAGAGATGTGAAGAAGTTGGGTTTTTTTAAATGAAAATTAATTCCTACATGAAAAATCCTGCATTCCCTGGAATTCTGGGGTACATATCTAAATCCTACTTGCCCCTTGCAGACATTGATGGGTTTTGAACCAAAAACTGATCAGATTATGGCAAATGCTTATCCCCAGTAAACCTAAAGTGCTTTTTTATGTATAAACACTTGAAAACAGAGCAGATTTTACCCTGGTATTTCAACCACAAAGCATGAGGTGATTCCACTAACCTTAAAGGCCAAAGAGAACACAAAACCCAAAGAAAGGTAAGTCTATTAACCCCTAAAATTGAAGTTTGTTTCTCATATTTACTTGACTTCTGCATATTAAAACATAAATCTATGATCCCTATTAAATATAAAGAGGAAAGGAGGGAAGGGGCAGCAAGGTTCAGGTGACTCCAGGGTCTGTCACCTCCACACAAACACAGGGATAACAGAATTTCCCTGGGATTACCAAAAACAGGGAAATGTTTAGGCCAGACCATAGAGAGCCAGTTCATGGTTTTAAACAACTTTTAAGTTAAAAATCTCCGCACTGAGCAAATTTGATGGGGAATTGTTTCAAATGAACTCAGTGTGCCACCAGTCACAGCTCCATAGGACAGTTTGTGCCAGGAGCACATGGGATCAGAGGCAGCAAGGAAGGGTGGAGGTCACAGGGTGAGGTCACTCCTCAGGGACATCCCAGGGCACCAGGAACTCTGTAACCCTGGCAGTCACCCCTTGCATTCAACAGCTGAAGGAAGCAGCTCCCTACAGCATTCCCAACTCCTTAAATATTCATCCTGAGCTCACAGAACCAGCACAGCACTAATGGCCTCCACCTACACACTGTGGATTCAATTAACACACAATTAAAAAAGCTGAGGCAATATGAGAGCTTTAATGATCCATTTTGCATCACAGCACAGCTTATTTTTTCATACTTACGCACTACATTTTAAAAGCAGAAGCCATCAACTTTAATCACTCTAATCAGGTGACCAAAAATTGCTTTTGTCTGTCTTTCAGAGTGGTTTTCTGCTGTCGTGGTTTTGGTTTTTCAATAAATTAGGACCAAAAGTTATAGTTCTCAAACACTGGAACAATTCCCTATCTGGGATTGAACATAACCCACGAGTATTGGGGGAAATTTTTCCAGGAAGTTCAAACCCAGCTGAGCTGCAGCAGTGGAACCTCCTCCTTTGAGCTGGAGAAATGAACAGAAATAACTGTTGTGGGAGAATAAAGGAATGAAGGTGGGGTTCCTGGATGCTGTGGAAATCCTGTTGTTTCCTTGCATTTCCTTAGGCTTTGACACCAATAATGCTCCCAAGTGTTCAGCCTCACCTTGCCTGATGAAAGCCTGGCTCAACCAACACGGAGTTACTCCTCACCTGAACTGCAGACACTTCACACTCTTCCCTGTCACTGTTTCCTCTCAAGCAGATCTGACTTAAATCAGCTCCTTCCACACCTCAGGCAAATCAAAGGCTGAGATTCCTCATCTCACTTGGCTCTCAATCACTTGACCCATTTCTTTGTCATCTTATTCCCTCTACACTCGAGTATGACAAAGCTCCCAAACTCATTCCCAGCTGCCTCCGTTCCCCTGGCTCTTCCCTTCTGACTGTTCTGAGGACGTGACAGGACCCAGCCTGGCACACTGAGCTGCAGAGCAGCAGGCCCAAGGTCAGACTCTCTTGTAGCTTGGAGAGCAAAGGCTCCATTGATCTCCTCCAGGCAGAAGCACTGGGAGCAATTAGTGAGCGGGGGATGCGCTGGGCTCATGGACAGGAGGGGCAGGGAGACATCGATCCCATGGGCTCCTGGGGGTAAAAGGGAATTCAGCTGAAGGCATTTCCCACTCCATATCCTGCAGTTTACTGAGGACACCCCCTGTGTGTGCAGTTCCAAGGCTCCTGGGCTGTGCCCTGCTCCTGGCTTTGATCTGCTGGTTGTGTTTGACTGTCAGACAGAGCAGCAGGAGGCCTGGGCAGCTCCTTGTTCCAGCCTGAGCTGAGGGGTTCCCTGCCAGGAGAAACGGGAATGCACACTCCCAGCAGCTCTGCTCAGTCCCAGCAGCAGCTCCAGCCCCACCAGTGCCTGGGGTGGCTCAGGATCACAGGGATGGAACTGTGGAATCATGGGTTGGGATGGGGGGGACATTAAAGCTCATCCAGTGCCACCCCAGCCATGGGCAGGGACACCTTCCACTGTCCCAGGGTGCTCCAAGCCCCATCCAACCTGCCCTTGGGCACCTCCAGGGATGGGTGTCAAATGGAATGGCCAGTCCAGCTGGCTGGGGAGAACTGAGCAGCTGGCAGAGAGCATTTTCTAAATCTGGCTCTCAATTGCACCAGCAGAACGTGAACTCTTGACTTTGTTTCAGATGAATCTGGCAGAAATGGGGCTCTTATGATCAAAGGTTTCTCCAATCTTTGTACAACAAACCCAACAAAACTCAGAGACACAGAGGCAGAAGAAAGAGACCAAGCAGTACCTTCAGCCCAGGCGGGGTGGAGCACTTGTGACTCTGTCAGACGTTTTTGAATGTGTACAACAGAATCCAAAGCATGCACACTGCACAAAATTGAAAATATAGGCACAGTAGTAACTGCATTCCAAATACCTTGTGAGCTTCCTTCAGATAAGCAGATTGATACTTCATCATTCCTATCATTATCATCCCCCACTTCAGCAGCAGTTTCCTCTCCTGGATTAAGTGCTGATTTAGAAACAAATTCAGATTGATCAGAGAAATCAGCAGGACCTCCTCTAGGGGGTGGGACCTCAATCCCCATTAAACGATATTTCCGTCTTCGATTCCCAATCCAAGTCTTGTAAGAGAAATAAACATGAATGATATCAGAAACTATGACAAAAGCAACAGGCCCCCAACCAAGTGACATCAGCACATCTGGCCTACAGGAGCAAGGGTGCAGCCAGCAGCTCAGGGAGCTGAGTGTTCCCCAGTATTTCACCCTCCTGAGGCTGCTGCCCCAAATCCTGTTCAGCTTCCCAAGGGAAACAGGAAGGTGTACAGCAAAAGGAAAAGAAGCAATAGGCACAAGTGGCAGCAAGAGAATTGAGAATATAAAAGAAAAAATACATGTAAGGCAAAAGGACAGTTTGTCCAGAGAAGCTTTGGTAGCTCCAGCCTTGGAGATATTCAACATTTTACCAGACAACATCCTGAGAAACCTGTTTTGATTCCAAAGTAAATCCTGCTCCAGATAAAGAGCAGGATTAGGTGACTTTGTAAGGTCTCTGCCCCCCTAAATTATTCAACAAATTTAGCATAAGATCTTTGATTCAGGTTCTCCTATTCTGCAACTTCCATAAGGGGACTGAAGCATCTGATGACCCAAACACCTCTCCTGTTCTAGGATTTCCTACAGCACAGAGGGAGCTGGCCAAGGTGACAGATCCACAGCACTCCCCTTGCAGGACAGAAGGAACCTGGAAGGACAAAGCTCAGAGCAGCTCATCCTTCAGTCCCCTTTGGCTGTAAAACAGAGCTTTAGGAAAAGTGGTTTGCAGTGAGTGCAGAGGAGCACACTGGGAACAGTCTGGGAGATGAAACCAGCCCAGGGAACCTGGAAACCTTGCCATGGTGGGATGGAGATGGATGCTTAAAGTTCATCTTACATCAATAAAATTGAATTTCAAAGGAGAAAGAAAAAGAAGAAAAACTCATATTCTAAATTCTCCAAGTGGATCTACACACCTGGTCATTAATTTGCCTTCTCTGATGAAGAAACATTTACACAAAAAATTATGAAAGAATCAGAGTTTACCATGATGTAACAAGAATTGTCTGCAACTCTTCACCTCCTGAGGCTCTCCTGTCCCTTGTGTCACTCAGTCTTTCAACTTCTCATCTCAGCTCTGCTCAACAGCCCCTGGACCCCAGACCCTCCATTCCACCAAATCAGTTCTCCACTGGCAACCAAAAATCCTTCCCAGAGCCAGGAATTCACTTCTTCACCAACTGCTCCTCCCACTCTCCTGGGGCTGGCTCTCATCCCCCTTCCCACCACCCACCCCCCCAGAAACAGGAGCAGCAGCTCCTGGGTTTGAAAACATGACCAGGCCATGGCAAAATGCACATCCTTTCCATGAGGCCTCTGTTCCAAATGAGGATCCCAAAACATTAAAATATTTTAGGATTTTTTTTTAAAGACACACTAATCATCACTCTGGCCTTATTTCAGAAATACCTGCCCTGTTCCTCTTCCTCTCAGGGTTCTGAGAAAGGTGAATAAAAAACTTTTTGCTTATAATACCTTGATTACCAAAGAGAAAAAGTAAAGGAATATTAACAGCAGTCCCAAGTACTAAACACAGTTTCATGCTGTGCCAGCCTTGGAAAAAAAAAAAACCAAACCTTTTAAAGCTGCATCTCTAACAAGCTAAAAGATAACATGCTGAACACTATTTTTAGCAAATCTTTTTTGCTGGCTGGTATTTGCTTTCCCAGCTTGCTGATTTTCCTCTTTGAAGAATGCACAACAGGTATGCAGAGAACTACCTGGATCATTTTTTTTCTATTACCTACAGTTTGGGGAAAAACAAATTAAAGAAAACCCCTACACAAGCAGCCCTTTGAGATCTGGGTCTCTTTTTTCCAAGCAGTATATTGCCATTCTTTAAATTTTCCCATCATCTTGTGATTTTAACAAACAGTGCTAGCAATATTTAAAATTCAATCTATCTCTTTTTTAGTAAAGAAGGCACTTGGGAAAGGCAGATCTTTTCACAGACTTTTCAAAGCAGAAAATCTTTCATTCAACATACTGAGAATGTCAGAGAAGATGAACATGTTTTGATAGTGTCTCAAATTAAATGGGGAAGAGAAGGTTCCACATCCTGTGTGCTGTGCTGAACAGAGAACATTCTGGAACAGCAAAACAGTGAGGGCAAGAGCAAACTTGAATTGCCATGTGGGAAATCAGCTTGAGAGTTCTATCCCTAAAAGACATTCTTATCCCTTATCCCTAAAACACATCCTTAAACCCTCCCAGCAAGGTCTGTGAGTGTGTGGGATCATTTGTGGTCTGCTCTGGTGCAGGTGAGGCTGAGCCTCCTGGGGTGTCCTGGTCCCTGCCCCAGGACAGAAACATTCCAGCAGGAGGGAAGCTTTGCACAGAACTGCCCAGTGACAGCCCTGGTGTGCTGTGGGGATGTCCCCAAGGGAACAAACCAAGGGGGTCACTGTGCTGCCCAGCAGGAGCTGCCAGGGGGAACAGCTTCACCTTCAGAGAGCAAAGGGAAATCCTTGGAAAACAAGGAGCAGCTTTGCTCTCCACAGAGAAAAGAGTGATTCTCTTCAGCCTCCAAAAGTGCAATTGGGTTTTTTAGAATTCCTGTGCCCACCAAAAGAAATAACCAGATTGGTGTTCAGCCCTGAAAGCAGCTTTGGGACCATGTGGATGCACCAAGGCAGAGGTCTCCACAGCAGGAGAGCTTCACTGAGGGCTCAGCCCTGCTTCTGCAGCACTGCCAGGAATTCAGGAAACAGGTGCAAAAAGAGGATGAAGCCTGGAAGGAATAACCCCAATTGTCACAAGGGAAAGGAAGGCTCCTGTCCTTGTCTGACTGTGAACAATGGGGCCATTATTGAGGCTGGGATGGGAAAAGAGACCCCAGAGGTGCTGCTGAGTGTCTGCTCATCCAGGACACAGTGACACCACACCCCAGCCTCTGGAGGAGAGGATGTGCAGATTCAGGGAGCCAGGTCATCTCCAGCACACCTGTGCCTCCCTCAGCCACCTACAGCAACCATCAAACTGAGCTGACCCAAATTTCTCCATCACACCTCCACCTGCCCTCAAGACAGTCTTGTAACATATTTTTTTTCTATTTTGGAGCATTTCCTTTCATACAATTTTCCCTATAAGCATGAATGAGAAGTATTTTCCCTGTATCTTTAGAAAAGCCCTTTTTTGGTATCTTATTAGCAATGTAAATAGTACCTTTCAGTCTTCTAGGATCTCCCTCAAAAATGTAACACTTTAACTTAAAATCTTCCTCAAGAGAATGTCAAACAGCTCCTAGTGCTGCTTCTGCTGCTGATCAATAAGACCCTGACCTGAGGGCTTTTACTAAATATAGACTGCAGAAAGAGCAGGAGAGCACTTCCCAACATGGTCATTCATTATGTAATACGTGAAATCTATTTCAAGCTTCCTCATGAAATTTTTAAAGCCTTTCATCTGTCCTATTTTTGCTCCTGCGACAAGATAAGGGAAGGCTCTGGATTTCTTACCCGAACTATTTCACAGTCAACATTTAATTCTGCAGCCACAGCTTCAATTTTCTCTCTGCAGACTGAGCCCAGGCTGGTCATGCCATTGTCCCAGTATTTCTTTAGGGTAGCTAAGTCTCGGTCACTAAATTGTGTGCGGTCCTGTAACTGCAAGATAAAAAAAATACTGTTAGATTGGAAAAGAATCTGCTTATCCTGAGCATTCATGTCCACAGGTCTCCCACACAGTAACACACACGTTCTACTGACTCCATGGCTCTTCTTCTAAGTCTCCCTTAAGAATTTGAGGGTTTTTTGATTTCTTTTTTTTTTATCCAGGGCATTTCAGAGTTCCCTGGGATTTGCTGTAAAGGCAGTGGCAGCATTAACACAAGTTTAAGGCACTTCAGCTTTGTTTCAACTCCACCTGATTTCTTTGGTAATTTGTTTTATCTCATTCTATAAGGCCTTACTGAAAATAACTTTTTTTCCCCCTTGTGCTGTTTACTCTCTCCACCCAATTTATGCAAATTACTCCTTAAAGGCTTTTCAAGTTTCTCACCCTCCCCCCTAAAAGTTCTTTTATCTTACTGCAAACTACAACACATGCATAATTCAAAGGATTCTGACTTCCTAAAGGGAATACTTTAATGTTTATGTGGTGAGCTTGAGTTTAAATTGGTTCCACTGTTTATCTGCGAGTTCCCAAACTCTTTGTCTACATTTATCAAAACATGTGATAGTGGATCAGTGATAAAAGGAGTAACACTGAAAAAGAATTCCTAAACATCTCACCACTGTTTGCACTGGTGTGAGCAGAAAAAGTATTTCTCTGGTAGAGCTTCCAAGCTTTAACAAAAGCTTTTCACACAGAATTTTATCTAAAATCTACAGTTTCATTACACCAACCCATGTTTTGCACTTTTCCTGCTACTCAGAGGACCAGCACTGAGGAGCCCCAGTGCTCTGCCAAGTGAGCAGCAGCTCTGTGGGATCTCAGAGATCCTGAAGGATCATCATTTACACACCCTGCTCTCAACAGCTGCACCAGCATCATGGGATCAGTGTCACTCCTTAAGCTCAGCAGATGTAAATGACACTTGAGCATGGCCAAATCTCAGCTCCAGATTAGCTGCCTCCGTGTAACACGCTGTGCCATGGGCCTTATCAGCACTTTCTTAGGGAAATCACAAACTACCTTCAATTACAGGATCATCCCCTTGACATGGATCATACCCAAGTTTGACTCCTGCATTATAAACTGCTTAAAAATTACATAAAGACTTTTGTCAGAAAATAAAGGATAGAATTTCTACATTGTACATGTAACTAAGCTTCCATCAATTTAGTTAATAACCTTCTCATGCTTAATAAAATCAGAGGAAATGAAGGACCAAGAGGAAAACCTCAGAGCCCTACAAATATCATAATATTCATCATTATAGGAGAAAATATTAAAAGATAATATTGGAAAGCTTCATATTTATGACAATACTTATAGGTGAAGGCAAGCCAGTAATTAAATTCTTATTTTAAATTCTTATTTTTTACGTCATTAAGCTCTGAATACAATTCTCATTTCCTCTCCTCAGGCAGCCAGCTTGCTGATTCAAGGCTTGGCTTTGACAGTGCTGGCTGTTGGCTGAATCCTTTACATTTCCCACTTCTGCTGGCCACAGTTGAAGCAGCAGAGGCTTTGTCCAGCAGAATCCAGCCTATGCATTCCCAAGGAAAAGCAAATTGAATCAGCAGCTGTGCCACGCAGGGTTAAGCCCGGCTTATCCCCGACCTCCCAAGTGGAACAACACCATCCTTGGAGGAGATGACCCAGTTTATCAGAGACATTCCTGGCTCTTTGCCAGCCCCTCATCCCCCACGGTGCAGCAATTTCTGTGGTGCAAATCCGGTGTCTATAATTGGGGTGAGTAATTGCACGGGGTGGAGTGTCCTCATCCTGCCTTTGCTCAGAGCCTGCGCTTCCACATCGGCTCTCATGCAGCACTTGAAAATGTTTCAGGCCACGTGCACAAAAGCTATCCACAAATTTCAGATTATTAATCAAAGACATGCTAAAAAATGGAAGAACTTGAGGTTTTATACATAACTAGCATTTATGCTGCAGCTGAGCACTGTGTGTGGTGTTCATTTCAATTGCAGTGAAATCATATTAAATCAACATTCAGTTCTCATACTTGGTGATGAAATGGGCTGAGGTAATGGCTATTTTTAGCAAACAAACCTCTCACAAACAAATTTGCCATGCCTTTGATCCCTGTCACTGCTTCTCTGTTATATTTTGGGAGGAATGGGAAGATCAGAAGCGCTCAAAGTATTCAAGGTATGAACAAATCCCAGGTTCCTCTGTACAAGCACAGTGCATTTTGCCTTATTCACCTTTCCCAGTGACACCAGCATGGAGCTCTCTGAACCCTGACACTAATTAATACCTGTTTTCTTCAGAGGATTATCAATTCCCAGCTCAGGATCTTATTTGTATGCATTAACAGAGATTTCTGAATCATTCCATTACGTTTCTCCTTTCCCATCTACATCTTTTAATATCATTCTTGCTTTTCAGTTTATTATTTCTTGAATTACCACATACAAATTCTGAAGGTCTGCATTTTCCCTTAACACACCAAGATATTTAACCTCATTAAAGCTGTTCCAGATTACACATTCCTCCAGCCTGAGATTTCAGCTTCAGGTTTCACCAGTGCCACAAAGCTGCCCCCTGTCAGTGACAGCCACGCTGAGCTCAGGCTGGACACTGCTGCTCACACACAGCTGCACAAACTCAGGCACAAAGGTGTCTGAAGGCACCCTTCCACTCCTCCTGCTCACACACTGCTAGTTTGCTGCAGCAGAGACTTTTTGCATCTTTCCCCACCGGCTGGGTATGAAGTTTGCTCTGATGGAAGCAAAGGTGATAAATATTTCACTGTACCCCATTGTGAGAAGAGCTGTAACTGCTTCAGCATGCAGCCAGAATTACAGATATTGTTAATATCTGTTTCTAAATCAAACTCAACTGAAAAGATTAAAAAAACAAAAATATATATCAATGCAATGAACAGTCTAGCAAACAAATTACACTCTGAGCCCCACTCATCTCACTCTGATTTCCAAACCAACCCTCAAACCACACAAATGACAACTCACCCTTCTGGAGATTTTGAGCTGATCTGTGAAATAGTGAATGTTCAGCCTCAAAGTAAACTGATTATTTAAATTTTTAATTATGATTCTTACTTGACCTATTAATGTCTTTCTCACATTGCACCAGAAAGTCCTGCAGCTCCTGTTCAGGCAGGATGCATTCCCTGCCTGCAGGCTCCCAGCAGACAACAAGCCAGGGTGATTTGTGGCACTGAGCTGCAGCACATCACACAATAAAAAATCACCAGACCTGTCCCCCTTTGCATTCCTTCAGCACTGCTGGGGGACAAGGAGGTGCTGCTCCCTGCCAGAAGGCCAGGCCATGCTATGGATGGATTACCAATGTAGAAATACCTTGAGATATGTATTTAAATACCTCAGAGCAGGAGGAAACCCTTCAGTCAGAATTGCAAGTGGCACAGAGCAGGAGCAAGCCCAGGGTTCCATGCAGAGAGCTCCAGTGGGCTCACCTCACTGCAGAGCCTGGCTGGCTCACTCAGACACACTCCCACTGACGTGACTGAACCACGGCTCTCTCCCCTCCTGGGGGAGCAGAGGAAGGTGCAGAGAACTCCCCAAGTTCCTCCTGGAATAGTTTTAAAACAAAAGGCAGAGCTGAGGTGCCCTCTGACTGCAGGAGCTTTAATTAATCTCCGCCAGGGCTCTCTGAAGCTGCTCTGAGGTTTTTGCTCTCAGCTCGTGTCAGTTCTCCTGAGCCTTGCACACCCCAGGCCAAGGAGGAGCTTTCTTTAGGGTTGTTCTGATGTGTCTGCCCCAAAAGATCCAGCTGTGCTCCCATGCCCAGAACAGCTGGGGCAGCTGTCACACCTCAGCCCCTCCACCTGCCCCAAGTGTGCCTGCACTCCTGTGACAGAGTTTTATTCAAATGGCCAATGTGCAAACAGTGATGCAAAAATCAAAATCTAGCACTCTGCACCCATTTCAGGTCTTTCCTGCCCCCAAATACAACAGTCTGAGAGCCCAGACACCCCAAAGTGAAGCTCGGGGCAGACAGGCTCCCCCTCCCTCCCCCAAAATGGAACTTCACCACTAAAGCCCAGCTTACCCAGAGCCACCACCTGTGTGACAAATGCTCTCCAGAGCACACCAGCACCTTTAAATCTACCCCAAACACAGCCCATCCTGCTCAGACCTCAGCTGACACAGAACTGAAGCACAGTCAGTACACTCAAGACCTAAGGACAGAAGTGAAGATATTTCCTCCCTTTTAATTCTCCTTAACTGGTACCTTCACTGCTATTTTTGAATCCTTGTTATCCTTCCACCACCCTGTGAAAAACCAAAAATCAATGCACTCATAAAGGCCACTGCACATGCACCAGGACAGAACACAGAACTCTGTCATTTCCAAAGACACTCTCATGAGTTACTGAGAGGGAGATATTTCTAGACTAATATTCATTAACAATCAGGATTACATCATCCTACAGCAGAGCTGAGCAGACAAGAAAGAGTTTCTGCAGAACTGCACAGCTTTTATTTCTCTCCTGATACAGTTGAAGGACAGGGCAAGGGAAACAAAACATCAAGGCAGAAGATTAAAAATTCAGAGCATCTAAAAGACAATCTTCTCCATTTTAACCAAAATACAGATTAGCCCTTTTCCTGTTTGAATGGCAGTAATTGCCATAATGGCACTTCTACAACTCTATCCATTCTATTTCTGTTCCCTCACACTTTTTATTCAAAAGAATTTCACAGTTGAAATCAAAGTTTCTAGGAAGTAGGAGCTTTTTCTCCTTTGCTTGTCTTCCCCCTGTGTGTACACAGCAGTTTCAGAGTTCCAAGTCCTCCACTTGCCCCCTGAAGGAGGCTGATTCTGCACTCAGACTGGGAAAGTGCATCCACAAATCTGGACACAGATGTTGTCAAACAGATTGTATTAACCAAAGGGTTTTATGCATTTCATTGATTAAAAAGACAAATGAGTAAAGGTCTAAGGAAAAAGAATTCTCTAATTACCATCCTTAATGGTCTCTCACTGCAGGGAAGACATTGAGAGGTTGGGGATAGAGAAGGGAATGGAGCTTGGGCAGGGTCTGGAGCCTCAGGAGAGGCTGAGGGAGCTGGGGAGGCTCAGGGGGCACCTTGTGGCTCTGCACAGCTCCTGACAGGAGGGGACAGCCGGGGGAGGCTCTGCTCCCAGGGAACAGGGACAGGAGGAGAGGGAACAGCCTCAGGCTGGGCCAGGGCAGGCTCAGGAAATCAGGATATCAGGAAATAAAAGCATTGGAACAGGTTGCCCAGGGCAAGGGTGGAATCACCATCCCTGGAAGTGTTCAAAAAAACATGTGGATGTGGCCCTTGGGGACACAGTTTAGTGGTGACCATGCTGATTCTGGGCTGACTCAATGATCTTAAAGGTATTTTCAAACCTCAGGGATTCTATGATTAATGAACAGGCACCTCCACATCCTTGAAAGTTTAAGTTTTACTCCAGTAATGTCTTCTACTGCTGGGGTCAGGTATCCAGCATGACCACAATGACCAACAAACCCCCCAGTGCTGCAGGCAGGGGCCAAAATCACCCCACTCCCAGCCCTGTGCTCCCACTGCCAAATCTGAACTGGCTCTGGCACACACCTGACCCCAGAACAGCACTGAACTCTAAAAACAACCTCAGCAGCAGAATTTGTACCTGTCAGGTCACACACCCGACCTGGATTACCTTACAACTGGATATTGGCTAAAACTTCCCCATTTAGCTGTGAAACTCTACCCAGGACACTCTCCAGCTCCTTGGTGAGATGCTCTAAAAGGTCATTAAGTGATAGAGGGAATGAGCCTTCCAGAAAAGAGCTGCATTTTAAAAAGCCTCCTCAAGAGAATTAGCACTTAGGAAAGAAAGAAGATGGATTGAGCACAACAGGATTTGTACAAAAGTACCAGTTCCTCTGGGAGATGCTCTTATAAAGTGCTCTCTGTACAAAAAGAAGTAAGTCATTGTACCAAACTCTGCAGAAATGGGAAGTGCTTCAGCTGAGACCTAGAAAAAGTCTGAGAGAAAACACCATCGATGTGATGGTCCTCAGATTCCGACTCACACAGGAAACACTGCCACACTTACACTTTCTGAAGACTGAAGAACTGAAAATAATAAAGGAAAAAGACGGGCCGGTCGCGTGCGGGTCGTGTGCTTTGCAGCCCTTTCTTCCCCAAAGACCCAAACTGCTTTAATTAGAAATGCTCTTCAAGCACAAGGTTTGGATGCAACCAGTGAGACTCACATTTCAGAAGGACCATCAATGGTCTGATAAAGACACAGCACTTTCAAGCAGGCTGCTGGGACTGAGGAGGATATTTGAAACCTGTTGACGTGCAGTTGTAGCAGAAGTGCAAAATGCAATGTAATGCAGTAGAAGTGGAAAATGAAATGCTGTTAGACAAGGCTGCTCCCCAAATTGGCTCTGCCTGGATCCAGCTGCCCTGCAGCACAGCCTTCTCCCTTTCTCCTCACTGCCCTCTGCTCAGGACCAAGGCAAACCTGGGGCATGTAAACTCCTGTAAGACACAAAGCGGCTGATGGGCAGCAAATGCAGCCTCGCCAAAGCGGCTGCCCATGGCCCCTCCCAGCGCTGCCGCCATCCCCACCTTTGCCATGCCGCTGGTCCGTGGTGTCCCGGCTAGCGCGGTTCCAGGCCCTGGTT
>NW_005054349.1:4351407-4357106 GCF_000277835.1 Geospiza fortis | reverse complement strand
CGCGGCCTCCCGCCCGCCACCGGCGCCCTGTCGGCGGCCGCGAGGGGAACTCCAGGGGCCGGAGGAGCGGCCGCACTCGCGCCTAGCGGGGCGGGAAGCGGCGGGGCTGCGGTGATGCTGCTGGGCGGGCTCGTAGAGGCGGAATTGAGGGCCGGAGCCGCCAGGATGGCCAAACCAGGGCCGGGAACCGCGCTAGCCGGGACACCACGGACCAGCGGCATGGCAAAGGTGGGGATGGCGGGAGCGCTGGGAGGGGCCATGGGCAGCCGCTTTGGCGAGGCTGCATTTGCTGCCCATCAGCCGCTTTGTGTCTTACAGGAGTTTACATGCCCCAGGTTTGCCTTGGTCCTGAGCAGAGGGCAGTGAGGAGAAAGGGAGAAGGCTGTGCTGCAGGGCAGCTGGATCCAGGCAGAGCCAATTTGGGGAGCAGCCTTGTCTAACAGCATTTCATTTTCCACTTCTACTGCATTACATTGCATTTTGCACTTCTGCTACAACTGCATGTCAACAGGTTTCAAATATCCTCCTCAGTCCCAGCAGCCTGCTTGAAAGTGCTGTGTCTTTATCAGACCATTGATGGTCCTTCTGAAATGTGAGTCTCACTGGTTGCATCCAAGCCTTGTGCTTGAAGAGCATTTCTAATTAAAGCAGTTTGGGCCTTTGGGGAAGAAAGGGCTGCAAAGCACACGACCCGCACGCGACCGGCAGGCGGCACGGTTACAGCAGGAGAAAGCAAGGAAAGGATCTTCCATTGCCTAGACCTCACTGCCAACAGAGCAGGCACTGCCAGGACACTGCCAGGGCAGCGCCAGCTCAACAGACTGGGGAGTTTGGTTACCATGGCAGACACTTATGTCTGTTGCTGCTTCTGACAGAGCTGGAGTGACAGAGCAGCCCTGGAGAGCCTGGCTGTACCATCCCACCTGAGGCTGGATTTGCTGGTAAGGAGGCAGAAGTGACACCTCTTCAAAGACAAGCTGGAAATGCTGAGCACTAACTAAACAAAAGAACTGGGCAGGGTTTTGGGTTTTTTTTCCCTGACAAAATCTGTTTCATACCTTGTGTTATGGTTTGAAGCTGTCTGTGAATTGAGGACACCAAATTGGCTGATTCTGCTACTGTGAAATGACATTTATCTGGATAAAATTAGACTTGCTCAAGTTCCTACAGCCAGCACTGACTAATTCTGTGCATGTGCAGAGAAGCTGCACAGGGAGTTATTCTCCTAAGCATTCAGTTGCCTCAATGAACAACCACTTCACCTTCAATATAAAAAACATATTCTGAGCTCCAAACTCTCAATCCTGATCAATTCAGATGTTGTGTTTGAGCTAAGAGCACGACTCCTACCTGGGCATCACCTCACACTGGGTTATGACCTTGACCTGCTTTAAAGATAGACATCAACTTCACCTCAACTGAAACACTGCACCTGCAGATAATGTTTGTATCAAAGTAAAAAAGGGAAAAAACCCACCCAAGGTAAATAGAACAGACATTTTCAAAAATGCATTTTTATCATCTTTTCATTGCTTCACTTGATGCATTAGATACTTAAATGAAAATGTACTTACTGCTCTTTTTCTGGAACAACCTGTAATCCAAGGCACAGTAAGGTTTCCTGAAATCTGCAGAGGGGAAGGAGGAAACAGAACACAAAATAAGAGCAGCTTAGGCTGATGTGAGAGCCAATATTGAGATTTCAGCACTGTGCATTCAATTCTGACACCAATGTCTGTAAACAGGTTAAGACTGAAAACCAAAGTCCCAGTCACCTTTACTGCCAAGAATAAAACACTGTTTCTTTGGGTGAGGGCAAGATAACACAGTGGGTGTGTTTCTGTTCTTTTGGTACCCCAAAACTTGTATTTCACAACAGCAGTTTCCCTTTCCATCTCGCAGGATGAGCAAACTGGAGTCACACAAGGGCTGAGGACTGAGCTGCCCTCACATCTTTTTCAATTGCTTCACTTCAGCTTCCAGAAAAAATGCTCTCATGTTTGTCACTGAGCTGTTCAATGTCTCATGTTAAAGATTTGAGTACCAGCAGAAAATACAGGGATTTCAGGATGGAGAAGGAAGGAGAAGGAGTGTGAAGGCACTGGAGAGCTGCTTCCATTCCTACTGCTTCTCCATCATTCCCAGAGGTCAGACTTTCTTAAATAAAAATCTCAGAGTGTTTTCCCTGATCGTCTGAGGGGTGTCATAGCCTGGAATGTTTTAGGCTTATTTAGGATTCCATGTTCATCTGCTGCAGACAAGCAGTGCTTGAGAGACTAAACACAGCTCTGGAGAGATCAATCACCTGTGAGGAAAAAGCCTGTGCACTTCTGACTGACCCAAACTGCTCTGAGAGTTTCTGTATTTGCAGAGTTCCTCACTGATGGCTCCTGCAGCATGAGCACAACAAGCACAGCAGCCCTGGTACACGTGGCTGCTGTACAAACACATGAAACACTTTTATTCTTCAAGCTTTTGGCTGGAAGCACTTGGAGGTCACCCAATGTCAGACACCTTCTCATGACAGCACAAAGAGGGTTGAGGGGGATGAAAGGAGCACCTCACCTCTGAAGGACCATTAGGGTTTGAGCCTACAATATTAATTTCTTCACTGCACACACACATTTTAGAAATTCTCTTTGTCTGTTATAACCATATATCCCACAAAACAACTTCACACCACAGAACCCACTGCAAAGGCACCCTGAGGAACCACCCAGGTGCCTCCTCTTCACTCATTTACAGGGGGCTACAAAAAAAAAGTGATTTTCTATGGGAATAAAGCAACATCTACGTGGCAGAGTGTTAAGGGTTGCTGGGAAGACAAATGCACTCAGTTCTGACAGGGACAGGGCCAAAACCAGCCAAGTTCATCTCAGGAGAACTCCCTGGAGTACAACGTGTATGGCACTGCTCTGAGCTGCCCTTGTCAAGGGCTGGGCTTGGGAACAGAGTAAATAAAAATAGAGATTCTCAACAGTGTTCCTGTCCCTTAAGGTGGGGGGAAGAAACCAAGACTAAATCCCACCTCAGTCTGCACAGGTAACCTCTCCACTCCAACACACTCAAAGTCAAACTAAAACAAGCAAGGCTGAAGAATTTGTTTACAGAAACTGCTCAGGCATTAAAATTGATCACTTAATTAAATTTAGTCTTAAGTTACACTAACATGAATTTGATTAATTGAACCAGTAAGGAAGCTATAACTAATTGCTAATTAGATACCCCACCAATATATGACAGTAATTGCTTCATCAAAACATGAATCACACAGTCCTGACTTTGAAGAAGCATCTGCTTGGATGTTCAACTACCCCAATAATCATTTAGCTCAGGTTTAATCTATTTTTAAACTCAAGAAGATTTCCCCAAGTTTAAGGATTTTCATCTCTGTGCTGATGGATAAATTAGCTAAACATGGGCAATAAATTAGCATAAACTGACTACAAAAAATGAAATGTCATCCTGTACAAGCCTAACAGGATTCAAGCACCTTAGAAAGTCTCTAATACCCAGAAGTGTCACCTCAGGGGTTCACAGGGTGCATGCTCACAGCAATCAGGGAATTAACAGCATCCTGCTCAGCTTTTCCAAGGGTTAAAACTCTGGAATGACAAGGGATATGACAGAATTCCTCCATCCACACTCCAAATCCAAAGAGCAGGGTGTCACACAGGCATGGAGGTCAGCTGGGGTGCAGATGAATTCCTCACTTAGCAGAAAACCAGGTGTGTTGTTACAACTGGGGAAGTAAAAACAACCCCAAAACAAAATTCCAGAGATCTTATTCTGATCCATAAAACACCACACAAGCAGATAAAATATCATCTACCATGAACTGTTCTAGCTCTTCAAAAAGACTCAGTTCCTACCCCATAAAACCCCAAAACAAAGTTAGTCTTAATTTCATTAAACATAAAAATTAAAATAGAAGAAATCAATCTCTCTCATGCTTTTTCAAGAGTGAAATAAAGCACCATGAGCACACAGCTGATGGAGGCATCAGTAATGGATTTCCCTTCCTGAAACTCTATAAAATGCCCTTAACTCAATTGTAAGCACTTTCACCAACCCTTTATTGGACTGATCTGCACATTTACAGCTTTTCTTCTCCTGTGAAACTGGGATGGCAAAAGTAAACAGCATTTCAGGAATTCTATAACCAAGTAAGAAAAGTAACAGCAAACACTGAGAGACTGTGTGAGAGTAAAGGAGAGAAAGGCACATTTGATGTGCACCTACTCCCCAGAATTTACCCTCTGTCCATCAAACCTCTGGTTTACTAAGAGCAGTAATAATTCAGGTGAAAAGTGGCACTGACTTGGACTCAGAAGTTTTCCTTCAAATGGTCACATGAGATAGGAACAAGCCAGGAAAAAAAGAAAAGAAAAACTAAAAAAACCTAAAAACACATGATTCACAAAGTCTCGTTCTCTACCCTGGTGAGCAAAGCACAGGAAAAGCTGATATGCTGTCGACATGGTTTATTTTCAGGAGAAAATAAAAAGGCAGTAACAGGCAAATGCATGCAGGTGACACACACAGAATCACATTCTGTCAGCCTTAAAAGACTTTTACCTCAGTGTCTCCAGGCTATGTCATGCCAGATGGTGTAAAAATCCATGAAAAATACCGATTTGGATGTTTCCTGCACAAGTATCTCTCCCCTTGTAATACCAAAAACTAAAAAAAAATGCGTCAAGTGCTGCAGTTTCTCTTAAACATCTTTTAGTTCTTCAATGATCTGCATTTAATTTCCCCTCAGTATCACTAAAGGGATTTTAGTACAGGAAAAGGAATAAAAGGATTGAATGTAAAACTGATTATTTGAATTAGATGCTGTGGGAAAGGAAGCTGAGTTAACTCCATCACAGGGGATCCTAATCCCTGACAGAACACAGAGTCTGCCACCTGCACAGGGGGTACAGGATTCCAAGCTGACATCAATGGGGTGAGCAAATGCACAAATGTCAGCATGAAACCACGTCTTGTGCCACGTGTGATGTGTGTCCACAGAACACCCAGGGAATGGCCATGGCACCTGCTGGAAAGCCAGGCCAGCACAACACGGGCTTGAGCAACCACCAGCTCGTGGGTATGACCCTTCTGCAGCCAAAATTTAGCTGTGGAATCCATGAAATCCTCCCTGATTTTCAATATATGGCTACCAGGGGCTAGTTGGACAGGCAGAAGTGCTGCCACACTGCAGTGCTGCCTGCACTGGGTTTCAGAAGGAATTATCTCCACTGGAAGGCATAAAAGGAGCACAGCCTGCAGAAAGGTGAACCTATTGCTTAATAGCCACCAACTCTGAAAGGAAACAGCATTTGTCTACAACCTCAGCTTTGAGGTTTGGCGACAAACTGATGGATTACCTGGTAATTATTTTGGTTTTGTGACAGCCTCAGTTGACTTGAAGATGTAAAATGAGGAGAAAAGGTACTTCTGGCTGCGTTGGCAGGGTTATAAATCGTGCTGGATGCTGTGTGCAATGAGGTCCGTGCAGGTAGGTGGAACTCTCTGCTGTGGTACAGGAGATTGTCGGGCCCGTCGCGGGCAGGGCCCAGCTGTGCCCCGCAGGCCCCGCTGCGGCCCGGCCCGGCCGCGGCCGTGCTTTGGTTGTCCCCGCGGCCGGAGCCGCTGCCCTCACAGTATCTGGAGTAGCTCTGGATCTGCGCCCCCCTCGCGGCCAGCCCCCC
>NW_005054349.1:4346006-4351358 GCF_000277835.1 Geospiza fortis | reverse complement strand
GATCTCCAGGTTCTGGGTGCCGCAGCCCGGCTCCCTGGGGTGAGCCCTCGGCCCCGGGGCCATGTGCGGCGCCAGGGCTGCGGGCTCGGCCTTGTGCAAGCGCTGGCACGCCAAGGGCTCGGCCCTGCAGGGCCGGTGGCAAATCATGGGTTTCTGAGGTAACACCAGCTCCGCTGTCTGCACCGAGGAGCTGCCGTAGCTTTTCTTCGTGTGACTGTAGATGGAGTTTGCAGAATTGAGCACGCTCGTTTGCCTGGAGAGAATAATGGTCTTTTCCCCCACCAAGAGGGAAGCGTTTTTACAGTGGGGTACCTGTACCTGCCGCCCCAGAGGGATGTGCTGCTGCTGGAAGTCCGCGTCGCTCTTGCCGGGGAGCCGTGGGATGGAGGTTTTGTGCAGCTCTGCCACAGAGGCATTCGTGTGCTTGGCGGCTCCCGGGCGGCCCGAGGAGCCAGCAGGGCTGTAGATCCCGGTCACTATCACGTCGTTGTTAGAAGAGGTCCAAGAGGATTGCTGGCTTTGGGATCGAGCAATATTCACCACGTTTCTCACTGCTGCCTCCGGGGGCACGGAGGGAGTGGCGGGGGCAGTGCCCGGGGGGGTGCCCCCAGATTCCACGGCGATCTTGCTGCTCATCTTCCGCCGCTTGTTGCCAACCCACGTCTGCAAACAAGACAGCAACGCCAACAAACACAAAACCAGGTGTCAAAGAGGCAGAAAAAAATTAGCAATTCCATTTTTAAGCGGGTCTGATGACACGTTAAGTGTTCGAGTTGAGATGTAAGTTTACAAATATGTAAATCATGTACTGATTATGCAGTGAACATGACAGGGTGGAAACACAGGCCTGAACAATACAGGGTAGAGATCCAGGCCTCTCCTCTTTGGGATCCACAACTCATACACAGGACAAGCCCAGCCTCAAGTCCAAAACCCTAGCTTCTCAAAAATCCTGATGCCTCCTGTCTTTAAGTGTCAATATTTATTTAATTGACACCACTGTGACTAATTTCATACAGGAAAAAACCATCCCTGCCATACAGTATTCTACTCTATTAAATTTTTGTAAAATTTTACAAAATGTCTAATTGGAGGCACAATTTGTACCATGCAGTAAAATGTCAGTTACTGGTCAGCTTTGCCTCTGCTGAGAGTCCCATTCTCCTGACCAATTGTATTTAGGGAATTCATGTGCCTATTGTAATCCTATCTGCAAGTGCCAGCTGCAACTCAAGCATCATTTTGCAAAGAACTAATCACTGACCAAGAGTTTTATAGGATAAAAAGAAAAAGAAAGGGAAAAAGGGGACATTTAGGAGAAGCAGAAATGACGAGTGTAAAGAAGAGAAAGGTAAGATCGTGCTAAAATGTGACAAATGCAGGACAGACACTGGATCTGTTTCCATTCTGAAGTAAGAAAAAGTTGAAGTGCTGCAAATCAGGGCTCAGGAAGGGAGGAGAACAGAAGGAATGATACTTGATTGCAGGAAGGGAAATGGAGAGGGAAGGGAAACATGAAGATGGAGAGAACTGCAAGGAGAGGGGAGCTGGGCTGCCTCCTCTAGGACATTCAATCAGCACAAAAATAGCAAAGCAGCCCTGGCTGCACCATCAGCATCCAGATTCCTGTTACAACTGCCTGCCTGCCCCAGGAGCCTGAGCCCCTGCCTGACTTTCACAGCTTCTACCACCTCCAGCTGAGAAAGTAACTTTTAATGTTTCCAGAGTTCTGAGAGAGGGGAATCCAGGTAAGAATTTGGGAGCAGGGTTGTTATTGTCAATGTGCCACTGTTAAACCAATTAAAAACCAACCTAGACTGGTCCCACTTGCTCCTCCTCAGTGTCCAGTGTCACAGCAGCTCCTGGGAGCTCCACTACCCTTTGTTATTTTTCCATCTAATGCCTCAGGATTTCTATTTCTGCTCTCTCTCGGACAACAGCCATTTTGTTGTCTAGTGTTTCACAAAGGGATTATTATTTCCCTTCCTGTGGAATTCATAGACTCTGGAAGAGCTCCTGTTAGCACTGGGACATTCTTGTTTTATAGGAAAAGAATGTCCCCACTGTGAATAACCACAAAGGACCACAATATTTATTATTGTGATGTGGAATACAAGTGTGACAGAGTGCATCAAAAGAAATAGTTCCACAGTTGTTTCTCCCAAATACATTAATTTATAGAAACTTATTTAGTTTAAAAATAGTTTCTTAATAACATGACCTTGCTCTGATATAATACATGATACAAAGTTTCTATAGGGCAAGCCACCCTACAATTTAATAAATAATAACTTAAAAAAATCCCAACAAAAGACAACAAAAATCACTCCTTGTGCAACCCAGGCCCCTGCTAAATTCAACAGTCATGTGAAGATATTTCAGTGAAAACAAACTCTAAATAGGCTCTCTGGGTATAAATAAATGTCACACACACACACTGAAGTCTGATTTACAACAAGGATAATGTTAGAGACTCCAGACCTCTCTACATTTTATGTAAAGCAATGAATGTGTATGCTTAACAAATCTGGAAGGCCTCAGTACTTACCCTGACCACGCTGAAATCCAGTTTAGTTTCTTGTGCACACTGTAATATGAGCTGAAAGCAATTTTTACTTTGATTTGTCATTCCATTTTCATAGTAACGCTGCAATATCCTTTGTTGTTCTACAGTAAATACAGAACGCAGATTCATCTGAAAGGAAAAGGAGACACTCTGAAAGCTGGGTGGGAACTGGAACTGTGCAGGAGGCACAGGCTCTCATCTGTGCCCGTGATAACGCTGAAGACTGACATATTTTCTCTACAGAACCTTTTACCAACACTCTTCCTGACTTTCCAAGAAAGCCTCTTGCAATTGGAGTTGTGTCAAGCTGAACAGGTGAACTGGATGTTTGGAACAACAGTGACTGCCTTGCACAAATAAATAAATATTACATGGTATTGCTGAGCCCATGAGGCTCTAGTTTGAAAGAGAAAGTTTCTCCCTTAAAAATGTAAATGAAATAAAGGCATTAGGCAAAACAGAGAAACATCAGCAGCTCCAATATTGGCAGGTCTGTTTCCCACCCCTAGCAAAAAAAACCAGATACAATTTGGTATAAAATCAAGGTGACTGACACGAGTAAAGTTTCCACTGTCTCCAACTTCAGCAATTCCTGCACTCCTCAAGAGCCAGTCCTTCTGCTGTGCCAGTACTGGCATCTCCAGCTGCAAAGTCACAAGGATCAAGGACCAAAGACCAATCTGGGGGAAAGCCCGCAAGGAAGGGCTTTGGGCAGCCCCAGTTTAACAAACACCCCAGTTTAACAGAGGAGGGACACCCATGTCCCAGGCTGAGAAAGGTTCTGCTGTTGTGACACCCCCTGAAGGCTGGAAATCTGGATGTTTAACAACATGTAAGGGTTGTTTTCCTGGGATATAATCAGTGCTGGCTTCAGGACCTTGGGATGTGTTCCTGCTCCTTGGCTCTGCCCAAAATGGTGCTCTGTAACAACAGCAGAGGTGAGTAACGACGGGCAGAACACTTCGAAGTTCCCTCAGCAAAAACCCCACTTTAATGCTACAGCCTATTTTTAGCCAGTTTTCCCAGTTATTGTGTTTAATTCTAATTGGTTAAGAACTTTCTTGCCACTCAGTTCAGTGGTTACAAGGTGCTTGGGTGTGCACAAGCTAAGGTTCTCTCTTTACACAAGTGTTTACATCTTTGTGCATTCTCATGGGATAGACTTCTTATTTTTCACAGATGCAAAATGCCTTCTTGCAAGAATAGATTGTTATGCAAACTGATTCCCATTCTTATGATTCTTTCTCACGGGAACCTAACAGACTAGCTGTTAATTCAGCTGAAATAGCAAGGGCTGATTTTACAAGGCCTTTCTTTTATAAGGTTCTACCTCTACACAGCAGTGCTCAGGAAGTCAACCAGGACAAGAGGCCCAGGGTCCTCCCAGGCCAGCAGCAACTCCTCAGGTCAGTTCCCAGCACTGGGTCCCCCTGAGCTTCACTCTGAGGACACAGGAGGTGGCCTGGACAGGGCAGCACTTTGATGAACACATTAAACCAGACATTGCTTTGTTATGTGTGAAAATTCATGCCCTGGCTTGGGAAAGGCAAACATTATTGCCAATATTATCAATATTATCAAGCACACAGCAGAATCCTAACGGCAAACTGGAGCTTGGTGCTCTTGTTACACAATCTACACAAGCAAAGAATGCAATCCTCTGGGTAGATATCAGAAAAGAAGAGCCTCATCATCACAGATTTCCAAGGCAGGACCTTTTTTTGTCCCAGACAGGAGGCCACCAGCTGAGACAATGCAAGTGCCAGCCAGGAACAGCCTGCATCCAACGTGGTGCCTTGGGAAGCAAAAATGTCACCAGCCACAAGTTATTTTAATGCAGTACATAAATCACAAGAATACAGAATGAACCAAAGGAGAAGAAACCTGCCAACATCCAGTAGGAAAATAAAGGGGATGAGGAAACCCTTTGTAGCCAAGCATTTTTGAAAATTCTGAATGGAAAGGAGAGGGGTGATCTACCTAACCTTTGCACAAGAGCTGCTTCTAATATAAAGCAAATAAAATTATTAGGAGCTCAAAAGCATAAGCAGAAATCCAACTGTTTTCACTTTATTCTCCAAGATTATTATACTATGTAATGGTAATGGATATTAAGAGTTCAACAGGCCTGTATAAAAAAAGAGATTGATAGCTAGAATTGGAGTAAAATGCTTGTAGGCCAGAGCTTTGACTTCAGAGTTTACTTTCTATGTCAACAGGCAATAGAAAAATCAGTAATTACCAATTTGTAGAATTTGCTGTTTCTTTGAAATAAAGGATAAAATAGAAGATGATTTTTCAATTACATTTTTTACCTCAGTTCTCAACTCTTATTTCCCCTCTCAATCCAGTGCATTATTAAACACGGCACCAGCTGCATTACGAGTCAGGTTTGCCCAAGTTCTGCCTCCCCCGAACATTTATTCAGTCACAGCCAGAGCTGGCCAAAGGAGACTCTTGCTCTGATAAATCTACTCCTTAAAGAAATTTATAGCAAGCAACAGAGGAGACAATTATTAGTCCATTAACAAATCAATAAAGTTCATCATAATCTACTTTCTCATGTTGAGAACTGCCTTCAGATCTCCCATGTGGATACACAATGACAAGGCCACTGAATGATTTACATCACTCTGAAAGAACACAGAAGAGTTAATTTTGTGATTCTTTTTCCACCTGCACAATTGGCAGCTCCCAGCTTCCACTCCTGTCTACTCCTCTTTCAGTACCAGTGCTCCTGTTTTATTTAGTGGAGCTCAGTTCCCACAAATGACCTCATCAGAAAC
>NW_005054349.1:4341269-4345991 GCF_000277835.1 Geospiza fortis | reverse complement strand
ACCCCAAAGCTCCAGCATTTCCATACACAGGCCCATCACACCATGCTCTCCAAACAATTCACCAACTGCACTGGAGACTCTTCCAACGGCAAGATGAATTTTTAAAGCCAGACCTGATGACCTGCGAGGGAAGACCCCTGTCAGGTCCTTGACATGTTTTTTAATTATGTGGATTTCTGTATCCAAGGTCACTTCTGTGTTAAAATGCTTTCATTGTTGCATTTGACATCTGTAATTTAGATAAAGACAGGGTGGAGCATTTTGATTAAATCACTTGAACTCCAGATAAACCCTTGAGCATTGCATGACAGGCTTGGCCCAGCTAAGCTCAGGAGAGGTCATGCTCTATTTTAATAACTCATTTTTACAGTGCATTTTAATCACTCATGAACTACACCTGCCAACCAAAGCCCTGGTAAGATTCCTTGGTAGCCTCTGCCTTGAATCCAGTAAAGCAGAACTCAAAGGTTCCCTGCAGAGACCATTAGAAACTGATTTGAATAAACAGATTACAGGATCCTCCAACCACAGAGTTATGAACTGAGTCATAAGTGCAATTTACATTACAACATCTTCAAACCAGCAGGTGAGATTTGTTAAAGCTTTTTGTGTCATGGATATACCTAACCCTCAGTCAACAGACAGTTCTGTACCATCTTCCACCAATTTCACACCAGTGTGAAGGACACCTGGCAATATTCTGTCCCTGGCAGGTTCAAAGCTCTCTCATTAATATTATGTCACCTGTAAAGTGCACATGGAAATCAGTTTGCTATCAGCAGTTCTTAAGTGCTGTTTCTGAATATCTAAAGCAGTATCCTGTGTTGAATAAACCAATTGATAAATGTTTGGGAGCTCCCCTGGAAAACTATCATAGAGTCCAGAGCCATGCCATTAATCCAGGAAGAGCTGGATTACCTCTGCATATCCCACCTGCACAGGCAACAAGTTCTGCTCACTGCCTGTGCCTGACACACCTGGGAATTCACCTACACTGAGTATTCACACAGCTGTGAGAACAGAATGTTACTGTCTCTGAGACAAATTAATACAGGATATGTTCATCAAAGGATTACACTGATTATTTTTGGGGAAGGATTACATGTTCAGCATCAGCTTTCATAATTAGAACAAGATATGAGCTCTTACATTTTCTTTAACGCAGGAAGTAACTTGCAAAGTGCTAAATTAACTGAACATTGAGGCATCAGTATGAAAGGAATGAGCAGGTCATCCGCCTTCGTCACAGACTATTATTCAAAACAACCTCAGTAACTTCCAAGGGAATAAACTCCTTTTCCCAATCTGTGCACCTACAGAGCACTCCAGTCTCTTCAGGATTTCTCACCTTTGTCTTGAACCTCAGACTCCAAGTTAGAAATCCACAGGGATTTTTATCATAATTTCATTTTGATCTTGACTTGACAAGCTTAGCAAACAAACATGTGAGCTTTTGGTGTCCAGCTGGTTGGCAACACATTGGCACTGAAAAGAGAATTTGTTACAGAAAAGAACTCTGTGAAATTTAATAAAAATCAGGTAAAGCATTATGCAAACAAGTTCTGTGAATGTAAGTTGAAGTTTCACTTTAATAAAAGACAGAAGTGGCAAAGCTGTATTTAAGGATTCAACATCTGCCTGCTCTAATAAAATAAAGCAGCCTTGGCCAAGTGTGTTGGTGTCTCTGGCAGTGCAGAGAATAAGCCATGACAGCTGAAAAAGCAGGGTTTCCAAAGTTTCCCTTGCCCCTACTACTTGTCCCAGGCCAACTATCACTGGTAACTCTGCACTCCCATGGTCTCCACCCCTCAGCCTACTGTGAACCCAACAACATAAAGATGTTTTCTCACTGCCTTTCTGAACTGAACACTAATTTTAAAATCTGCTCATTGTAAGATCCCTCTGCTGTGTCATGGTTTGGGAGGTGTGAATGGAGTCCAAGTGCTGTCAGGCTCTAGGGACACTGGGAGATCCCAGGCTGTGACTGAAAAGGACAAAGAGGGAACTCATGGCCTTCAGTTTGTCCCAAGGACAATTCCATGGACATCCTGTGACCGTCACAGCTCCCCAGCAGATAACATTGGGGTTGTTCTTACAGCTGAACTTTTTCAGGCTTCTTTAGTGGCTTGAGCAACTTCTCCCCAGTATTTCCCTTCCATCCCTTCTCTGGGAATGAGTGGAGAGGGGAGAGCATGCAGAGCTCCAGCAGAGCTGGTCCTGAAGCCATGGTTTGCCTCATGGAACAGGTACTCAGTGCACAATCCCAGTGTCTGCAGCAAATCCAGCCCTTCCAACCCATTTACTTCATCCAACATTCCAAAATCAGCAATCTCTCCAGGGAGACCTGGTGAAGCCAGGTCATTCCTTTTTAGCAACTAATGGAAACAACTCCGTGTCAAGGAGTGCCACAAAAGAAAGAACAACTACAAGGAAATGGGGAAAAACAATGTAACCAAATAATTCAGGAGTTACTGAGCTGTTCTGGAATTACTTGAGAGATCTTGGGGGAAAAATAAAGAAAAAATAAAGGAGCACCATAAGAAGGAAAAATAATTTCTGCCTACAAGGTACAGCAGTATTGTCTTAGTCTCCAAAAGTCCTTAAATGTTTGGATTGCTGAATCAAGTAAACACTTACAGGGTAAATCTTTATGCTAATACTAATTATTTGAAAAATAGGAAAAAAACCCATAATTATACTCACTTCAAACAGCAATAGAAACTAGTCTTGGGTGTCAAATAAATAATAAATGAATCAACTCAAGAGTACAAGCCACCAGCAAGTAACTAAGTATAAAAATATTTATGGCATAACACATTCTAAAACTGTCAGGGATTAACACAGAATGATAAAAGAGAACAATCAGTTTCTGAGAGTTTTCTTTTTTAACTTCAGCTCCAAAAAGGCATTTTCCTAGGAAAAAAGTCACCTTACAAAGACTCTTTCTGTTTTAGTCTCTCCATCTGTAAGAGGTACAAGAAAATCGGCACACTCCCAATTTATGGGTTTTTTTTGTTCCCTCCACAGATCTCCAGTGGCAAAAAATAACAAGTCTTAGTGCCAATATAAATCTGAGACAAAACTTGAACTATGGTAAGAAAACTACTATAGACATAAATAAAACAAGACTGCAGTAGTGACACTATTCCTCCAGCTTTAGAAACTTGAGCTGAAACCATCTCATCCACTTTCCACCTCTGCCAAAAACTCACCATTTTGTGCACATCCCAAATGGAAAGAAAATAATCAACCAACCAACCCCCAACTTACACACTATGTGGAGATACTGGACACACATCAAGCAACAACCTTTAATAATCTGAATGTGTAGGTTGGTGGCTCTTTCCTACACAGGCCAAACCAGTTACAAGCACTCACTCTGAGGGCAGTGGATGAGGCCGATGCTTGGGTGAGCGTAATGTACACACCAGCTTGTAAAACTACTTTTAAATATCCGTGACTCGCAGCATAATTGCTTCCCTCTCCACTAAGTACAGCGTTTGTAGGATTGTATTACAGCCCTACCTATAAAATGCAGCCCTTTATTAGGGACAAATTAGACAGCCCTCAGTAACTTAATAGCATAATAACCCATGACCACAACACTGCAGGTTTATGCATCCCATCCTGCTTTACTGATGCAAATGAGACTCCTGACTGCAGCTGGATTAGCCACATGTTTTAAATAAAGCGTGTACGTGTTTTGTGAGACCTATGTCAGAGAAAAGGGAAGAAACATTAAAATGCAGTGTTACTCTGAACATGTGAGCTGCTTCAGGACTGCAGTTGGGAGGACACAGCACTACTTTAGGTGAGTTATGTGTGATGTTATCCACAGAGTAAGAAACCCCAGGCTAAGAGGGCAGGGGACAGGGCTGAGGACTGCTCGGGCAGGTAAAAGCCACACAAGCACTTCCAGGGGTGAGACCTCCAGAACAGCACAGCACAGATCCTCCTCTTCCTCACCCTCAAACACCTGAGGGACAAAAGTGTGGCAGCACAAGGCTCCCTGTCCAACCAGCACTGGCTGTGCCTGGCACCACAGCAGGCCGATACCATGGAATCACAGAAGGGTTTGGGATAGAAGGGACCTTAAAATTCATCTTCTTCCACACCCCAGCCAACACAGGCACACTAAGCCACTGGGGACACCGGGGCACTAAGGACTCAGGCACCCCTGACACAAGAGGACACAGTCTTAAGCTTTGCCAAGGTATGTTTAGGTTGGACATGAGGAAGAAATTCTTCATGGTATAGGTGGGAAGACATTGGCAGGGGCTGCCCAGGGAGGTTTGGAGTCCCCATCCCTCATGTCCAAGGAAGGATGGAGGTGGCACTCAGTGACAAGGCAGGCATTGGGCACAGGTTGGACTCGGTGATCTCACAGCTCTTTCCCAACCTCAGTGATTCTGGGATTCTGTGATTCCACCAGGGAATGAGGAAATTAGCAATGACAGGAGCTGTGCCAGGGGAGGTTTAGGATCGACATTATAAACAATTCCTCCACAGAAAGAGTGGTCAGGGACATTGGAAGGGTCTGCCCAGGGAGGTGGCAGAGTCCCTGTCCCTGAAGCGTTTAAGGCAAAGCTGGACGTGGCCCTGAGTGCCGTGGTTCAGCGCCCGGGGCGGTGTGCTGGGGATGGCGGGGTGTTTCCCAGGCTGTGCGCCCGCGATGTTTCTGTCACTGCCCTGTCCCTGTGCCCGCGGTGTTTCTGTCACTGC
>NW_005054349.1:4335315-4340336 GCF_000277835.1 Geospiza fortis | reverse complement strand
CGCGCCGCGGGCCCGGCCCGCAGCTCCCTACGAGTGCTGCTGGAAATCCATCCCTGAGATCTGAGGGGGGAGAGACAGGGAAGGAACCCGCGATCCGTGAAAATGTCCCCCAGAGCGTGGTGCCGGCTCTGGCCAGCGACAGCACAAGGGGCAGTGCCCGTAAACTGCTACGCGAGAAGTTCCTCCTAACACCGGGCAAAACTAACTTCCATGAGGGTGGCAGAGCCCTGGCAGGGTGTGGAGTCTCTGGAGACATCCCAGACCCACCCGGACACCTTCCTGTGCCACCTGCTCCAGGTAACCCCGCCTTGCACTGGGTGATCTCCAGATCCTTCCAGACCCGTCCATCCAGTGATTCTGTGGGTGGCCATCCCTGTGACCCAATGGCATTGGGCAGTCATGAGGAGACTGCCCAGTGAAACCCATAAAGCTCCATGAAGGACCAGGGCTTCATTTGCATCAATATTATGGCACTCAAGAAATAAACCTTTTCTTTCCCAGGATGGATACATTCGGTCTGGGAAGGGAGGAAATGCTGGTGTGTCCAGGTGGGCAGCACAGGGCAGGTGGGGCCAGACACCTCCTCGGGGCCATGGCCAGAGCTGGTGACAACACAAACCTCACACCCTCACTCCTGTGTCCTTACAGGGTCCAGGTACATCAGTGCCAGCCCTCCTTTGGGCTCCATTTCCCTTCCAAATGGAAACCTTCTCAGCAAAGGAGCAGGAAGCACCCCGCTGGCCCATTCTGATGGATTCTGTGGTAGAAATCATGTAAAATCTCTGTTTATTGGCTCGGCTGTAGGAGCACTGCGAAGTCAGAATCAGACTTGAGACCTGTGTTCGTGCCAAAGCCTCCAGACAGGCCATATCCCTACTCCAGATAGTTTCCTCTGAAAGTCAAAATGTTAAAGTATTAAACAGGCAATTAATTTTGTACGATGCTTTAATCAGAAGTACCAGTAAATATTTCTGCCGGACTGAAATAAAAGAATTGCTGCTGGTTCTCTGTAGGCAGGGAGGAGAAAAGCAGACAGTGTTTGTGTTTATTTTAAAATGGCAAGAAGTTGTTTACATTGTTTAAACATTTTAACACGGATTCTGAACTAGTGGTGGCATCCCTTTGGGGACTTGGGAACAGATGATCTTTAAGGTCTTTCCATCTGAAACCATTCTATAATTCTATGGTGTAGTAAACATCCTGAATTTAGTAACAGAATTTTAGGGACAGCCCATATATTGAAAACCTAAATCTTCTGTTGTGCTGCTTGGTTTCTTGGATATGTTCCCTTCCTCTGTGTGCCATCAACACTTGCCCTGTAAAAGTTGAATACAGCAACCAGAAAACCTCTACACCACTGCTTTTATGGAAAATAATTGGTTTAGAATTAGCTATGGAACTATTCCCGAGAAACTTGGTATGTTTCATTCTCATAATATCTGCAGCTTGGGAAACAAAAATGATGAGACAGTCTCTCTGACATCCCTTGAAAAATACAGTGGTGTTTGATAAAATGCAGCTTATTAAACTCCTTTAAAATGGTGAATAATAGAAAGTAATATTTCAAGGACTCTAATTTGACTAACAATGGGCTTACAGGTGCTTTTTCTATAGTTTTCATCAAAAAACTCATAGAATCATTCCTGAAGGAGACATGAGATGTGTATTTAAGTTGTCAAAGAAACCAGTTTGCAGACTTGCAGCCCCAAAAGAAGATTTATTGATCACAGTAATGTTCTTTACAATATAGGAGGCTGAACATACAGGTTAACAAAGCTGCTGCTGTTTGCAGCAGAGGAGTGACAAGCTCCAGAAAGAATCTCATGTTATGTATTTCCTTCCCTGGTAATGCCTCTTAAGGAGCCAAACTTTGAGGAAAAAAACCAATTTCAGGATGGAATAAACCAAATATTCTTCTCCTGCCACCTGATCTAAATGCTTCCTCCTTCATTAATGACAGGTTTAAATTAACAGGGGCTGGCAGATCGGTCTGGTGGTTTAAACAGCAGCCTGGAACATGAAAGGAGTCCTTCCATGAGGGAGCCAGCATCAAAGTGAGACCGTGCTGCAGCTCCTGTGTAGGAGCTCATTAAACTGATGAGCCCAGCTCACCATTAGTGACTGACCCCGGTGTGGTTCTGCCCTGGGGCCTGGGCTGGGTGTGGGCATTTCCTGCCACAGCTGGGAACATCTGCATGGCTCCCTGGAACACCAGGGAATGGATTCCACCCTCAGGAACCCCGCTGCAGGATCACACAAGTGTTCCAGAGCTTTCCCTTTTCCAGCAGCTTGTGGGTTCTCAGACCTTTAGCAGGTGAGAGGAGTCTCTAGGGATTGCTCAGAATTCCTGGACAGGGACTTGGGAGCTGCTGTGTGACAGCTTTGGTCACACAGTTTAGAGCAACAGCTGCTATTTCCATTCCTCTGGCTTTTTATGGAGCCTGGAAAGCACTGAGGCAGCCACAGGGGCAAACCCACCCCACTCCACAGAATCTTTTCCCAGGACAGCTTTATTCACTTATTGTGCCATTATTTAGGTGATGCTTTAAAGGATGTAGACTTAGGGCATTATTTAGGTGATTTAAAGGATGTAGCTCTAAGCCAGACCTTGGGCTCACTTATAAAGTCAGAAGCCTTTCAAGAGGGAGTGAAAACAGGGTGGAAAAGTCAGAGGCCTTTCAAAAAGGACTGAAAACAGGGTAGAAAAGAGCCCATTTTCACCTGGAATTTTTTATTTGCAGTTCTCCATCCCACTGGGTAATTTGGCTCTGATGCTGCTCCAAGGCATGAAATCATGGGGCTGCATTGCATCAGCCAAAAAGGGACCTGCATTGAATCTGTCCCCTTGTCCCCAAAGTGTCCAACTTGTGCTTGGGAAAATGTTTGGAGAATCCAGTGTGGAAAAGCCTGGAGTTGATCTGGTGCTTGACCAAGCTCCTTCTGGGAACTTCTTGCTATCATTCATCCTGAATCTTCGATCAGTTCAACCCTTGTAAGAGATTTATTAAACTCCAGGTTCAACAGTGGCCACAGGAAAACCCCACTGGTCCTTTCATTTTGTTGGAAAAGTGTATCAGCAGTTCCCTGAGGAGCTCCTCAGGCAGTTCTGAGGCTTTGTCCCCTCCAAGAATGTGTCTGAGCATTCCAAAAACCCTGCTAAAGCCAAGATATGTAATATTTACTGCTTCATGTCTCTACAAGGCTCCTTATTCTGCCACAAAGGAAAGTTTGAAGTGATTTATTCTTTAAAAGAATTATTGTTATTTCTTACTATTTATTATATTTTATAAATATTAAATATTTATTATCACTATTATTTAAAATTATTTATTCTTTTGAGTATTCTTTTGGTTTTTTCCACCAAAATATTTATGTCCTTCTTTTCCTATTGATGCCATTGGATTTCCAGGGGTAAAAGTTGCTCTGAAAAGCAAATTCTTTGTTTAGGTTCCTGCTCTTTCCCAGGTTTTCTGCTCAACGAACACTCAAAATGACAACAGCAATGTTCATTTTACAGAAATACTATAAAGACACACTAAATATTGGGAGTACAAGGGTGTAATGAAAAATCTACTAAATCAGGAGGTTCCGTGTGAAATGGTGATGGAGAAAGGATTACAGTGTGTAAACCTTAGGAAAAATGTTAATATGGAAAATTCCATGCAGCACATTTTCTGCATCTAAAAGCCCAGCCAGAATTAGTGGTCTTACAAGATTTACAAATTTGCTGTCTTCTTTGAACTTGGTTTTGCCATATTAATTAAAATTACTTGTTAATCCTCACCCAGTGCATAAACAAAGCTCCCATAAACTGAATCTGTAAATATGTCCTTTGTGCTGGTATGGAAAAACCAGCTGGTGCTTATGGGAAAAAAATGGAAAAGAGCCTGGCTGGGTAGATATTTTAAGGATTTGTTCCACTTTTTATCTTATTGGGATATTTTAAAGAAAATCAGGGATGCTGTTTCCTTGCATTTTTATTGCCTTTGATAATTTTTCACACACTGAGCAGGGGAAATTATGAACTCGAGGAACATCTAAAATGCAATACACCAAAAATTTTTACAAAGAGGGACATAATTTTTGTATATTTATCTTTCACCCATTAGTATTCCAAGCATAGAACATTTTATAGTACAAAGAAAAAGTTAAAATATTTTTTAAATAAAAATCCAAACAAAATCAGGCATGAGGAAGCAAAGAACCAGGGGAGAGAACCATCATTAAAAAGTAGATATATACAGCCCCTCCTTTCTTCCCCCTACAATACAACTGGTGAGATGATTCACCTAAAGGTGATGCCCAAGCAATTCTTATTTCCCATGATTTTTTTTAGAAAAGCAGCCAAGAAAATGTTGAGTTGCATTCTTCAAAGCTTTTATTAGTTTTGGCAGCACTTTGGTTTTCTTTGACTTGTAGTTCTCCACAGGTTAAGATGGTTTTTCCATGTGCTCAGGTCTCCCAACATCAAACATTCCTCTGTTCCTTCTCTTTCACCTGTGGGTTCACACTTTATTCCATCTCCACAAAGCTTGTGCCTTTCCCCCTTGCTACCAGTCCTGATTTTTTCTCTTGTACCCCTGACTGGGCTGAAAGAGCCTGAAAAATGGGTTTTTTCCCTTTAATGTAGTGGCTGTCCCTAGTCCTTTGGAATAAAAATAACCATCACCCAGCAGTTCCTTCAAGTGTTTCTCCTTGCTTCTCTTACCTTGTTTGATTTAGTCAAGCTCATTTTTCTCCTCAGTCACAGCAAGCCAAAGTAAGGGAAAGAAAATTATGAAATAAAATAAAATGTAGGTTTAGTTCTAAAGGAAATAGTGCCTTAAAAGCAGAGATGAAGACAAAAACTTTGGAATCAATTTTACAAATAAAATAGCAGTACCAAGCACCTGATGGTCCTCAACAGCTCCACATTCCTGTTGAAGAGGAAAGGTGAGAATCTGAATGATTCCAAGAAAATAATTTCACCAGTGGTGAACCACAAGCACCTTCCTGAAGGAAAGCACAGAACTACTCAAACA
>NW_005054349.1:4320391-4335261 GCF_000277835.1 Geospiza fortis | reverse complement strand
TCACAGGACCTCCCAAAAGTACAAGATCAGCTAAACATGCCAGTTCTGGCAGTGCCAGATTTCAGCAAGGAGGGAAATCCCTGAGACAATTCCCGTGAGACAATTCCCATCCCTGCTTGGCTGATCCATCCATCAGTTTGCAGATGGGGTTTCAAGAGAAGGCAAAGAGTCACAGAAGAATCCTGGTCAGGGGAAGTGTCCTCCTCAGGAAGGAGCCACTCTCTTTTGTAGATAAAATTTCCAAATATTTGTTCAGTCCCACAGCACCACTTTTATTTTACGACAAGACTTTGTAAGTTTTATCACCAACTGCTATCGTTCATTACAGAGTTATCCTGTTAAATATGTTTACAAAGTCATCTTCCATCTTTGTCTTTGAGATAACAATAAAATTGAAGTATCGATGGTTTGATGCCAAATATTTTCCCCTTTATTGTAACCTTGTTTTCTTTCATCTACAGAAGAATTTGTTTAAATGCAAATTATTTCTTTCATGAAAGAAGACAGCTTTTGTATGAATCACTATTTGTTTAAGTAATTTCCTTAAATGAAGGAAATTAGTGGTACTTGTGGTAGCACTACATTATTGTTTCCAACCTGTTTTACTTCCTCTCCATTTAATCTTCTTCAATCTCAGCCCAGATAAAATGGAATGATGTGACATTAAAGGGAAGCTTTTGTAAGAAGAGGGGAAGGTTATTTCCCAATCCCTGGTGATGCAGTTTGTACTTTGGGGTTCCTGATGGATGCTCTTCAGGAACAACCATACCCAGGAAATGCCTTTAATCTCCTTTGAGGTGGGACAAAATGCCCAGCCTGGTTCAGGTGCAGGTGCAGCCACTGTCACCCAGCTGTCCCCCATGATCAGAGCTCTGGGTGAGGCACTTAGGGCAGCATTTGGGGCACAAATAGAGTTGTCTCCTTTTAAATGCAAGATATGAGCACAGGAGCTCAGGATAAATCTCTTGGGTCATATCAAAAGCCTTTTGAGTCCTGGCTGAGTTTCTGCTGGGTGTTTTGTGTTAGAGCACAGGAGTAACTCCCACACAGAGTGATCCCCACAGCTGGAATTCCAGCAGGCAGTATTTGAGATTATAGAAATGCTGCATTTATCATGTTTTAGTGCACCAAGGATGGGCTGTGGGATTGGAGTCTCAGACAGTACCAAAGTGTTGCTGACCAGGGAATTTCCAATTATGAAACTTTAATTAACGTTACTCCTCAGCATTCAGCAGTATCAATAACTGACTTTGGTCTCTGTATTTTCCAATGAAAAATAGATATATCATACATTTCATGATAAAATAATAATAATTTATTTTACACTCACATGGACATTTTGCTTAATTTTGCCCCCAGACTGTGCTTCTGTGGTCTTTCTTCTCCCAGCCCCATAGTCTCTTCCAGGACCCCCTTGCAGCCCCCTTGGGCCACCTCAGTCCTGGCTGTGACCCTGCTCTGTGGGGGCGCCCAGCCACTGCTGGCTCCCTGGAAGCAGCTGCTTCCACTATGCCTTTACACATCCTATAAAAAAAAAGCTTTTTGATATAATATAGGGGGGAAAAATAGCTGTTAGCAGTGTATTTGAGTAAAGCTCCCAGAGCAAAAGCAGCAGTGAGCTGTCATGCTATGGAGCTGATGGATTTGCTCAGCAGCCCTAAATCACTGTGTTTATCTCGGATTCCCAGCTAATGAAAGGGTGCAGGGTGCTGCAAGCCACGGAGCTTAAGCTCCATTAGCTAATCAATTTCTGACTCTGGGAATTAAAAAAACAGGGAGGGAAGCTGTGGTCACTTGTACAGTTTCAGAGGAACAGGGCTCGAAGCAGGATTTCAACAGCAGCAGGAAAATTGGGGGACAAAGGGAGATGCCAGATATCACTGGGTTTGCTGAGGGAACAGAGGGCAGTGAAACAGGGCAATGAACATCCAGATGTGCTTTGGAAGTGTGAAACATGGGAAGGAAGAAATAAACGTATCATTCTCAATGGGATGTGGGAGCTGCAGCCCAGCGAGCAGCAGAAAAGGATCTCTGTCCTTTGTAGGGCTTCAGACAGGGGTGAGAAAGGTGCCCTTGTGCCGTTCCCCAAACCTGGATGTGTCCCTGCTCCTGGAGCATCTGCAGGCACCTGGATGTTGTGCCGGTGTGCCAGGCAGGCTGCAAAGGCAGAGCAGCCCCTTCCCAGGTTAATTAGCTGTGCCCTTCAGCGGGGATTAGGAAAGATTTGAGAGCATCTAAAGCCAGGGAGGATTGAAGAAAAGCAAATAGCCCAACTTCATGGCAGAGTCTATTGCCAGGGATTCGACTTAATCAGGATCTGTGTCAGCCTCCTTGATGGGCCCCCTGTAAGTCCTTTGTGTTAGGTAAACATTTGCAAATGAACTTTTTGTATTCGTGCCTTCATTTGGGAAAGGGGGAAAAAAAGGAATACCTTACCTGCAGTACTGGTGTCTGAACTCTACAGAAACATTTAGACCTTTCAAACTAAATGTCAAGTTGTTCCTATTTAGTCAAATTCTTGCAAATTTCAGCTAATTAACATAACCACTTTCCAAGTCAGAGCAGGTCCTTATGCTGTGCTTAAGTGGTTTGATACATGAATTCTTTCTGATTGCCACAGCCCCATGTTTGTGTCTGTAGGAGAAGGGAAAGTTCTGAGTCCAAAGGATTTTTTTATTCCAGGCAACAAATGGACGTGAATGTAACTTCTTCATGGACATAAATATAACTTTGCTATGATCATTTTTAATACAGAATTATATTATTTTCCTGAGTCAACTAAGAAATGTGATCCAGCTGAAATTTCTGGGACACAGAAGGGACACAACTGACTGGAAAGGAATATTCAAATAATCATGATTGGCTTTTAATTACAAGAGTGACCCAACAGGCCCACAAAGGGTGATGAACTGAGTTCCAGGAAACGGGAATTTGATTCTGTATTGCTTTCTAATGTCAGTCCTCTCTCTGTCACATCCCTGTGAAAGCTCACCTTGATTTTGTATCACTTTCTAGCTGCTGCACTGGCAAAGCAGTGTTTGGAAATTGAGATTCAAATCAAGTCATATTTTAGAGCTATTAACTTGGTACAGCTAAAATTGTACAAAGGGGAATGCTTATATTCAGCATAAAAAATTTATTTGCCTGGGGGAGATTTTAGTGTCCAAGACATACATTTGTGATAAATAGTAGAATTTGAAAATGCTCTTTCAATCTACAGGGTCACAGTCTGCAACCAGCAACCCAAAGCTGGAAAGAGAGGAAAATGAGAGTCATAATTCCTGAAAAATTTTGATTCTGGTGGCAATTTAACAGCAAAATAATTAACTTTTGTATTCTAGTCTGAGTATTGGAAACCCAACCAGGGTGATGTTCTACCAGAAAAGTTAATCAGAGATTTATTAACAAACATTGTACAAAGTTTTTTGCAATAAATTAATATATTTTAAAATTAATCTCTTTTTTATGTCACTTTTTTCACAGCTAATGATACATATTTTTGTTTAAGTGTGAAAACATGTCACTTATAATTTTAGGGGGAAAAGCTTTCAACAAAATTTTCAGCCTAAGCTATTTTTAATCCTAACATTTTCTGTGAATAAGTAGAAATAAGAAAATGAATTGTGCTGTGAAAAGCCGCTAAAACAGTTTTTCCCCCAGGAGATTATAAATATCTGTATATATGGGCAGAACATTCAATTAACATGAGAAATGTCCTGCTAAGCTCCACGATGATGTACTGGGAGAGAGGAGCGATACAGCAAAACTGGTGAGCTATACAAAAGGAGTAAGAACTTTCTTAGCAAGATACATGATTGCAGAAATTAGACATTTGTTAAAAAGATGTGATGCAGAAATGCAGCAAATGTGGCACTTCATCAGGAAAATGGGCAGGCAGCATTAAACATAAGTGACGGTGTGGGGTTTAGTTTAGAATGTAAAATGAATTTATAAATAATAGATGGAGATAATATGGATAGTTTTAGATAGATTAATGGAACCAATTTTTTCCCCAACTCTTTCAAATTAATTTAAGACGGCTGCACAGTTACACCCCTTCCCCAAAGAGTTAAGAAACTGTTAAATGGGTAGCTCACATGATGGAAAGTTATTATCCTGAGATAAGCCTTGGAGGAATTATGGGGAAGAGGGAGATAATATCGGAATATATGACTCTGATTTTTATTTAAACATTATAATTTGAAATAGTCACTAAAATCCTTAAGCTCTTTCAGGCAGAAGACACAGAGCCTTGTCTGCAGGGACCAGCAAATAAGGGGCAAGTCCTTAACAGGTTTCTCACCTGTCTCACCTTTTCCCAGCCCTGGCTCACAGCAGTAACACCTGCAGAGAGGCTGTGCAGCCAGAAATTGCTGCTGCTGCTATTGCAGTGAATGGAAAAATAAACCCACAACAGCTCAAACTGCAGGAGAGGTTTGAAAAGCTAAGTCCTGGGGCTGGTGGACTGGATTCAGCTGGGGAAAGAACAGGAGCTTGAGGAACAAAGCTGGGGAAACTCAGTGACCTGGGGAATTGCTGGTGGATGTGCAGGAGACTCCAAGGGCAAGGCTTGGTCATGTCTCTGTTAAAAACCTTGGCTCCTTGGTTTAGGGTGAGACATTTTGATATGTGCATTTCTAATCATACAGGCAAAACAAGCCCAGCTAAGGGAAGAGATTAAAATGCAGGGGTTTTTTTCACTCTGAAGAGGCTGAAAAAGAGAGGATAGACTCCTCATGGAGACCTGAAGAAGAAAGTAGCTGCTGGAAGGCTTGAAGGACACAGATCCTGAGGAAATGCGCAGTGGATTGGATATATCAGAAATCAGAGAGTACTTAAAGAACTGCTGTTGCAGTAGCTGTTGAAAACCCCTAAACTGAGGGATCTATCCCTGGATTTTTATGGCAGGGCTGTGGTTGGTGTTTGGTGGCTGCAGGACATGCTGTCCTTCCCTCCCAGGGGGCAGGAGGACTGAGAGCTGCCGGGATGTGGAAGGAAGGAAGGAAGGAAGGAAGGAAGGAAGGAAGGAAGGAGCACTGGGAGCAGGAGCTGCAGATGGCTGCGGGCTCTGACAGCCCTTCCTATAAACAAGGTTTCTGGATGGCAGGCCTTTATTTTGGAGCTGAGCTGGTGCAATTTGTGACTACAAGAAGGTGAGAGAGAAATGAAAGCTGGCTCTGAAGCACAGCTACAGAGCTTCCCAGCTCTTGGCAATTAGTTTGTGCCTTCCTCGGCTTGATCAGAGCATGTCTTGTCACCATCTAACATGGCTTCAGGTTGTCCAAAGGGAAAACATCGTGTTGTTTGCTTGCCAGGCTCTTTCAAAATAAAACTACTGTTGCATGTAAGAGAGAGCAGAGCTGTTTGGAATGGAAAGAGCAGGGGAAGAGCCCTGAGAAATTAATTACAGGAGGAAAGCTGGTTGCTGATGCAAAGCTCCTGGTTAAGAGCAAAGGGCATGCTGCTGGGATGCAGAGGAAAACACGACAGGACACATCACCATCATCTCCTCAGTCTCTAAACAGCAAATCAAGTTAATTTGGAGAGACAGGCTGAAGGGAAGAGACCTTTTT
This sequence comes from Geospiza fortis, assembly GCF_000277835.1. Taxonomy (NCBI): domain Eukaryota; kingdom Metazoa; phylum Chordata; class Aves; order Passeriformes; family Thraupidae; genus Geospiza; species Geospiza fortis. The sequence goes on along the minus strand of NW_005054349.1, from coordinate 4,329,688 downwards.
ATTCTGCATCCTTCTTTCAGATCAGTGTTTAACTCTGTGTGGCTACAGAAAGGATGAAAAATGTCCAGCTCTGCCTTTAGAGCTGAGGTTTCCTCATTCAAGGGCAGGACAGGAAGCTTCTCATACTAAATTCTCTGAAGTGCTCCTGGTGAAGGCTGCAGCAAATGTTTTCATGTCAGGTTAGTCTGGCAGGTATTCGTGGCTCACACGAATTTTCTTTTTCAACCTTTCAGATTCTTGTATCTCTACTTCTGCTCACAATATTAAGGCAACACAAGACCTGGCCCCAGTCACACACTGGGAATATCTCTGTAGTCACAGCCAGTCCTCCAAGCAAATATTGAGTCTAACTAAACATGGAGAATGAAGAGACTGCTGGGGTATACAGCAGGAGCATAATCTCTGAGGTTTTAACCAAGGCATTAGGAAGACCTAATAATAGCAGGGCTTTGCAGAGATGGTAAGATAAAGAAAAAGCCATCTTGAGAATGCCTTGAAGAAAAGCTTTTGCTGTCACCAGTCACTTGGCAACATGAAAGACAAGCTTGGACCGAAAATCACAGGGGAAAAAGAAGATGGGATGATAATAATTGTCACAATGTTATGAATCTGACATTCCCCGTGCCAGCACACTCTGGGTCACCCCATCAGATATCTCTGCAAGGCAAAATGACTCTTTGAATATTGAAGTCCATGCTCAGACATTTCTGTGAGGCACATTTTGCCGTGGGATGGTGGAGAAGGAGATAATGATGGAACACAAACGAATAAAATGGTTTTTCTCAGTGGAATGGCCCGAAGTGCACCCAGGCTCTCCTGGACACTTGGGCATGAGCTTGTCCCTCCTCTCCCACCACACTGAGGGTCCCTCAATGGAAAACAAGTCCATCTCCAACATTGCTGTGTATTTTCTTCACACCATAAATGTCACACAGAATATACTGCCCAAGTTTCACAGAATCACCGAATATTCTGAGTTGTTTCTCTGAATGCTTTAGGAAAATCAACAGGCACTTGTGCTTCAAAGCCAACTTTCCAGCCAGCACATAATGAATTGCAAGGGAATCTGGTATCAATAGTTTGGAAGTTTTATTACTGTTGTCAAGTTTTCCATTATTACTGCTTTTTTCCCAAAGTAATATCGTTTACCTAATGTAGTGAGAAGCAGATGGTTTATTGCTTAAAAGTTGTTATGTGATTCTTGCAGAGCAAGTACACTGAACATTTATTCCATTTTTATCAAATAAATATTTTCCATTTATTTACTAGAGGAAGGGGAAAGGCAAATACCAATCATATTGTATATAAATGAATATGGATGTATTGACAGGAAATTAAACATATTGTAGTAATAAATATTCTGACATTTTATTTTCTTCGAAGAAAAGGAGTGCTATGATTTTAGGGTCAAAAAGGAGAGTTCTGAAAATTTAGTCTGATCTCCATAATACCTGCAAAATAAAGGCCATTGATCCACATGTAATAAATTTGGCATCATACAGATGATTTCTGTTGAGCTGGAACTTACTTTGGGAGAGATTGCCCAGTTTTGCCCTCAGAAATTCTCATGCTGACCCTGTGACTGTCAGTACTGTATGCTCCATGTCATGGAAAACTGAATTAAGAGAGTGAATCCATTCTGAGCATAGAATTGCCTGCACAGTGCTACAGGATCCCTCTGAAGCTGCATGAGAGGCTCAAAGAGACTTGCTGCAAGATATTTCCCTGTTTCTCCTTAATTTAGTTCCTGTAGTCAGTTCTGAACTGAGCAGAACTTTTTAGCTGTTCCTGGAGGAATTCTGTGCAGGAAAATGATAACAAAGGATCTGTCTGCAGTTTTCCCCTGCTTGCCAAACTGGTGATGGCAAACTGAAGAGATCAGTGAAGCAGATGAGGCCCCTGTGCTCTGTGTTTCCCAGCAGCTCAAAGTTAACATTACCCAAATATCACCCAAATATCTGTGTCCTCATGAAGTTTATTTGGGGAGGAAGCAGTGACTCGTGGTGGTGGCACAAGTCCCCAAATGGAAACTTCCTTGGCAAGGTGGAAGCCTCTTCCCCTGGCACTGCTTCAAGGGACTTTCTTCATGTGATGCTTCAGGTTTTGGCTTTTATATTTTTCAGATTCTGTGCTGCTTTAGTGTGCGAGTCTGAGCTTCTTGTTAGGGGATGGTGAGCTCTGTGCACAGAGCAGGGAGACAAAACAATTCCTGCTCCAGCTGGGGACCAAGGACAAATGATCCAAATCTCAGTCCAAGAGCACAAACACCGTGGGCTGGAGAGAGAAAAACAAGCAGGATGGGACTGCAGGGGTAAAGCTGGAATGGGACAATGAACTGCAAGATGCAAGTGGAGCAGAACTGATCAAAGTGACAGACCCCATGCCCAGTCGTGCATTTTGGGACCATTTTGGTTCATCTTGGGTGCAGCCCTGGCTGGGCTCTTGTGCTGGATCCATGGAGGAGATCCTTTTAATAAATCCCAATTTTATTCTTTAGCTCCGTCCAGCCTCTGTTCTAGGGCAGCCTCCACAAGGCATCACTTGTATCTCTGCTTTGAAGGTTGTCTCGGGGATTCCCAGATGGGAACATTCCCTCTTATTTGGGGCTCTTTGGGAGGCTCTAAACATGTTGGTGATATCAACAAACAGGCTGAAAACAGAGGATCTTGTTTCCCTTAATATGAAAAAAATTCAGTGTTCTCTGCTCATTTGTAGCCTGAGTCAAAGAACACAAAGTTCATCTTCTATGAGAAGAAATTACCCATATTGTAACTTCATAATGTCTTCACTGAAATCAGTGGATTTCTCTTGGAGAAGAATTATAATTTTTTGGTTAATTTTCTACATTATATCTTTGACATTAATACATTTCAGTTGCATTTAAAACTCTGGATAGGGCTGCAAAAAGTGATGTTTTTTCCACAAGATGTGTAATCTAGAGAACCTGTTTTATAGAAAAGCTACTCTTGATGTCAAGGAAGTGTAGCAACAGCTAAAGGGCAGCTCCTGAAAAAAAAAGGTGATGTTATGATGAAAGTGATGCAAGACAGGAGGAAGTTTGCAGTGCCTCTGCTCATGATGTTCATGTTCTGTGGCTACATAGAGGATTTCAGTCCCAAGAGAGGTCAGAGGAGGAGCTTTTGTGAACACTAAAATACACCGAGAAAAAAGCAGCGCACAAAACCATCTCAGCCATGCCAAGACACATTTTTTAGCAAGTGATAATGAAATTATTTATCTACATTCCTGAGAAACCAAGTATTTCTTGCATTTTTGTAATGTTAGCCCTGATTTCCAGACCATTTTAAAGGGTGTTTTAATACTCAATTAATGTAAAGTTCATAAATTATGACTAACACACATTAATAAAGCAGTTTTATCATCTAATGGAGCGTGAAAATATATAAATTTCTAATGAGGCTCCATGTAAAAACTGGGATATTAATACCTGTGATGGAAAAGCAAAGACTACAGTGAGTTCCTGTGGAAAAAAAATGTAATGTTGATAAAACAGCAGTGAAAATGAAATGCAATTAATTAATTAATTAAGTGGGGCTTATTAAAAGGGAGGCTGCCGGAGCTGCCGGCGGGTGCGGAGCCAGCAGATGGCACTCCAGAATGTGGAACAGCATCCTGCCCATCCCGGGGCTCCGGGCACGGCCAGCAGGGACCACAGCCACCAGAATCCCACCCAGGACAGGCTGGTGCCTCCCCTGGGACAGAGAACCTCGGCAAAGGAGCCTCGGCTGCGGGGGTGCTGGGGAATCACAGGATCCTGGGATGGTTTGGGTCAGAAGGAGCTTAAAGCCCATCAGTGCCACCCCTGCCATGGCAGGGACACCTTCCACTGCCCCAGGGGGCTCCAAGCCCTGTCCAGCCTGGCCTTGGACACTTCCAGGGATCCAGGGGCAGCCACAGCTGCTCTGGGCACAGCAATGCACCCAAACCCCACCCAAGAGATTGGCTCTGCTGGTTGGAGTGTGGTCCTGAGAACACCACGGGTGTGATTCCATCCCTGGATGCTCACTGAAGAGTTGGGCTTGGTCCTTGTCCCTTCCAGCTCAGAATGTCCTGTGATCTGAAATAAACACTGATGGATCATGTGGAACCTCCCCATTGACCCTCTCTGGGAGCTGGGAATGATCCAAACCCTTTCCTCACAGCCCACCCCCAATGAGAAGGTTCTCATTGTGAAAATGGAAATCCTGATTCCAAAATAATAGTTGGAGGCCTCTTTTGTCATCCAAGGACAATTTAAATGAGTGGAATTATTCCCCGGCTGCTCAAAGCACAGGAGCCTGTCCTGTGAGAACAGAGCCCAGCCCCTCGGTTTGTAAAGCCAGGGTTAAGTAAGGCCGAGGTTTATCCCTAAATAGGAGAATCTGTCAATCCCTATCCCAAACCTAAGCTGGGTTTTGTTCCTCCCAGCACATTTATTGCTCTCATGCAACTTCACCAGAGGCACTTCTCTTGCCATCTCCCAACAAGTGTCTCAAGGGCTGGAGGCAACATCAGGCAGAACCTGGCCTGGAACAGAACTGACCAAAACAGTTTAGCTCCATTTTTAAGAATATGTTCTTTTCCACAAAAAAAGCTGTACAATATATGAATGTTATGTGATAAAAAGCTTTAGTGATAACCAAGAGTTCAACAGTCATTTCCTTGGAGATTTTGCTTACTTTTCCATTAATAATATAAATTATAGATGTCCTAAGTTATAACATTACATACCACTTTTCCAAGGCATTCATGACTTATTTAATCTGGAACTGCATGTTCTTGTTTTTCCATAATGGACATCAAATGCCGTGTCAAGACTTTATTAAACTAACCCTCTCCTAAAGGACTTATTTCACAACATGCAAGTTATTTCTTCATCAAAGAAGATGGGAATAATTGTTACCAAATGAAAACTGCGAGAAATACATGATTGTTCTAAGTGTTAGAGTGGCTATGGTACCAGATTTGAACATAATCCTTAATTGGAAAGTTATCACTGGCCATGAAATACACAAGAACATTTAACTGCCTCCCACAGTGACCATGAAAATACAGAGACTGATGGTTTAATTAGCAATCCCAGAGATACCAGGCAGTGCTCAAAAGCTACAGCACTCTCAGCATTATTGCAGGGAAGGAGGAGGGACTCCAAACCTTTCCACCAGTCTGTTCAGCCTTAGGCCTTTGCTGTCAAAGGCAGCAGCGATGATTATGGGCTGGAATTACCAGATTATTTTATATAGGCCTTTGACAACAACGTTGCTTCATAGTGAAAGCTCTGCTTCCTTTCTCCCTTTCAAATGCCTCCCTTTGCTCCAATGCTTATGCAGACTTCAGTCAGAAAGTATTTCTCATTTACATGACCTAGATAGAATAATAGTGAGAAAGATGTTCCTTGATCTTTTTTCTCTTGATTTGCTACATTCAGCCTGGAAGAAAAACACAGTCATGGGAATGCATTGTTGCTTTTATGTTGGCATTAGGAAGCAGTGCTAGGTAGGGTGGGGGATAGATCTAGGCAGAAGCCCTGCAATAAACAGGCAGAAAAGAAAAACACATGGCACAGCTTTAGAGATTGCACAGTTTTGCCTATTTTTTAAAAAATTTCCTCATTTAGTGACTTCAGCCACTTGATCCCACTGCAGTGACCCAAGGCTGGCAGGAATGGTGAGGGAGCCTGTCAGGCTGAGGTGACAGCTCAGTGCAGGGGTGAATTCCATGATTTCTCATTCCAGAGCTATTACCTCAGCAGGCAGAGGGGACAACCTGTATCAAGAAGTGCTCTGAACTGACTTGAACCATGGCTCCAGAAACAGTCCGGGCTCCATTTGGCCTTTCTGGCGCTCAGCTGGATCCATCACTGAGTCCCTTGGCCTGCCACAGGCTCCTCTCCTGATCTTGCCACGGTCCTGTGACATTCCCATGGGTGTGAGGAATAAATCTTTCTGGAAACAACAAAAGAAGAAGCTGAGGAAATCCCCAGGTAGAACCATCCATGGGCTGCCACACTAAACACACCCCTGGGAGCAGTTGAAGGAACATTTCCCTGGGGTTGGAATGATTCGTGACAAACCAGGGCCATGTGCACTGATCTTTGCAACAGAGAATGAACCTGAATAAATCATCAGGAAAGAGAGAAACTGAGCTTTTTTAACAGCTTTGAATATTTCACTCCAAGAAGTAGAACAAAAACGTAGATGGTTGTCCTGAAGGTTGCAAAATCCCAGAATACAGGCAAACTGTGACTGGTGATGACAATGAAAATCACAGGAATTTAATCTAACAGCCAGGGTCTTCCAGCCAAATTATAGCTCCTGCCTGAGCCAGCACCATGAATAACCCTGGGAATAAATGAAAATGCAAACCTTCTTTGGGGGGAGGAGCCTCAGTAACAGGACATGAAAGATTTAGAAGGTTCTCATTGTGAAAATGGAAGTCCTGATTCCAATATAATAGTTGGAAGCCTCTTTTGTCATCCAAGGACAATTTAAATGAGTGGAATTATTCCCATTGACATTGATGAGCTTTGAATTCAGGCTTCATCCTCTTTCAAAAATATGTCCAAATATATTAAAAAAGTGCCCAGTCAAGCCTGGGTAGGAAATGTGAGACAAAGGGGCATTGACAGAATGTCTGTCAAATGACAGGAATTAGGGAAATAGTCCAAACAATCATGAATGAAGTTTTTTTTTGTGCAAATGTCAAAAATGTCAAAATACCAAGTTTGTCCACAACATAGCTTATCTCAAATTCTATCATGCTGGTATTCAACTTTAAAAAATTAAGAATTTGAAGAAAGAATAGCTCTGAAACCACTTGTACAGTTTCCAATAGCTAATAGAAATATTTATTCTAAATTCTAGCCCACTATTGCCTAAAAAGAGAAGTATTGTGCCTTTGAGAGCTTTGTCATTATGATGTCCATTGTAAACAGCTATTTAGACAGAACTGAAGCTACTGAAAGTGGTCTCCCAAAACTCAGAAAGGAAGCTGACATGCTGTTGAGCCTTCTTGAAGGAGAATTGATGTGAATCCTTTTGTAGAGAAGATCTCTGCTCTGAGCACTCCAAATACATCATAGAATACTAATCACACTATTTCCCAAAGCTAAAGAAAAATAAAAAAGGATAGAGTGCATCACTGAGCTCAGAATGGCACATCTCTTTGGAGACGCTTTAGTGGGGGGAAGGATGCCTGTCTGCATCCTTAACTATATCAGAAAGAGCCTTGAAAGGGTGGAGAATAAACTGCCAGGGAGTAGGTTAAGATTGGATTTTAGGGCGTCATTCCTCCCTGTGAGGGTGGGGAAGCCCTGGCACAGGGTGCCCAGAGCAGCTGTGGCTGCCCCTGGATCCCTGGAAGTGCCCAAGGCCAGGCTGGATGGGGCTTGGAGCAAGTGGAAAGTGTCCCTGCCCATGGCAGGGGGTGAAATGGGGTGGGCTTTAAGGTCCCTTCCAACCCAAACCACCCTGGGATTCTGTGATAAAAATTCCATTGCTATTTCATGTTCCTCTGTATGAGAGAGAGAGAGGACAGATCTCAGCCTAGGGACTTCAGCCCAGCCCCAGGGGAGCAGAATATCACCATCCTCTTCCCCTGATGTGCTGGGAAACGTGGAGCAGTGCTGGAGGAAAAGGCACAGAGGAAAGATCACTGAAGAGAAAGGTGGAACTGTTTTGTTCTGCTTTTTTTTCTGGTCTCCGAGTTTCTCCCCTTAACATAAAATAGTGGGGCTGCAGATCCCAGACACAAGGTTGGAGCCTGCAGCACCTTCTCAGCCACAGGATGCAGAATTTGAGCTGCATGAGGTGCAGAGGGTCACAAATAGGTCCAAAAAGTGCTGTTTGGCACATCTCGTTGAAATGTTTCACCTTCATCTGTCAGAAGGGTAGTAAACTTCGGGATTAGGAATAATTAAAACATTTTTTTTCCCTTCATAACAAAAGGGAGACATTGACTAATGATCCCAGTACTGAGAGTCAAAATACTTGCTGTACTTGTCTATCCTAAAGTGCTGTAGCAGTACAAATTGCCCCCTCAATGCTGTCATTCTTCCCCTACAAAATGAGCAGCTCACAGGAGGAAATATCCTGGCTCTGAATGTGGCCAGAAAAAAAAAAAAAAAAAAAAAAAGAGAGAGTTTTCTCCCAGCAGTTTTTTTCTTGGGTAAGACTTTTCATACTGTGTTTGACATTCTGAATTACATGATTACACAGTACAAGACTCCAGCAACATTTCGCATTGTAAAGATGGAGCTGCTCAGCATTTTGCCAGATGCCAGGCGATATCCTGACGTTTCTATCCTCACTTTAAGCCGAGTGACAGTCAGCATATTCACAATGAAGCCGAGACAATCTGCTATCAAGTTCCAGCAGTGACATTTTCCCTGATGAGGATCCCGGGGCTGGCTGGAGCAGAGCAGCTCGGCCGAGCGCGGCGTGCGGAGCGAGCATCGCTCCGTGTGTGATCCATGTTTGATCCGTGCCGTGCTCGGCGGGCACAGGCTTTGGTAAGTAAGTCTGTACTGCACCATTTCCTGGCTCGGTGCTCCGGGTGTTGCAGGCTGTGTGCAGTGGGGGAGGTGCCAGAGCTGATCAAGCAGTGTAATTTTATACATTACTGAATCAGTGCAGGAGGAACCTGGAGGGACAAAGCATCATCTTCTCTTTGAACTGCACTGTAAAATCCGACTGCTCTCGTAGCCCAGCCATGCTCTGATACAATTTTTCTCTCCTTTTTCCCCCGATTTTGGTGTGAATGATAAAGTGATCTGATGATGGCTCTCGTTATGGAACCTATTAGCAAGTGGACGCCCAAGCAAGTAGTGGATTGGATGAAAGGTAGGATCGTTTATTGCCGTGTATTGTCTGTACTTGGGATCCTGGCAATTTGCATCCGTGCTCTCGCATTCTTTGTTTTGGGAAGAGTTTATTCAGTTCCGAGCATCCCTGCGCTGCTTTGCCCAGTAGTTGTTGGAGACAGGGCTGAGGAGAGGCTGCTGGAGCTGCGCCGTGCTCTGGGAATTGCTGCCGGCAGCGGAGCAGGGATCAACTGCATTTGTTGGACAATGCAGACACAAAGTGTTTGTGTCTCACGGCTCCATTATGCCTCGCACAGGGTAACGTCGGGATGTTTGGCTGCTTTAAATTTGCCCTGGTTAGGTCTGGTTTGCTCATATCAGGTGATGTGATGCAGTGGCTGTGCAGCGCTGCTCTGTAGTTTTGGGTACCACAAGGAGCACCAGGAGCCGGGGGCTGGACTGAGGCATCCTGCTCCTCCAGGGACGTGTCCTGCCCT
>NW_005054349.1:4300598-4320275 GCF_000277835.1 Geospiza fortis | reverse complement strand
AGGGGGCAGGGCTGAGCGGGGAAACTCGCCGGGATAACTTGACAGGAATGATGATTTCCCTGCACATTCGCAGCTTCACAACACAGCCGTCAGCTGTGACATGTTTTGCCTGACAATGCTCGGCTGTGCTGCAAACAGACCGGGATGGATGGGAGGGCGAGGGATTGTTCTCATGATAAGTGGTTTAAATTTCTGCGGAGTGGAGGGGGGGAGAATTGCCCCCACTGTATTCCCACAGTGGGATGCATTAGTGTTGTTATACAGTGCTTCTGATGAGCTGCCTGTCTTTGAGACAAATCATTCCAGCCACGGGGGATCGTTGTTATATAAGGAGAAGAGGTGCAAATTTGGGGTGTAGGTTACTCGTGGAAATGATTCCTGTAGTGTGATGACCGAACTCTATGGGAGGGTTGAATTGGATGCCCACTTGAATGTCCTTAAGGCTTTCAAAGTATTCTCATTAATAGGGGAATGGGTCTGATCTCATTTTGCTGAGCTGCATCTCCACACTTCGCTGAAATTGGGCTGTTTTGGTGCTCATCAGACACGTTGCCATTATCAGCTAATTATTCCTCTACAAGCACAGAGTCTTGTGAAGCAAACGGTGTCTGGGGGAATGGATGTACTTTGTTTCTCAGGTGTTAGGGAACTCGGGGTAATTGGGAGGGTTTAAGCAGGTCATTGGGATGGATCCTGAACCTTTAGATATAGAATTGATTCCCAGGCTCCAATGTCATTAGGTGATAGCAAATCCTAATGTATTTGCAGAGGAGTTTTCTGACCCACACTTTCATTTCCAGTACATAAAAGAGTTAAAAAGTGGACAGATCACTCTGCTAATTTAACTCCTTACTTGAATTATAGTGTAAATGAAGTGTCAAAACATGTAGAATATTTGTTGCTAAATTTAAAATTACTTCCTGCTACTTTTTTATCCTTCCTGATGCAAAATTATTACATACTGGGGAGCAGCAATCCATGATGTGCAGTGGAGGAAGGTCACACAAGCAGCAGGTTTTTACATGTCTGGAGTTGCCTGACAGTTGGATTTCCATACCAGCCTGCACAGTGCACCATCCACAGGGATATCTGGAGTAGGCAGCATTGTCAGTGCTCTGTGTTCAAGCATTAGTAAATATAATGCAGTGAACATTAAGTATTCACAACGTTGATATTTTCCTTGGTAGCATGAGCTGCACATCCACAAACAGGAAAGTTGCACATTTGTCCATTTCCCCCACATTAACATTACAAGCCTCCTTTTTATCCCTTTGCAGATGCATTGTTCAGCTGCAGCCAAAGGAAAGACCTAACCCACACAAATGACAGACCAGAGTCGGTTTAAAACTACTTATAACTACCTTACTTTGCAAAAATTGCCCAACTGTGGCCACTGTTTGCCTGTAATTTCCATGTGTTGTGCAGCTCAGCTCTGTTGGCTGCATCACTGTGCTGAATCCATGTGCCAGGGAGGCTGAAGGTCTGCACAGGCAGTGATTGGCAGTGATAAGGTAGATTTTATGTAGCTCTTCTCTTCTGAAAGGTCACTTCTTTCACAGCATCAAGAGATAAATTAAAGACACTTTCAAAAAATTACCACTTTAGGAATGAGTATTATCTTGACTGTAGATAGCAACATGTTAATAAACAATGGAACAAATATTGCCTCTGTAATATACCTTTGGGGGGCTTAAAAATGTGTAGACAATTAGTTTTATTTGTGGAGATTGTAAATGACATTTCACAGGGAAATAATAGCAACACGCTTTTAAAACTTGCATTTATCATATCCCTTGAAGCCATTAGAACTTACTCCTAAAATCTGTTAGCAAAGCCCATGCTTTGAAACTAACTAGCAGTGCGTACCAGAAGCATCAAATAACTGTAGAGAAGATGGAAGGAAGCCACAAAAATGATGTTAATGGCTTGAGACCCAGGTCCCCAGAACGTGTCGTGGTTACAGCATCCCATGAGAGCAGCAGCTGCAGCCTGAGCCCCCCCTACAAGAGGAGACACCCTTCTGTTCTTTTCCTTTAGGAAATGTTACTTGCCAAAAAAGTAAAAATTGGTAGGCTTTAAGGAACATTGTAATGACAAGTTGGCATCTTGTATTTATCCCCAGCTCCCTTCTTGGGAGCGCACTCAACTGGAATTCAATTAGGGAACTGCATCTGATGGTGTGGACAACCTGAAAAGGCCATGCAAGTCTGGGGAAATTCATTCCTGAGGCTCTCAGGGGTTCTAGAAGTTAAAACTCTGCATACTTTTGTCTCTATACAAACATATTTTGTTAAGTTTAGCAGATGCAGCGCTGTGGTTAAAAGGGAAGGTTTCAAAGGAGCTGACAACATTAACTGGGGAGGTATTTTTAGCAACAGTTTTTAGTCAGTATTCTTTTTTTTCCCCCCAAATTTTCCAACATTTTAAAGCTCTCCAAATGGTTTTCAGGTGTTTTCCCTGGTTACAGCCATTTCTTACATAACTTACCTGTTTTCCTGGGGATGTTTTCTATGGACCCAAAAGAAAGAGATTTTTAGGAAAAACCTTTGCCTTGCTCAGATTTCCCCATTGGAAAACAAACATTACCCATAAAGCTCCCCAGTGCCTTCAGGCTCAGAGTGGTTTCTAACTGGTCGCTTTTCCCTGGATTAGGTTTAACATATTAATGGGAGAAAATGGCAAGCTGCCCTCCAAGATGTGCATCTGGAATGCTTTACCTGGGGATTTTGGTTGCTTTTTGGCACAGGAGCTCTCTGTGAAATGCAGAGGCACTTTGCAGGTCATCAGCCAAACCCAAACCCATCCATTTTAACCCTTTAACTGAGCAGGGCAGTCCTGTACAGAGTTTGGGGTGCAGAGGGGAGCTAGGATGTCTTACTGAATTAACAAAAGGTGAGAGTTTGTGTTTCATTGGAGGCAAAATCTGAGGGGAGTTCTCTGTACTTTTACAAGCAGGAGCATTGGAGATGTTGTACTTCCTGAGGGGAGCAGTTTACAAGTAGGTCATTTAAAATGTGAACTCATTTACAGGGAAGTGACACCTCTGTCCAAATAAATACTCACTTTTCAGAGCAGTCCGAGGAAATGAAATGAAACACAATGCAATGAAATACTGCTGTAACTTTCAGAGAATGCAGTGTTATTGAACAGCTGAAAATTAAAATGGGAAACCAGCTATTCCTTAAGTACCTGTAATACCTCCACACAGAGTCAGTGATTCAAAGTCCTGGGGACTGACAGGTTTGTCTGCCAAAACAGCCTGCAGTGAAGGTTTCTCTCCTAATAAATGGTCTGCTGTAGATACTCATTTCACAACTGCGAGCCATTTTTTCCCCTTTAAATCCAGAATTTCTGCACCCTCAACAGGAGATGCAGACATAAAAAAAATAAAAATTAATTCAGTTGGTAAACTGATTAACTATGCTGCACTGATCCTGTGCAGAATAATTATATGTTTAGCTGAAGGGTTTTCCTTAGCATGTAATTCCCTGATTTCAGGCTGGCTCATGAAAGGGAAGGCAGGGAGGGAGGGAGGGGAGGATGATGACGTGAGAGGACTCGTTAACATTCCCGGCACATTGCCGGGCTCCGGCAAACCCCTCTCCCTCTTCCTCCGCTGCCCATTAGATCAGTACCTGTGCTGGAGCAGTGCCACAGCCAGGGAGCCTCCTCTCTGTGCAGGACATGATATTTATCAAACCTCAGAACGTGCAGGAAGCACACTGGGATGCACTGTGATCCTGTCTCACCCTGTGGGTGCTGAGCTGGGGGATGCTGGGCTTCCCTGATCCCCCTCCTGACCTCAGCATCCCATAATGCAGGGGCACAATTCCACCAGATGCAATTTGAAACTGGAGTGGATAACTGAGGTCATCCCTTATTTAGAAAAACGTAGGTTTTATAGCATCTTTTCAGCTCTTTCTGAAGACAAATAGGTTTGGGAGAGACCTGAGCCACAAATGCAGAATTAGAATTCAATTTCCAAGCTGTTCTAAAGTAAAGGTTTCACTGTTTTCCTCTGCTCTCGCCACTTGTCCAACTGAAACAAACAATTTGCTCTTGTGGCTCCCCCTTGGATTCCTGTGTTCCACTGGCACCACATTTCCAGTTGTCTCTAAGTCACTGAATCAGAATTGGCTGCAATTCCTCCCCGATTTCTCTCACAAGTTTGGGACTTTAATGCTCCTCAGTAATGAATTTTGTGAACAACTCTTGAGTGCTGTAAGCTGTTTGCTTTTAAAGGGTCAGCAGAGCTCACCTCAGAGTTGACAGCTGTGCAGTGCAAGTGCTAAAGGTCAGATTTCAAGGCACAAGTTCCCAATATTCAGCACAGTTAAGTGTTGGAATAAGCTGTCCAGGCAGGTTGGGCCATTCCTTTTGTAGGAGGTTTTGAATACAACTAAGAACTCCAGTGTCCCTCTGGAAGTGTTTCTGTGCCCAGTCTGTCCCCAGCAGAGTGACCTAATGTCTTCTCAAGGCTTCCACCAGCTCAGACAAGACCTTGGGATGGTTTCTTGCATGGGGATCACCCTCATCTTTGAAATGTGGAAAGTCCCAAAGAGATTAAAGCTCTGGCTTCCTCCTGGATATTTCAGAGTTTGCATTTCCCAGAATAACCACGGGGGATGATGCCCAAATGTCCCAAGTTCAGAAGTTTTCCTGCTGTGTTTCACAAGGAGAGCAGCAGAGCTGGTGATCATCAGAGCTGCAGCCCCAGAAGCGAACCCAGACCTGCTCCACTTCCACCAACATTCCCAAAGGGCCCATTCCTCCCTGCCCCAGAGGCTGAGGTATGAAACAGAGCAGGATTACCCAGAGCCAGTGCCCTCAAGGCTTTGACTCAGCTTTAATTCAGTTTGTGCACCACTGGCAGCCTGGAGGGACAACAAAACCCTTTGCTGAGCCCATGGCTCCAGTCTGTGTCTTCCCAGTGACTGCAGCCATGCTTGGGGTCATTGCCAGCTGGCCCACAGGTAAATGTTGTACAAAGACCTTCCTGAATCAGGTCTATCTCTAATTCTCTATGGAAATTATTTTGGCTGAGGTATTTCTGCATCCCTATCACTATTACCTGACTTTCACTAACTCCACTTTGAGGACCAATTAGAAACTGGTCTATATATCTTCCAAGAACCAACTGGATTAACACTATCTCCATAAAAGATTTCAGCAGCATTTAGCAATTTAATGGTCTGTATTTATGATCAGGTTATTTAGGATTGTATTCTGAAATTTCCCTATCTGTAAAGCAGATACGTTCAGACCTTTTTTAAGAAATGTAATTCTGCTCCCAGAGCAAGGTCTGAGCTCAAGGAAGGTCTCTCAAGTCACATTTATCAAGCATAACTAATCTTTCAGGTCATTATGTAAAGAAATTTACTTTTTTGTCTCTCAGCTTAATATCAGCAGTCAGACAATGTGTCACGCCTTGCTGGGCCCTGTAACCTTTACCATGTGTTAAATTTATGCAAAATCCCCAACTTCCCCCCAGTCCTGACCACCCCAGGGAGGGCAGAGTAGAAATGCAATTTCAGGAGAGCTCAGCCTTCTCCAGCTCTCCATTACCTCACAGTGATGAAGTAAAATTACCTGATGAAGTAAAATTCAGGATAAGTTGGCTGCTGTGGATGACACTTTCAGACCACATTAAATGAGGTGCTGTGTGTCAGGAAGCTGCAAAGACATTGGATCCTCCTCAGCAATGAGATGCTTTCATGGTTTCTTCCCAGATTTTCTTGCCCCGCTCATTCCAATTTCTAAATTTTTCCTTCCTTTGGCAGGGTTGACATCAGCCCATGTGCCATAACACAGAACTCTGTGTGTGACACTGCCACCAGTTTGTAAAATGTGGATTTCCTAGAAAAAGAGCAGAACATCTCAGTGCTACAGGATTCCTGGCTGCCTAGGTTGGAAGACAGTTTGAGAAACATTGGACTGTGCAGAAAAACACATTATGAATATCATTTCAGTGCATGGAAAACCCTGCCTAGATGGGGGAGCAAATCTCTGCTTCCATCCTGTCTCAGACCCCAAGGGAAGGCAGCTCCTTGTTCCCTGGGCCTGTCCTCAAGGAATGCTTCTAAATGCTCACTGTGCTTGGGTAAAGAAATATTCCTGCCTGAGAAATCTCCTTGGGGCTCATTCTGAGGGGTTCAATGTCTTGTGCTCCTCTTTGCAATGAAGGAAAAAAGGGAAAGCAAAAAGTAAACTGAGATTTGTCCTTTTGCAAAATTGTTTTAGCACCTACAAAGATTTCAAAGCTAAAAAAGGCAGAGTTTGTCCTTTTAGTGCCATTCTTTCAGAGCTGCTGTCCTGCCACACTGACAGAAATGGAGGTTGTGGCTCTGCTGCTGTAATTAGTGACTCTCTTGATATTAAATGAACCATTTGACTGAATTAACCACAGTAGTATCAAATATTGCTGAGCAATAATCTACATTCATCCTCTCCACCCAGAGTGATTTTGTAGATATTTTCTAAATGCTGCTTTGCATTACTAATTTCAATTGCTACTTTCCCAGTTTTGTTTTTTTAGTGAACGTGACTTTCTCTTCCCTGATGCCTTTGCAGTGAGGGCAGGAGCTGGAAAGGGAAGGTTCAGGAGTTACTCTTAGAGGATTCAGAGAGAGGTAAAAATTATGGGGTTGTATTTGTGAAGGGCTCTAGTGATGAATCAAAATGAAATTATTTCTGATTAACTAACACTCAAACCGCTCCCAAAACATATCCTCACTGACCCTCTGCAAAGAAGTGCTCAGGAGGATTCAAGGCCACTGCAATGTTTGGGTTTTCCTACTCAAATTCTCCACCAACTGTTTTCCAGCAAAGATGAATTATAAAAAGACTGTGGAGCATTTTTAGTTCCAACGTAGGTGGCATGTTTGAAATAAAACGTAGCAGGCAGTAATTTTACAAAATACATTCAGCTTTATTCCCTACAAATATGTCCATCTCTTTCATTCTAAGCACCAAACAAAGCCTAGAAAAAGTGTGGGGATTCCAGGAGTTCCTAAGGCAGAAATTTCATTTTTTATAAGTGTGCTGAAACTGCTACAGCTCTAGAAAAGATTCATTTGGCACATCTGCTTCTTTTACGTGGAAAACTCTCTGAGTACAGGCAGACAGGGGTGCCAGCCTGACAGCTCAGACATGCCAATGAGCACCTGAATTAAAGCATGTTTTACTTCTCTCTCTCCCCACCAGCTTCCCCCATTCCCTTTTGGCCTCTCTCCTCTTTATTCACATTTCTCTCCAGCAGCATTTTTCTTGCCTCATTCATAATGAGATGGACAATAAACATTAGATTGTGAAGGAATTTGCTCATTTAACGTCAAATTTTTCTAGCTTTGAGTATCTTGGAGAGGACTGCAGCGATTTGGAAGTGAAGTGCATCCAAAATCCCAGGGGAGCTGAAAACCACCGGGCTCAAGAAGCCAAGCACAGCTCCTGGGAGCTTTAGGTGGCAGCTGGAAGAAGGCAAATGTTGCTGTTTCACTGATTCTTCATTAAAATCTCCTGTGAATAGCCTGGATGCTGCTCAGGTCTCTTTCAGCCCATGAAATGCTGCTTCCCTGGGAGAAGCAGTGGTATCCAATAATGAAATCCTGTCCAGTGGAGAGGGAGGCACAGTCTGCCCAGAGAAGTTTTGGCTGAAGCATCCCTGGAATGTCCCAGGCCAGGCTGGACAGGGCTTGGAGCACCCAGGGACAGGGGAAAGTGTCCCTGCCATGGCAGGGGTGGCACTGGATGGGCTTTAAGGTCCCTTCCCACCCAAACCAGTCTGGGATCCCACGAGTTTACACAGGAATGTGCTGCACATTCCTAAATCCAGGAGAGGCCTCTGCAGGCATCTGTCACTGATCACTCAGCACCATCCTGAAAATGCCCTCAATTCCTGAACACTGAGAGAGAATTTAATTGCCAATTGTCAAGAGATTTCAATTGTTCGTTGCCAAGCCACACTGAGAAACTCCCTTAGTTACTAAAAACCCCAACTTTGTAGTTTACAGAGGAAAAAGACACTGAAAGCAAAGAAAAAACCCTTCAAATTTGCATTTGTATCATGTGGTTGGAGGGAACAGGTAGAGCCATGTAAGAGAAGTTCAGAACCAACAGAGTTTAGAGTATTCATTACTTGAATGTCACATAGAAAGAAATGGATGCACTTAGGGCAGTAGCTCAGCAATGCTGTTCTTGCAGAAATAAACCCTAGAGAAGGAAAAGAGTTAGTGAATAATCCATCAAGAAATGTAACAAAGAATTATCTCAGTAACAAAAAGATAAATTAGAATAATAGCCAGGAAATTTCCACATTGGATAGAAAAAGAAAGATAAACTTAAAGGTTAAGCTAAAAACAAAATCTTGGAAAATGGAGGAAGATCCTTCTCAAATCCTTCATAAGTGGACTTAAAAACTTTGGGAAATGTGCTGAGGAAGCCATCACCTGCTGACAGAAACATACACTGGGACATCATATTAACTATTTCTTGTTTATCTGACAATTCTCAGACCAAATTATCAATGCCTTTTGTGGCAGCAGCAGCAGCAATCATTATTTGCATATCAGCAATGAGGCAATACTTTAACTAAAAACCAAATTGCTCAAATGATCCTGCAATGGAAGTGTTTTAATTCAATCTGTGAATCATTCCAAGAGCCATCAATATCACTCAGCACGTGGAAAGGAGTTTTCTATTCCCCATTTTCTGTGGATGGCTCTTTGTGTGTCCCCCCTGGCCACATTTTATTTATTTGAAGGTAGATCTGTAGTTTCTTCATTAAGAAGGTCTCCTCTGGTATCAAACCAGCGGAGTTTCTTCTTAAAACATTTTCTATATTTCCATTTTCTTTTATGATCAACTTTTAGAATAAAAGGATGCTGGTAGATGAGGAACCTTGGCTTTTGGAATGGGTTAATTCCACATAACCTTTGCCATTTTATCAAAGGGGTTTAAATATCCCATTATGAGGTTGATAGATCTCCAGCTTCCCTGTCAGGACATGCAGGCAGGAATTCCAGGTGAACCAAAGCTGCCCAGTTCTGTGCACTGTCAGCCTGCCAGGACTCACCCCAGTGCTCTTTGCTTTCCTTTCACCCTCCAATGTCATACTTGATTTGAATTGCTGAAATTCTCATCAAATTATTCTTTCAAATCTCATTAATATCCCATCTTTCCAGGGGAAAATGATAGATAATATTTCCTTTTTTTTATTGTTTTTGCCTGTAAACTGGCAGGCTGTCACATAAAAGGACAAAATGAACCCTTGTAGCACAATGGTAAAGCCTGGAACAGTCTCTGTTTGTCCTCATCGTGAAATAACCAACAGTGGTGGAAGAGCAGGAAAATATCAATTGCACCTATGGTTAACCCTAGTAGGCATCCATGCCAGATAACATAATTATTATCCATTTGGAGCAGTCCAGGATGTCCCAGAAAAATTTATATTTGACTGTCAGACCATCACTAATTCTTCTGGAGCCACTGTCTTTCTCTACTCCACAGTTACCATCCCCAAAAACATGGTAATGAAGCTCCATGACTAAGCATTCCCAAAATGATAACAGAATTTGCATAATTAAGATTTGGTGCAGAGAAAACCCACAAATTTCTCAGAAGAAAAAAAGAAAAAGTACCATGGAGTAGGTATGTTAAAATATTGGCCAAATACATTTTGAAACGGGAACTGTGATTCTTTGGAGAGTTAAAAATAATCCAGGTTTCCAAAAACATCCAAGAAGAGCAGAAGAGTTTGAAGGTAAGATTATTTCATACTATTTTGGTCTGAAGGACACTTTACCACTTCCTGTAGTCAAGGGCTTTTGGCAAACAATCTTGATTTGCATATCTAGATGATCAGTTATGCTCTGAGATAAATTCATAAGATGCCTCAAAAGTACTGGAAATTTTGTATTTGAAAGCAACTTATGTTGTCTTCCTTAATCTCCTGTAATAATCTTAGGAATGGGACAGTAACTGAGATTTTTTCTGAAGAATCAGGAATTCCACAGTATTTACAGTTGGGCTGCTCTGTGATCTGTGTTGTTCTCAATCCCAGTGGCTCTGACACCCCTTGCACCATAAAACACAACAAGAAGAGCGTTTTTTGGTTTTAAATTTTCTGCAATATGTCTCCTAAACCTGGCTGAAGTTAAGCTTGTTTTAGTGAACCTCACACACAGGTAAACCTGGCCCAAAAATCAGGCTGGTGAGAGAGAGAGAGCTCTGAAAAGAAATCCACTCTTGCAGTGCAGGATCCTTGCCACAGAAGTGTCAGTCCCTCCTGCAGGCTGGCTGCACTGAGTAAGGTAATAAAACTGATCAAGCAGTTTAATTAGGAGATATTCTTGAGGGACGCTTTAGATCACAGTGCAGTCATGCACTGGTGTAGTCTGTTTTTTTTTTTTTAATTTTAAAAATTATAGTGATCTGCCAAGGGTTGTCTTGATAGAACCAATTTTAACAAGCAAGGAAGCCGAGTTTGTTACAGCAGTTTGTTAAAGCAGAGTTTGTTAAAGCCAGCCTCATTTCCAACCTCCATTATCTTCCATTTTGCCTCTTTGCAATTCCTGTTTCCCACTCCTGTGTTTTTACTTGTTGGTTTGGCTCTAAAAATCAATAAATGCTTATAGATGAGGAGGATACCAACAGGAATTGAAACAAAACCTCTCTAGAAATCCTAGAAATTGAAAAAAAAGATGTGGCAGTCTGGGACTGCTGTGGACAAGTGCTGCAACGACTTCTGATAAAAGACACAGAGGCAAATATGCAACTGAAATTTTTAATTAAACAAGGGCATTTAGTACCAGGACAGGGGGAATGGCTTTGAGCTGAATCAAGGGAGATTTAAATGGGATATTGGGAAGGAATTCCTGGCTGTGAGGGTGGGCAGACCCCAGCAGAGGTGCCCAGAGCAGCTGTGGCTGCCCCTAGAAATGCCCAAGGCCAGGTTGGAAAGGGCTTGGAGCAACCTGGGATAGGGGAAGGTGTCCCTGCCATGGCAGGGGTGAAAGGGGATGAGCTTTAAGGTCCCTTCCAACCCAAATAATTCTGGGATTCTGTGATTCTATGAAGTGAAAAGCACTGTTTGTGTACAGGTGCACTGACATTGGTTTGCAGAACATCCAATTAGAAATGGACACGCTGATGTAAAGGTAAATATGGGATTTACAGCTCAGAAACTGATCATTTTTCTAAATCCCTATTAAACCAAGCCATCATGGTGGTAGTTCCATTTTTACCCTGATCAAAGTGTGATCCAAACAGATTCCAGCAGGCTGGGGTGATGGAAAGCAGCCAGAATGCTTTGAAAAACAAAGTTAAAAGCTGTGGCCTGGTCCCCTCGTGCAGACCCCGGGGGAGGGTGGCACTGCATCATCCATCGAGCAGGGCACAAAACTCTGTTCTAATGGACAGGCACGTTGTGTCTGTGCTGCATTTCAGGAGGGGATGGCATTGCCTGCAGGAGCTCAGAGCTGCTGGATGAGAGGCTCTGGGATCATTATCAGCATCCTGCTGCTGGGAGGTTCTGCTCCTTATCACATCAGCTAACCTGGCACAAAGCAATATTTACTGTCAAGGGGTAATGACAACCTTATCTGCATGGTGCACTATTAACTCTTTTTTGGCTCTGGAATATAGCAAAACTCCAGGGTTTCATTGGGTTTGGATTGCTAAAGGGGCAGAGAGAGTTCTGAGGGGCTGAAGTGCAAACCAAGTGATGCAAGTAAAGGCTCTGAGTTTTACAGGTATTTCACAAGCCTTTTGCAGGTATTCCACAAGTATTTTAAGAGTAAAAATTATTAATAATGACAGGAAAGCACAGGGAAGTGCAGAGAAATGGAAATTAATACCTTTAGCATCTGTACCACAGGAAAGTTTCATTTTGGGTGCTTTCATTTCAGAATTTCATTTGTTCCACAGTGCAGGAAAGATCTGGCTAGAATGGCTTCACCAGGGAAATCACATCTTGCAGACTGAAGAGTTTTTGTGCACACACACAGCCCATTAATCAAGGGGGAAATTTGAAGCATGTTATTCATCATATTTGCTGTGTTTGGATTTGAAGTGATGAGAATGATAATAATGATCCTGAGAATTATTACTAAGTAATATGAAGTGGTTTGTCTGAAGGAATAAATATGATCTGGCCTGTGAAGGTTCAGACATCTGGTACAAGCATATGGGTTGGAAATCATTAGATAATTGTTGCAAAAATACAAGGGAAAAGTCTTTTTAATGATAGAATTGAGGCCTTCAGGAGTGCTCCATGTGCTCCCCTCTGGAATGGAACCTTCCTGTCCCTCTTATACCCCACAGCTCTCTAAAAGTGGAAGAAAGTTTAGAGTTTCAGGGTTTAGGGTATAGAAAAAGTGAAAATAGTTACAAAAGGTAAACAAAGAGTTTAGAATGAGGTACTGTATGTCATAACATGCAGATTTGTGCGTCATAACATGATTGGCTAAGAAAGCTTACGCTGTAGCATGGGTCCCTAAGACAAAATATTTAAGGATTGGGTCAAAAGCATAAATATCCCTGTTGGCAGTGTGTTATTGGTCAATAAATCCTTAAAAGGTCTTGTAACTAGAGGGCTTGTGACCTTCTGAACCATGGAGTGAAGATGTGAGCCAAACTCACCCTTCCTGCATATGTAGAAGATAAAAAAAAATAAACCACATTTTCAAAAACAATTCAGAGGTCCCGTGTCTAACTCAGACAAAATTCCTTCCAAAAACCCCCATAACAAAAATCTCCTGAGGATTCTCCATCCCAAGACTGTGCTGAGCTATCCCCAGGCCATGGAGAACATTCCTGTCTGCAGCCAAGCCCTCTGCTGGGTCATCACTAATTCACAGCCCAGCATTAACCAGGAATCATTTACAGATCTCAGCGCCACAAACCAGGCACTTGGTGAAGCAAAGCCTCTGGGAAAATACAATATTAATTCTCTTTTCCTTGCTTTGTGTATTTTGATTTCCTCTATGATTCTGTTAAGCTGAAACATCTTCACAATTTATTCAACAAATATGACTTTGCTGCAATCTTCTTTATGCTAAGAATTTAAGGAAAAGGGCCTTGGGCTGCACAGCATTATTAACATTGAGAGCACCTGCTGTTTCCCAGGTAGCTGTCAGCTCAGCATAAGGAAAAAAGCTAATTATTCTAAGCAGGTCATTCAGGAAGAAAACTGAAATTCTATGTGGCAGTTAGAAACCTGTGCCCGTTGACTTCAGCTGAAATTTGCTGCTGCAGAAATCTGTGGCTGATGAAGAATCTGCTGGTAAAAATACACAGTGCAAATATTTAACAGTGTCATCTTACAGGGCTTGAAATTAAAGTATTGCATACAAATAAGGTCCTCGATTTGCATTAGGATGAGGCTGAGAAGGATGGTGAGGAAAACAAAAAGATGAAAGTGAAAATGAAAATGAAAAAAAAATAAAAATAAAATAAAATAAAATAAAATAAAATAAAATAAAATAAAATAAAGCGTGGAGGTAGAGATCATCTTTCTTGATATAAAAACATTTTCCTGTGGTAAAAGTGAATAATAATTATAGAAAACTTCTCAGAGAGTGGATAAGTCATCCTAAGTAATTAAACTGTGATATATTCTGTATTTTTATAAAATATTTATAAATTTTAAAAGGCCGGAATTACGCTTGGGAGTGTCAAATCCCTTGGAATTCAAAAGCATTTAAATACTTCAGTGTATTTACTTATGTTGAAGAAATACTGCTAGATTAAAAACTCAATAAATTCAACAAAGACTTGAATTTCCTCCATCATGTGGTACCAAAACAAGTTTTAATAGAATGAAACATTTTACTACTCAGACTACTTTTTCCAGCATTGCGTGCTCAGCTTTGATATTTCCTTTATTTTGAGGGATGCAACAAGTTGGAAAATTTTCCTTTCCAAGAGTTACAATGGAATTTTTGTTGGGATGTTCCATCCCTGGAAGTCCAAGGCCAGGTTGGATGGGGCTTGGAGGGACCTGGGACAGTGGAAGGTGGAACTGGGTGGGCTTTGAGGCTGGAGCTTAAGCTGGAGCTCCTGGGCCACATGAATTTGGGAGAGGGGGAGCGCTCTGTGCCCTTTGGAAGGGACTCAGGAGGTGAAGCAGAGCCCGGGGACCTTGCTCTCAGGGCCAGGAGAACAGGTGATTCCACTGTTTCCAGTGAACAACATGTTTGATCACCACTGAGACATTGCAAATAATGTGCATTAATTCCAGGTGTGGAACCCATGGGTGATGTCCAAAACCAGAATGATTTCAGGGGCTCATGCTCCATATTGCCAAGAACTTTGCCAATTGTCCCATCCTCCTGTTTCCCATGGGTGAGAGAATTATCCCTTCATAAGCAGCCCTAGACACAGAAATATTTCGTTTTGCAATTCAATAGAGTGAAAATGCTATGCTCAATTTCTTTTCAGTCCTGCACTGCACAGATCTTTGAGACACAAAACCCCACTCAGTGTTAGACATTAACAGAATATGTAAAATTTGCTGATTTCTCTCTTAGTACTCCCTGCATTATAGATTTTTATTAGCTCATTAATCTAGAGAACACACTGGTTTTGTGTCTTGGTTCAAAACACACTACCCAGCCTGTCTCTTTTTCACTCAAAGAAGTGCATATAATATTTTTTTTTCCTTTTTCTGTAATAAATATATCAGGAAAGATTGCCACTTCACAGAGAGTGCAGCTGTCTGCACTGCCATGCGTTGATGCCTCTGAGTTCAAAGAAAACTCCAGGCAATCCCCTGTGTTTCTTCATACTCTTCATGATACCTCTAATCACAGAATGGATTTCATAGGAATTTCCATCACATCTCTCCTTCTTGATTCTATTTTTTCCCACTGATGTAATCTCAGTCTTCATTTGTAGAGAAAAAGAAAGAGAAGAATGAGAAATTATTCTGACACTTTTTTTCCCCAGGTTTCTACCATTTGTCAGCCCTTCCACTAATGGTTGTTACAAAATTAAAAGGCACAGTGAGAGAATGTGGAGCACTAAACACAGTCTGAGTTACACAATTTTCACTTCAGTTTTCTGAATTTCTAACCAACAGCTCCATTTTAAGTGTTCCGTCAGGAGAAAATGGAAGTAAGCAATTAAGAGGGAAGAAAAAAAGGAATAAAATGGTAACTAATTTGATTCCAGAAGACTATTTGTTTATTTTACACAGAGTTTCAAGGGCTCGTTCCTCAGTACATTTTGTCTCAGAAGAGGGAGTGCTTCTAACACAGGAAGCAGCATCTCAGAATACTCCCTAAATGCAGGCTGATGGGCATGTTCTCTTCCTAAAATGCCTGATCTTGCTCATCCTGAGTTCAGCAGCTGAATTCAGAGTTCAACTGAAGCAGAATCAACCCTTGCAATCACCAGTTCACTCTTCAGAGATGCCCCAAAGCCCAGGCAAAGTGGATTTCCATGACCAAGGCACAGAGCTGCAGGGAGAACAGGACCTCAGAAAACCCTGTGGCTGTTCTGAGAGGCAAAACCATGAATTATAAATGGGCTCTGCACTTTGCAGAGGGGCTGCTGTGCTAAGTGGGAACACAGAGCTCTGGGGAGAGGCACGAATCAATGCCAGCAGCAAGGGGGCTTTGAGGGGTGAGGCTGCAAAAAGGAGCACAGGGAGCACGAGGGGAGGCACAGGTGAGCAGCTGCTGCACAAAACAATTTTCTGTGCTGGAAAAGTGGGTTTCAAATCCCTCAGAACAGCTCTCAGGAGCAGGGCAGCTTCTGGCTGGTTCTCTGGTGGTTCCTTGGACACTTTTGAGTGTCTCTTTTGATAGATGACAAGTCCAGGGAAGACCGGTTCAGAAACACAAATGACAGAATGGACTTCTGTCCATGGGTTTTCAAGATATGTCTTTTCCTAAATAGAAAAGGCTCCCACATAATTTTTCAATTCCAGAAGGAAAAACCCCCAGATTTAAAAGTAACTATCAGCAGAATTATAATCCAGTTGTTTGCTTTTCTGTGTTGTTTACCTCAGATACATCTGGTGCACTGTTGTGGTCAGTGGCTCCCACTGAGTGTCTACAACATCTTCACTGGGGTGTTAATTCTTGAATTAATTTGGCTCAATTAGGAGCATCCACAATTCACATTGAGTTTCACAAGTATGACTTGGCCAGTTTTCAGAATACAGGCCGGGCCTTTTTGCATGAGGAATTACCTCTCTCACCAGCAGGACTTCACTCCAAAGAAGTACCTGTGATTTCATGCAATCCTTTGACATTTGGGTCATCTGCCTGAAAAATGAAGACTGGTTTTGCTCACCGCTGAAATTCCCAGTCATCACGTTACCAGTTTGGCAGATCTGATCATTTTTACTGAGCTAATTTCCATCTCAAAAGAAGTCCTTTTTTCCCTGACTTTTTAAGCTCTTTCTGGCTCCTGGCAAGAATTCAGTAATGCTTCAGATATTAATGTTTATTTTTAAAATAAGTTTGTCCTTTAGGAAAAAGAAAATTAAAGGTACATGTGGCTCCTTAAACATTGTAGGTCTAAATGTTAAATATGACCGAGGAGAGACCTCTCTTTTTAGTTTGACACAGTTTAAATTTGAATTTGTTCAAATGGGTTTTGACCAGTTAATTTGTCCTGACAGCTCTCAGGGTCACATTTAGTTTATCCCCATAGGTGCCGTGTTCTGTAGAAGAATAAAGTGCATTTGTCTCATCCAGTTGCCTTTGATTTCCATGTTTCTGTGAGCAACTTTGAAATCATAAGAATTATGAGAATTGGATTGAATAAAATGTAAAATGGAATAAATAAAATGCCTGTATTTCCTTAAAGTCTTGCCTGAAAGATCCTCTGATGGACAAAATGACCACTGAGAGTATCAAATGTTGGAAACTTCTGATTGCACCCATAAAGAAGGAATATTTCTTCCTTTAGTAAATAACCAATCTCAATTTTTTTTTCATAGAAGTATTTCCATTATGGTTATGGAATGTCTGTGTGTGGGAGGAGGCTCAATTTGGCTCAAATGATGATATTCCATCGTTGGAGGACATCAAGTTACTCTAGAGTAGGCAAATCAGGAAGCACATGAAGCAATGGTTCATTTTGTGTGGGCAGGAAGTATTAGTACTGGAGAGTATTGCTCTCTAAAAATGTATTGAATCTCAAACTAAGCTCTGAGGGCACAAAAAATCTTTGAAAATGAGGTGCATGAAGGGAATGTCTTTTAATGTCACAGCTGTTTGTAAAATGAAAGCAAATAATGAGTGGAGTTTCCTGAGCCCTGACACCTCGAGGAGCTTGTGACAGAAAATGGGTGACTGGAACAGACTGGGGCACGCAGGAGGTTTGTGAAAATATATCCATAAATTGATTACCAAACCAAACCACCCAGCAGCTGAGCTGCCATTCCAAATGGCAGGGGATTTTTCCTGCCATGGCTGTGGGAGCCATTCAGGCTTTGCTGTTGCTGTCAGCTGTGTTCTCCCACACACAAAGGAGCTCCGTTCCCTGGGACAGCAAACTGCACATCAGCACATGCTATGCAAATCTCAGCCACTCAAAACCCTCTCCCTCTATAGAGGAATATTCAGAGAATCATCTCTCCTAATAACAGGCGTCTACAGCTGCCAAGAGGTCTGCTATTGTACCAAAATTCAAAGAATTCAGTGTCTGCAAAGAAGGAGCTCATGGGTTTGCACGTGAGCACCAGTGACAGTGGGAAGTGCTGTCGGGCTACAGCACAAATTGGAATTATAGGACAAAAAAGGGTTTATCTCACAGCCCTCCCAACAGTTTTCTTTAAAACTTCTACTCCTGGAACCCAGACAGGTGCTTCCATCTGTAGATAAGAAAATATGTAAATGGTTTTTAGATGCACAAGTCCCCTAAACCTTGGTGGGGTTCAGGGTCTTGCTCACGCAGCAAATGTGAGTTTCAGCTCAGGTTCCCCTGGCCTGAACCCCTCACAAAGTGAGCACCTTCCACTTTGGAGCTGGAAGCAAAAGTCAGGGCACTTAATGAAGGACAATCAGTTCACATCAAGATCACTGCAGCAAGCAAACCATCCAGTCTGTGTGTTTCCAGGGGAAAAAAAAAGACACAACAGAGGAGAGAGGTATCTGGCATTTTTCCAGAAAAATGAAGGTAGTAAAGCCAGAAACATCTGTCCAGAAAAAGGAGAATATTAAATAATTATTTAGAATAATTAAAGAGAAGCAGATGTATAATGAATGGCTGTGAAATGTGGGACTCTCAAACACTGACACAGTAATCAATAAAATACTGAAGGAGAAGTGCAGAAAAAGCAAGATTAGGTCATGGGGGTGAGATCTTGGCTGTGCATCTGGGGGATTCTCACAGGATCATGTTTGCAACTGGAAAAGAACCGACAGAAGGTTGTGCAGTGAAAGCCTAAATTTATTCTGCTGCATTAAGTTCTCAGCCTTGAACTGGGAAAAGAATTATTTACCTAATACTGAGGGCAGTCAGAGACAACTGTGTTTAATAAAACCAGAACTGAGCTGCCAATATCTGCCTTCATCTGTTGGTAACTTCCATCAGGACAGAATTTCCTGAAACAACTCTCCATCCTTTCAGTCCACTGGTTCACAGGAGAAGCTTTCCCAACTCAAACTCTCAGGAATGAACCAAAGAACTAAAGCTGACTCACCAAGGAAAAATGATCTGGATATATTCTATTTCCAGCAGGCACACTGGTTGACACCACCAAGGAAAAATGATCTGGATATATTGATCTGGTTGACATGAAACCTTTCAAATGGGGGGCAGAGTGTTAAAAAGCACATCAGTGTCTCAGGGATCCACATTCCATGTAAATCCTGCTGGCTTTCAGCAGCTGAGGAGCACTCGGTGGTTCTGAGGCCTTTTCCAACCTCGGTGATTCCATGACTTCAGTTTTGACAAGCAGCAGAATATCTTCAGGACCTGCTTCTGTTGGAAAGTCAATTCTGAAAATTCTCTGGATTTTTAGACACTTTAGACAGTTTAGGCACTCTAAATGGGTTTAACCCATAGTTAAACCCATGGTAGGGGTTTAACCTGGAGTTTTTTGTCAGTCTAGTTAAGGAAAAGCCACCACCTAGAAGTGTGGTGGGGGAAGGAGGAATAACCTTTGAAAGAGGATAAAGAGACTTGATGGAAACATGATCAATCCACCTGCTGGTGCCTCTTGATGTGCCACTGAAACACCCTGAATTCCACACCCAGCTCTGGACTCAGATCCTAATGCATTTAGATGATCTTGGAATTTGTTTTGTTCTTTGAACCTTCAGACTTGAGGTCCCTTCACAAGCTTTGCAGTGTCCATCCTCACACTGGGAGTACCCAATGCTGCTGGTGGGAGCTTCAAGTCTGACAAGGATGGTCCCCAGGACATAAAATGGCTTTTTGGTTCATTCATCTGAGACAGGAGATGACTGGAAACGCTGGCACAGAGTGAGAGCTGGAATACTCACATAAAATATCCATGGGAGGAGTGGAAACCCACAGCAGGAGGAAGGGAGGAGGTGGAGCTGAGGGGTCTGTGCTGATGTTCTTTGTCATCTTCCCAGGAAAAGTCAGTGAGGGAATTCTGAGCAGTCTCCAGCTCAGCAGAGCAAGGGCTCCTTGTGCTGCCTTCTCCTGAGAAGGAAAGACCTGCAAGGCTGCCTTTCCATGGGAGAGCTCTGCAGG
>NW_005054349.1:4280922-4300588 GCF_000277835.1 Geospiza fortis | reverse complement strand
ACCTACCAAACTCCACCTGGATCCTTGGGGCTGACAGATAAAGTGCATGTTTAGGTGGCTTCCACAGCTCATTCAGTCCACTCCAGAGGGTTACGGAGGAAAATTGCTTTCAGCAGCCCTGTCACATCCCAGTGGCTCAGCAGCCGCTCACAGTGGGGCAGTGCCAACCCAGCAGTGCCTTGGCCGGGGCTGTGTCCCTGCAAAGTGTCCCACAGGCTCTGCTACCATTATTATGAATTACACCACCAGACCTTCGTGATTTACCCAATGATCAGGTTGTTAAATTGACTTTTTGCAATTAACTTCACTGAAAATAAATGGGTCAGTTATTTCCTTTCACACCGTGTTGGCTTCAAGCATGTTTCTCTTGGTTTTAAGGCAATGGATGAAGAGAATAATGTGGATGCTATGAAATGCAAATTCACATGCATATGTGGATAATTTATACACACTTTTTTGCTCATTTTTTTATTTGGTGTTTGCTTTCTTCTCAAACATAGATTTCTTTTGATTCTCCCAGGAAAGGAAATGTCCCTGTGCAAATATCACTATTTTTAAATATACTACCAAAATTGCTTGGCTCCAATAATCCATATTTTAATGATTCTGTTGCACGGTGGGTCCCAGCCTAACATTGAGCTGCTCTCAGAAAATACAATGAATGTGCTCAGGTATTCAGGCTTTAAACATCCAATATCCTGAGCACACAGAAACAGTTCAGGGCAGGAAAGAGCCTGAAGATTATGATCCAGTTCTCCCTGCAGCCTCCAGAAAGCTGCTTGGAAAAAGGCTCTGGAGGCTCTTTGATCTCCAATACGCAGAGAAAGGTGTGAGGGAACGGTTCTGTTAAACTCTGGCTTTTCATTACCACCTCCAGCTCTTTTAGCAAGAGCTGCAGCACTTGTCACTGATTAAATAACACACTTGGTCATTTAGTTAATTGCCTGGGTCTCCAAGATAAACAAAATCACTTGAGCAAAACTTGCTGCTGATTTTTACATGCCTGTGAGGTATATGATAGTGGGCTTGTGTGGATTTAAAATATAATTTTCCTTAAACACTAAGATGATGTAGAGAGAAGATGTTTTAAATATATAAATCTGAATTGTCACAGCCTCAGCATGCTTCTCCTCAAGATCTCCACTCCTAAACAACCTAATCATGTCAACAAGCTCCATGCATTTTGCTGTGCTAAAATATTCTGAGCAGGATATGGAAAATACAAGTACAATTCCAACACATAATGCTGTTTGGAAACTGGATCTCTCCAGAGGCAATTCCTGCCTTCTTAATTTCATGTTCCTATTTAGATTAAGTATCAGGGAGAAATCCTTCCCTGTGAGGGTGGGCAGGCCCTGGCACAGGTGCCTAGAGAAGCTGTGGCTGCCCCTGGATCCCTGGCAGTGTCCAAGGTTGGACAGGGCTTGGAGCAGCCTGGGACAGTGGAAGGTGTCCCTGCCCATTGCAGGGGTGGGATGAGATGATCTTCAAGGTCCCTTCTACCCCAAAGCATCCTTGGTGCAGGGCCAAGGCAGGAAATGTCAGAAAATTCAGGTCTGTATATACATGGGGAGTGTTATACACACATCCGTGTATCCATGCACACATTGGCACCTTAGCAGAAGGAATGCCAGCCAAGTGTGAGGGCCCAAACTGTGCCCAAAGTGAGTGGGAAGAGCAGAGCCATGCATGGCTGCATGGAGGGGCTGGAATGAGAGCCTGGAGCTGGGATGAGGCACAGCTGCTGTGAGCCACGAGCATGCCCTGCCATGGAAATGCAAGAACCTTTGCAAAGCTGTGCCATGGTCATTCCATGCCCATGTCCATGCCCATGTTTGTGTCCATGTTTGTGTCCTTGTCTATATCCATATCCACGTCCATGTCCATGTTTGTGTTCTTGCCCATGTCCATGTCTGTGTCCATGTTCTTGTCCATGCCCATGTCCATGTCCATGTCCATGCCCATGTCCATGTCCTTGCCCATGTCCATGTTTGTGTCCTTGCCCATGTCCATGTCTGTGCCCATGCCCATGTCCATGTCCATGTCCGTGTCCATGTCCATCTGTCTGGATGCTGGCTGGGCCATTTCCAGGTGCCAGAACCTGCTCAGGACCATCATTCCAGGGGTGTTCCCATGGGATGAGCTCACTGGCACGTGTGGCTGCGTGCTGGTTCTTGGCTTCTTTTTTCTCTTGTGGTCGGGATTGAAAGTGCTCAAGATGATATTTTGTGTTTCGACTCAGATGTTTATTATTTCTCATCAATACTACAGTTTAACAAGGCCTGACTTCTACAGCATTTTACCAACAAGGTACAAAATGGCCCCGTATCTATCTTTATAAGGTCTTTTAAGGAAAAATTATCTAATTAAGAAATGACGCCTAAATTATTTTCACTTTTAACCCAATAATTAATCACTTGTGCCCCACAATATGAACTTTTCTGTATAATAACAAAATAGAAGGTGAAGGAGAAGAACTAGCCTCCATCCTAAAACCTCCATCTTGCTTCACATATATATTACTATATTCTAAAACCTTAAACTTTAGGTTTTCCACCATGTGATACCACACACTTCTAATCAAACTGTACACCCACAATCCCAGTTCTGTCATTCAGTTTTGGAAGCCTTCTCCACGGCCTCAGGTCAGATGCAAAAACAGATTTGTGCAAAGACCTGTGAGGGAGATGCTGCTGCTGTTTTCCAAATATTGACGAGGAGCTGCTAAAAGCAGAGTTGTCACTCACCTACTTTGCCTGTTTAGTTTCTAAAATTGAGCACAGATTGAGTAAGAGCTGGCTGTTAAACAAAAAACAAACCCCACACTCACTTCTGACCTCATCCACACCTTGATTTCCTACTCTAATGTTCCTTCCAACAGTTTTATGTGCCTTCTGCCAAAAGGAACAGCTCACTGGAGGACTTGCAATTCCTCCCTTGGGTATTATTAGCTAAAATATACCTAGATTCAGCCCCAGGATGCTTGATGCTTGTCTGTTTATTCATATATCACATACAAATAACTGTAATTATGTACTGTCCTAAGAGAATGTGATGGAATAAAATGCCTGACCACATTCTGAATTCCTCACTTGTTGTCAATTTTTTTATGTGCAATTTTCTAAAATACGATGAGGCATATTCAAGTTTAAGCCATATTACTTTTAAGCTGTTGAGGGAAGCACTAGTCCATTATTTTCCACTCCTCTCCTAGTCCTTTACAATCCATATGCACTGCAGTCAGGCTTTGGTGATAAATAGCTCTGCAGAAAGTAAAAGCTTCTCATTTTCTTTGATTCCATCTGCAGGTTGGCAGCTTAGTTTCAACCAATATTTCAATCCCACTGTTTAGCTCAGATAAATTTCAGTCAGGTGCATTCCATGCCATTTTTGCTTTACCAACAGGTTCTTGCTTCCAAAACAGCACTTTTTTTTCCTTAAAGAGAAATTAAATATACTTGAAACCCCAATTTAAGAGAGGGTCGTGTAGAAAAGCACAATTTTAAAAAGTGAGTTGGGTATTAATAGACAGACCTGGATGTCTTTTATCTGTAACCAGTAGTATAAATGTTCCAGGAGTGAGTCATACTTTGAGTTCTTGCCAAGAATGACGTGAGTAAATATCTCCCAAAGCCAGCTCTTTTTCAGCAGACTATTGTTAACTGGCATTTGATATATTATAGCAGCATTCATCACAGCTCTTCAGATAAGGTTCAGTCAGGAGTCCACTTACATCTGATATTTTCTTTTCCCCCCCATCTTTTTTTCAGACCATTCAGCTTTGTTTACAAACTGGAGCACTTGACCCAAAATAAAATAATGGCACAAAATTTCAGGCAAATGTTTTGTTATATCTCTATCTCTATATCTCTTTCTCTATCTCTATCTCTATCTAATCTATATCATCTATATCTATATCTAATCTATGTCTAATCTATATCTATATCTATCTATATCATCTATATTTATATCATCTATATCTATATCTAATCTATATCTATATCTACCTATATCATCTATATCTATATCTCTCCACTGGAAGTGTCCATGGTTTAGCTTTCTCCACCCTGTATTTCTGTGGTAGTGAGTGTTTCAAGCTGTGAATGCCACAGACGTTGAAAACAAGTTTACATTTAAAAGCCAGAAGATGATTCAGAACTATCTGAATTGCTGTTCTTAGAAGGACTTGGTTTCCAGGAGCTAATCCTGGGGTAGGGTTTAAATTAAGGTCAAAAACCACTAGGCTACTACTGCACAGAGGTTTTTGGGGCAAAATGACTGAAGCTGCACATTTTCAGTTCTGTGCATTACGTGGCAGCAAAACCAAAGCCACATCCCTGAAAATGTTTATTGAATTTCTCAAAGATTTTCTAAATGCATCATTTCTGGAAGGCTTCAGTTACATCTTCAATATTCCCAGCATTTTGTAGGCAATAGGGTGCTCAGGGAATTTTTTTGGTAAAATATTGTTACAATATCGCTAAAAATATTTGATAACAAACAGAAAGCAACGCCTTTGTCATTTAGGTTCATGATCATAATTTATTATCTAATAAAAATATAGTGATCGAAAAAAGCTCATTTTTATTTTAACCAATCATTAAACTGGCAGCAGAATGCTGCAAATACATGTGAAAAAAGAGTGTTTAAATTTTGTATGGTATTCCTCTGAAATTCTGCTGCTATTTCCTGCAAGAGCCAGCTGGTAAATCCTGCCAAACGCTGCAAACCACAATGTCAAGTTCCTCAATCCCCCAGTTACTCCAGCAGGTTTTCAGATCTTGGGGCACCAGACAAGGAGCTCTTCTTTGAATGTCCAAAGAGAATAACTCTGCAGCAGAGATGTGCCTTGAAGCTGGAGCATTTATTCATGGATCAATGGGTGGCATTGCTTGAGAGGAGCCAGCAGCCTTGCAGTCTTATTCCTGTCAGTGTGTTTTGATGTTAGACTGGAGGAGATTTGTCTAACACTTGAAAGGAGTCTTGGGATGAAGGAAAAAAAAAGGGAAATGAGATCAAACAGAAGCCTGATTATATAGTGTTTAAATAGGAGCTTCCGGGGCATATAGAGCAGTTTTGAAATACTCATTTTATACCCTTTTTTTTGGTGAAAGTAAAAAGATTATTCTTCTAAACAAACAAGTAATGGTCCAAATGTGCAGGGTGGAGGCCTGAGAGGTGAGCTGTTATTTTCATGTGGGGAAAAAAGGGCTATTTCCCTGTGTGCCTTGGGATTCTGAAGGAAGCCATCACATTGCCCAGTTTATATCCTGATCAGAGCTACAAGTTATTCCTTTTTATAGGGGAAACATTATCTGGATGCAATTTTTTTTTTTGGTGCTATTCTGCTACAGAAAAAGGGAAATGGAACTGAAGTGTGAGCGCTCTTACAAGAAAAGAACCTGCTCAGGAGTTCAGAGCAGCAGGATTGTAAATTAATGCTCAGGGCTGAGATGGATCCATTAGGAGAGACTTTTCCTGTGTGGGAGCAGGAATTTATAGTGGGATATTTGTGATGGGAGAAAGTGTATAACAAAAAACTGGTCAGCTCTGGCCTGCAAACACTCCCTGGTGATAGGGCTGAGTGAGGGTCGTGCAGGATTTAAACATTGCTCCAAAAATACCTCCGGGTTTTGCTGTGCAGAAAATCTTCCAGCTGCAACCTGGGGCAGAGCTCAACCTCTGCCTGTGCTGCTCAGGGAAATAACTCCTCCAAATGAACTGAAATGCTGCACAAACTGTAGTGCTAACATGGACAAATCAACACTTGCAGAGCTGTTGCCTCTATCTACTTCTGACCACGAACATCTTGTTTTTCCAAGACCTCTCTTGGCATTAGGGATTGCTTTTGTTGTTTTTTTAGTTATTTTTAAAATGTTGTGGGGTTGGTTTTAGCATTCAGGAAGGAATCAGTCAAATGCAAATAAAGGTGTCTGCACTGAAAACTACAGAATTGAGCACTCAAATCCAAAATATTTTCAGATAAATCCACAGCAGACAAAGTGAACCAACCCATGATAAGAAAATTGGTTCTCTTGTTCCAGACAGGTTTTAAGCTCAGCCATTTGCTTTCATTTCAAGGCTCCATTGCAGATACCAGGGCAACCATTTCCAGAAATACACCTATTATGAACATACAGATGTGGGGAATTAAGAGTGCACCTTTCATTGCTTTATTCATGAAATTCTCTACACCTGAGGTAGAGGAAACTTTAGTTAGCTTACAGTGGTCCATAACCAATTTTACATTTCCTATGGATTGATTTCTGGGGAGTAATTTGACTTTTTTTAAACCAGAAAGTCACTGTGTTCCTCCCTGGGAACTTTTGCCTCAGCCCTAGAGGATGATTTTCTGATTTCCAGATCAGAGGCCCGGCAGCAATGTTGTTCCAGGTCTTGCTGGTGCGAACAAAGAAGGTATTTGGTATCTTATGAGGAATGACAAATTAATTTGGACAGCACAATTGTAATAAGTTTCTCTTTATTTGCTTAGACTCTTATGTTTTTGCAGTCATATCTAACAATCAAAAAAATATTTTAATTATTCAAGAAGTTCCGTGAACACTGAGTGAGTCAATCAAATCTAGATTTGGAAACCTACTTTTCTTTTGGTTTTTTCCCTACTATTAAGAACTTAATTCACCCAGTGATTGGCACTCAGTGCTTAGCACTTTGTGAAACTTCCCAGTTTCATACCATGAACAGTTACATCCAATTCATTCCCTGCTGGTGAATAAGGAGCATCACACGAGGGCAGGAATTAAACACATCAAACTGAGCTTTGTCAAGGGGGCTCTGAGTGACAGATGCTGACCTATATATTCCTGAAAGATCTCTAAAACTTGCTCCCAGTTAGGAGATGGTGGTGATGCCTTAATGGCTTTGTGATTCCAGGAGTTATTCATGCTCCAGTTTTTCCCTCTGTGTTGATGCCAGCACAAGTATTCTCTGAAGGGGGTTTGGAACAACAAAACTGCTGCAAATGGAGGTGGGTTTGGAGCAGAGCTCTGCTACAAGACCTTAAACAAGAATAAATTCACATTCTAATTTTTTTTTCATTTTTCAACAGCTATAATCAGAGTGAACTCAAAATTTCACTTTTATTTTCATGGATTATGGTGTTTTCTCCCTAAATATATTAAACTAACAAGGGAAAGGGTAGAGTTTGGAGGAGTTATGCAATTGTTCCTGTTGCTATTTTTGTTGACATAATTACAGAGAAATTCTAAATGAAACAACTTTTCCCTATTATCTTTTCTACTTTTGGCTGCTTATTTGACTAAATTTTCAGTTTACCTTTAGAGTAGCTTGAAACCAAACCAAAAAATGCAAATTTTAAAGCACATTTCCAATGATTGCAGATTGGCTCCAATCTGAAAGGCTACGAAGGGGAATGAGCAGATATTTGCTCATTGCAATGAATTTTCTGAGGGCAGATTTATCCAGAACATAAAATATGAATAAAAAATTTTACTAACTTATGCAGAATATCAAACAGAATAGTTCCATTCCTCCATGTCTTTTTAATTCCAGCCATTTCTGGCAAAGCTGTGGAAAGCTGCTGTTTTATTAAGGAAAGCAAATTACATGGCCAGTTGTTGAAGGAAAAACAAACAGCAATTAATACTGTTTATAAGCAGTTTTTATAGTGTTAAAATTCAGGAATCAGTCTTGCTGAAAACATTGCTGGCTGAGTAAGATTTTCTGATTTTATTAGTTAAGAGAGATTAATATATTTTCATTATTATCTGAGTTCTTGAATAGTATCTGGAATCAGAATAAAGGAAAAGAAACCTATAAGCCATTACAAGTTTTATAGAAGTTGGGGTAGAAACCTCAGTCTGTAGAAATAACATTTTTGAGGTAGATGTATATTTATTTACTACATGTCTTCATTTTAGAATAAAAATTATAGGATGTAAAGTTTATTTATGCACATTTTTATGATTGACCACATTAATGGAAATTATTGAGCATCATGTAAAAATAGAAACATTAAATATTTACATTTTTGTGTGAATTATTTTGACCTAAAATAAGAATAAAATGGTTGTGAAAATGGATCAATTCAAGGAAATTTTCTTTCATCTTTTGGGAGTGTGTAAGTGACACAGTGCTGTGTTTTCACACATTTATTTATTATAATTCAATTTTTAAATTATGAATTAATAGAGAGCAATGCAGGGCATTCAAAGTCCATACATTCCTTTGGTTTCAGCCAAAGCATAAGAACTGCAAAGGGGAATACTTTAAAAAAATATAATTCCTAAGATGATGAAAGCATTTATATTTAATTCTACATCAGTGCAGCAACTTGTAGTCCCTGATAGAATAATTGACAATTTATTGGGCCCCTATTGAAGGGGTTTGTGGATAGGAAGCCCCTGGGGTTGACTTGAGGTTCTCCTTCTGAAAGGGAGAAAATCCTGTTGTCAATATTTAAATTACGTCAATATTTATTTAATTTATGTCAACCTTTAAATTTCTGGGCTTGGACAATTTGTTAGAATGCAAAAACCAGAAGATTCTGATTATTTCAGAGCTTTTGGGGGATCCACGCAGATGAAGGCAGGCACGGGGAAATGGAATCAGATATAATGAAAGACATTGAGGAAGAAACAGCTTTTTACAAAGCCAACAGGGATTTAGGGATGAAAATAGCAACAGTGCAGGGAGCTCTGGCATCTCCTCAAAGCCAGAGAGGAAAGGGCTCCTGTGGAATGGATTTGCACCATTTTGGGGCTGCCTGGCCAGCAGACATCTGCAGGCAATTCTGGCAAATCCTGCTGGCATTTGGTTCCAGATCTGGAGAATTCTGCTGCACGTTATTTTTAATGCACAAGCTGTAAAAAAAATATGATACTTTGGAGAATTCCATGTTTATGTTTATGCCACGTTTGCCTCCAAAATAAGGAGCAGGATGTGTAATTCAGCAAGTGCCTCATTAGATGTTTTATTGCTCTTTTCTGTGCTTGCACAGCCACGGAGCTGAGCCTTGATGGGTTTTAATACAGGAAATTCTCCCCTCTTCCTGCTGGGTTATTGACTTATTTGGGGGCTTTCAGGGGGCTTTGTGTGTGTTTTAAAAAGCTGGTTTGAAGTCAGCTTCAGGGATGTGGCTACAAGGATTTCAGCTGATGGCAGGAGCCAGTTTTAGGTCCCTGTTAGGGGGAAATGCGTTCAGGAGGTGCCAATAATGAGATTGGTAATGCCAGAACAGGGAAATGATCGTCAGGGTGATGAACCCACTGCTACCCAAAGTTTGGTGATAATTTCTGAATTAAATTATGGGAGATGATGTGCTAATGATGAAATCAGATCAGCTGGAGGAGCCTCAGCTGGCAGGGAAATGAAGGCTTGGCCTTTCTCAGGTACAGACTTTTGTCTCCATTTTGTGGCTCTACCTCACATCCTTTCTATGAGAGGATAAATTCAGACAGCCCCTTTTTAGGGAAATATGAAAGGTGGTTTGCTTTTGGTACTTACTGGAGCTGCTCACCCATACCAGAGTTTTTTTGAGCTTGGAGTACCATCCCCTAAAGACTTACAGAAATTTTAGTTTTTAAGCACAAAGCTACTTCTGGTGCTGATAAGGATATTTGTAAAGCAGTTCCAGAATATTTTTTTAAAGCAATACTTTTTAAACAGCCCTGTTTCATTCCTACAGCACAGCATGTGCATGATCATAAAAGCTGTGTCAGTGAGTTTGGGACCACTGGGAAATGCATTTTGTTTTCTGTGGATGCTCAGCTCCAAACCAAACAGGAGTTTGGTTCTCGTGGTGTTTAAAGAAGAAAACAGGTATGTCATGTCCATTTTCTTCCAGCATCTATTTACTGGCTGTCATGAAGTTGTTTGTTAATGATTCTTCTATGAACATGCAATATTCACTGGATTTTTCTATTTTATTTGCTTTCACGTATGTTTGACACTCCCAGTTATCAAACCAAGCATAGGATAAAGTAACTCAGGAATATTTTGGATAAGCTATGAAAATGTCAGATTATTTTTGGCTACAATATCAGGGCTGTGTTCTTCTATAGGGTCTGGATGGAAAGGAGTCATTTTAATGCATACAAACAGCTCATAATTTATTCTCCTTTACAATTATTTTGTACCCTTTCAGTTACAGAAGTTTTTTCAATGTCTGCAATTTTATATATTTCTGCTATAGCACAAGCCACTGCAGAAGAGTCTGATCCAGAATTTCTGAGGTGTGAAATGGGAAAAAGCTCCTGGTCACTGTGGTTTAGGCAGGTGTTAATTGTGTATGTGTTATTCTCAAGGAAGAAAGAAGCCTTACCAATACAGAAAATAATTCAGTATTGCAATTCTAAAAACTCCTGAACTTTGTCCTCTGTCCAAAGAGAGTTCTGTGCTGTTTGTGCTTCAGTGCCAGTGTGACATTAATTAATGAGCTGTCCCTCATCACTGCTGAGCATGGATCTGTGAGATCCCTTCTTTTGATCATCCATGACAACTCTGATGCCTCTGAAACCCGGTGGTTTCAGAGAAGGTATTTTAAATAACAACTCTAGAAATGTAAGTTTTGTTGAAAAGGCCAGGTTTCCAAGCAGACTGACTGTTGCCTTAATGAGGAATAGGGATTTAATTTCATCCTGGACCCTCTGTCCCTGTCCCAGAACACCTTTCAACCCCCAGTTCTGCTTTGGGGTTGTGTTTAGTTTGGGTTTTGTTTTCCTTTAAGGCACTCACTGGGGAAGTTTCTTGCTTCATATCAGAGTCAGTAGTAAGAAGGTGCTTAGTAAATTTTGGTTGATATGTGAAATACATGGCTACTGCCCCTTTCAGGTATTTGCCAGGGTTATTTTACATTCCATGACTGAAGCTTTATTGTAAAACTTTGCTGTAATATTTTGGATTAATCTTGGGGTCTGTGAGCAAGGAGGGAAGGGGAT
Source organism: Geospiza fortis (assembly GCF_000277835.1). Classification (NCBI taxonomy): domain Eukaryota; kingdom Metazoa; phylum Chordata; class Aves; order Passeriformes; family Thraupidae; genus Geospiza; species Geospiza fortis. Next base: position 4,289,669 of record NW_005054349.1, on the reverse strand, counting down.
TAAAGCTGTGATTTATTGCTGAGCTCCGTGGTGCTCATGGAAGGTCAGCTGTAAACATCTCCATCATCCTCTGCACCCTCCTGGTTGGGGTGGGGCCTCTCTGGGACCCCACAGCTCCTTCCTCACCCCATTATTTGGGAAAACCCCTTTGGAATGTCTGGATCCCAACACCAACACCTCCACAGCCTGTGCTGGATACTGTTGGCCAAAATGACTTTTTCCTGAGTCCTGGGGCATCTGACTGCAGCTGGGCTCACTGGTTCTGCTCTTAATTCATCAAACTTAAGTCTTTAGCTGTGATTATCCTAAGAAAACTCTCTAAAGTCTCACCTACTTCTGAGCTTGTTTTAGTTGGGAAATTCACCTTCTCTACTCAGTGGGGCCAAATACAGCAAACAGAAATGTCAGACACTGTATTCAATCCCAAACAAAACTACCTGCAGATGTGTGCTTTGGGGTTTTGGGGGTTTCCTATTCATTGCTGCATTTTTATCTTGCTGGAAAATGTGAAAAATCAATGCCTTTAGCACCAAGTCCCTGTATTTGAAATTAGAGTACAAAGAAGCTGCAGCAATGAGACTTTGAGATTGAAATTATAACTGGGAGTGGTCAAACCATTCATTAAAAGGTAATAAATGAACACCCTCTCCAGCTTTTTATCTTTTTTTAGACAATATTGATTTATTGCAAGTAATCTCTGCCTATGAAGTTTAGGTTTGGTTGGTTTAAATTTTATTACAGCCTGAATAAAGCCAGCATTGCTTGTTTTCATATGCTTTTCTTCATCTTGGTTATGACATAGGGGTGACTTCTACAGATGAGGAGATTTCAGGTGGAGATTATTGTTATTGGTGCTTTAATTAAGGGTACTTGTTATTGATGCTTTAATTGGGTAGTAAATGGTTTTCTCCCATACAAAGAGTTCGTTGCTTTCACATGGTAGTAAACTTAATAGGTATTATTTAATTCAATTGAATAATTAGTTCCATAATTCAAACTCAAAGTTTAGCTGTTGGACCAGAGTGCAGCAATATTCCATTTTTGTCATATTTAGTACTTCCTGTAATACACAGATTTTCAGCATACACACGAAAATCTCTGCTGAAGAGCAAAGATTATCATTTTCCCACTAGATGAACACACACAGTTTAATATACACTTAGATAAATCTAACTGAAGTGAGATTAATTAAATTCAGCTTAATCCAATTCAATAGGTCCCCATCTCCCTGACTGTGGTGGTAACAACCATATGCAGGGCTGGCTGTGAAAAAATCACTGCTGAAAATGCTTCTTTCCCCTGCTCTCCTTTCTGCAGGGTCAATTTTAAGCAGGATCATGGCATTAATCCTGTTTGTAACAGGGTTCCAGGCGTGCTCAGATGGGTCAGGAATCCTGCAAGGAGGGCAGAGACCTCTTGGAGTGGTTTTGCTGATGAAGGGGAAAAAGTTGCACAGAATCTCTTTTGCCAGAGCTGTGACTTGCCTTGCCTGGTTCTGCTTGTCAGCCTGATTTCTGCAGGATTCCTGCAGCCCTAATTACAGCAGAGCCAAGATGCTCTTCAGAGCTCTGAATTCTGTAAAATCTTCTGCTGTGTCAGCAAATGAAAATTCAAGTCACAGTCTGTCTTTAAAAGTCAGGCTGCAACCCTAATGTGATACCAAAAGGGCCCTAAAACTGCATCAGCCTAAGCAAATATTGGATTTGTTGTGATTTCTATTAAAAAAAAAAAACAACCCAGAAACAAAAAAGTAAACAAACTCCAAAGCAAACTCCTTCACCCCAAAAAACTCTGTTTCACTGTTCTGGATTCCTGAAACTGTTGTTCATCACTTTGCTCTTGTTTAAATGTAGGAGAATAAAAATGTTGCAAGGAACTTAGAATAAATCCAGACTGTATTGGAAAGCAATGCAGAGAGCATTAATGTTGTAATTCTGAGAGAATCTGAACTCCACACACACACTTCAGCACTTTGATCATTTCTAAACTCTTGTTCTGTTATTATGTTTCCATTCCCCTCCTCCTCCATTCATTTCTTCAAAAATAAGTCACAGAGATATTGAAGAGCAGCCAGATTGCTCAGCTTCTTTATCCATGTAGTTATAAAAGAGGCTAAATGGGAGCACATGGACACCAAAACCCTGTATGGAAACATTGCTGAGAGCCCCCAGATCCTTATTCTGGGGTTTGGAAATTGTCTGAATTGTCTGAATACAGTTCCCTAACACAGCCCCTCTAATGTTCCCCTTGCCTGGCCAGAAATCTGCTTTTTTACATTTTCACATCCTGTAGGGTCCACCCCCAATACCTCAGACCTGTGCTCTGCACAGTTCAGAGCTCTGCAGCCCAAGGCAAGATTTTATTTACAAGGAGCAGCATTTCTGGAAGTGTAGGTCAGGATCAACCAAAAGTAATCTCAGTCAGGGAAGAAAAAAAAAAGAGAATGTTTGATAGAGCAAGGTGATGTTGATAAAAATAAAATCAGAACTTGTAGGGCACTGGTGGGAGCACAGCAGTTGTTTGGCTCTTTTCTTATATGTCTGATGTATTCTTCATATTCCTTTAGTTTTTTCCCACTTCTGGTTTTCTAAAGTTTTTTCCTAAGGCTTGTAGCAGTTGAGTTGATCTTGTAGGTCTGCAGTGACAAGAACTAGAACTGGCAACTACACAGAGTTTTTAAATATTTATTTATATATATTGGTAATAAATGATGTGATCAAAACATGATTGGCTGTGGAGCTGATGGCACCACAACTCCAGTGGGGATATTCCCAGAGGATCAGATTTTTGTGCCACCATTTACAAAGCACTGGGCCTAAAAACTCTTCCACTAAAGCAGAATTTTTCTTTATATTTGAAAATACTAAGAACCAGAATTTCCATCCCTTCTCTGAGGTGCCATTTCTGTTTAGGAGCATTTGCTGACTGGTTTGCAGTGTTCTGTTGTTTGTTTGTTTTCTGAAGCAGCTCATTTCCATCTTTTTGTCTGGCTTTAATCTTCAGCCAGTCCTTCACTGCTGAAATGAAAGTGCTTCAGTTCCTGGTATTTTCTTCCTTTGAACAGGTACAAATAGATTGGAGCTGGATCACTCAAGTCTTATTTTTATAAGCTGAATGAAGGGAGGAGATGAACTTATGATGCTCCTCTAAATCCTGTACCACTTTTATTCATTTTTTCTGATTTGTTATTTTACCATCCTGAAAGTGCAGGAGCCTAAACTGGGTGCAGTATTTAAGCACAACTTCACCCATGGTGCATCCAGAGGTAAAATTCCCTCCCCTGTTTCAGTCAGGGCAGTTTTACATATTTACCTAAGCTCAAGTTGAGTTTTTCTCCGTGGCATTTTACCCTGAGGCTCAGATTAACTCACTGGACCATCTCAAGTCTTTCCCAGAGTATTTGATTTTCCCATTCTCCAAGTGTGCCCTTCAGTCCTCAGTCCTGAATTTGCAAAATGGGTTTGGCCACTTAAAACTTGACTTCTTTGAGAAGTTCAAGCCCACCAAACAATCCAGATTGTGCTGTATAACTGCCCTAGCACATCATTATTTACATTTACATTTTCATCTTTCTTGCTGGAATCTGTCCATTTTATTTGCAGTGGCCTGATGTTTAATTCTAGCAAAAACTTTTAATGAGGGGCAGAAAGAAATTGTGGTAATTGCATGTCAAAAAATGAATCACCTGCCAATGGATGGAAATAATGAAAAGACAGAAAAATTTGGTTCAAAGGAAGCAATGGAAAAAAAAAGATTGGTAAGACTATAATAATTTGAATGGGGTTAAAGATGCTTGTAAGGTGAAAATGAGGATTTTTACTCAGTTGCAGAAGAAGACAAGATGTAAATACTGTAAATTTCCTACCCAGTTCCAACAGGAAAAGGAGAAGAGACTACAAGGTCTCTTATGTGGTTAAGAGAGGAAAAAAAAATAGGAGAAATAACTGAAGTTAGGCCCTTTTTGGCTACTTCTCTCTTTTAAAGATCAATTTCAGTGTCCAGTCAGTATATTTTTCTTTATAAATTTAAAATACACTGAGAAAACCCCCAAACTTCTCCAGGGATGAAAGCTGGGGGATTTTGCAGCTGTGTTTTTCAGCCATGCTGTGGTGTGAGTTATGTGAGATTTCCTGGCTCTCTCCCCTCTGCCCATGGAGGATCTGCTGGCAGTGCTGAGTCTCAGAACCTCAGAGGGTGAAGTCACTGAGCTCAAACTTGACAACTGAATCCCATATAAAATATTTTATGGATTCCAAACCTTTAGGATCCAGCTTTACCTATGGTTTTTCCTTACTAGTGATTTTTTTTTCAGACATGCTTTCATTCTAAGAGCAAAAACCCCACAAATTCCCCCCTCGCTCTGGTTAATAAATGCATTAGGTGGGGCAGGGATGCAATCAGAGCTTTCTGGGAGGTTTTGGGGATGCAATCATGGCCAGGCCAGATCGTTTCCTAGAGGTGAAGTTTTGCATAATGCCTCCACAGCATTATTACTGCACCAGGAATCCCCTGGCTTTCCTTTGGAAGTTAATTAGAGTCTGTGCAGGGAATGAGTCAGACAGAATTGTGTGGCTGAGAGTGTGTGTTGATTACAGCACTGAAATCATCCTAATGGCTTCTCTGTCTGCTGCTAAAAGCAATTACTGGCTGGTAAATTTTTAAGCTGTGAAATGTAATTTTAAGAAATACTTTGCTTAAAATAACATTATGAAAATAATATACACAAAGAAGTGGTGGCCTTCGTGCTCTGCCATGTTTTCAGCTGAGCAGTTTTTTTGGAGACAGTGACTCCAGGACCTGGATTTGGGAGAGACTTTTGGGGAAAATATGGAAATAAATTCACTGAATTGAAAAAGCTGCAAAGCTGTAAATCTCTTATAATATTACAGATGGCAGAAATTGGTTTGAAATATTTGTAAAAGTGAGGGACATGCCTTTTAAAGATCTGAACATGAGGGTGCTCATTCCCTCACCTACTGAGCCAAAAATTGCCTTTTGACTCATGTATTTTGCCTTTCATGAAAATGAGCAAATTCAGGCTTGAAGTGAACCAGGAATGAAGAAACAGGGTTTTTTTTCTTTTTATTTTTTTTCACTATTCCTTTTCTTTCCATCTGAGAGAGCCCAAGCAAAAGCCTTTTCAGGCTCCTGGATGGCTGAGTTCTCTCGCAGCAGTTCTCAATAGGAGATTGTGATGGAAAGCTGAGCATGGGAGACTCTGGTGAGGCTTTTCTCACAGAATGCCATGGATTTTACAGGCAGATAAGGATAATCTTCCTATGAAGATTTCACTCACATTAATAATACTTTGAATAATGGTGTGATGGCTACAGGGCTCTCCCAGATGCTATCAGCGGATAAATTATCCCACTGGTGCCTGTATATTTTATTTTCCACTGTGTGGTGATTAGCTTTCAATTTTTACAGTTAATTCCTTTTAGATCAGCTGTGGTTCAGCAAAATGATGTTTATTATCACAAGGTCTTTTTGTGTATATATATTTATTTTCAAAGAAGGAAATTATGGCAGCACAGATGGATTGTGCATGGATTAGTGCTTTCCTAGTTTGGTTTTGCCAGGAAAAGGAAGAGTTCCACTGATGTTCAGGTCTGAGTCAGGAAGAAGCTGTGGTGCTGTAGCATTCCTGCAGCTCCAGTTGCAAGGCTGGGAATTACAGAATGACTGATATTCCAGATGAGCCATTTAAAGTCATCACAACGTAGCAGGAAAGTGATGACTACAAGTGACAAATCCATGTTTTCTTCAGAGTGCTGTGATTCATTTCAACAGCAGTCAAGAAGTGAGAGGTGCTTTCTCCCTTTTAGGAAAGCATTTCCTTTTTAAACCAGCATTTTAAGGCTTATCCCAGGTTCACAGCAGCAGCAGGCTGCTCCCTCAGAAATTCCCCTTTGTTGTGGTGCCTCCTGCACTGTTTCACCTCCCTGTTTACTTTAAGGAAGAAAGGATCTTGTTTTGGGGGCAGCAGGATTTGTTTTACCTCCTTCCTGAGCACCTGCTGCAGTTGTGCCGCGCTGTGACCTGGAGCTGGGCTGGCAGCATCCAACCTCTGCCAGAGCTGGCTCAGAAAAGCTGAGCAGCCTGTCTGGGACTTGAGAGCACACAAATAAAAGTTCTACAGAGGTTTAATGGTTGTAATCCTGTAGTGAAGGCAGCTTCCCACAGCTGCAGGGTTTTGGGGCTTTTCCCAGACCTTCCCCTCTTTGGGGTTGGCTGGGCTCATTCCCCAAACCCCTGAAGCCTCTTTTGCAGTGGTTGTGTCCCACCTTACCTTGCAGCTTCCAAGTCCTGTTACATTCCATATTACAAAACATTTCCAATAAAAGCTCTGAGAGCAGAAAATCTCAGTGCTTTGGTTTGCAAAATTTCTGCTTAAATGCAGGATTCTCTCCTTGCTTGCTGGAAAACTCAAATTTCAAGAGGCTGTTGGAGAGCAGGACCCTGTTAGCAGAATCATTACTGTCTGTGTTCCCTGCAGATTGACTTGCCCCCTCCCAGGGATTGCTGTGACCTGCACAGGTCTCTTGTATTTAAAGCAAAATTAGAAACATTTCAACAGCTGAGATTGGTCACATGGAGACCTCGTGTGTTCCCTCTGTCTCCCTCCTCCCTCTTGTTCTATCATTGGAGCAAACACAGAACAAGCTCAGCATCCAGGTGTGAACACTTTAGACTCTTTATTCCCTATCATTTCATGTTCTTGCTGTTTTCCAAGTATTTTTCTTACTGTTTTCCAAGAAGGTTCCCAGCTTCCCTTTCCCCCTGCCTTCATTTTCCTCAGCCTGTTACTCTGCTGACACAATCCCTAGAAACCACTAATTTGGAAATTAAGTTGCATAGCTGAAGCCTGGAATTACTTTAGAGGGAGGAAAATCCATGCAGGTATGAAATAATTGGTGAGAGTGAGTTACTGTGAATTATGTGCTGTGGCAGGAGCTGATGGGGTGCAGATGAGCCCTTTTTGGATTTTCTTTGTGCAGCCATTTATCCACTCATTTTTCATCTGTTAACAATAGAGTTCCATTTTGATAAGAAGTTTAATTTGTCTGCTAATGATTCATTTCTATACTTGGATATCTACACCAATTAGGGAGCTGAGGCCTGTACACAGTAGAGGAAAAATATTGGGAAAAGAATCTGATGGAGCTAAGCACAATATTCATCAGAACTTTTAACAAATAACTGCCCATTTTGAGCATTATGTGTTCTTTTGCTAAACCATATTGCACACAACACCATTTGTCTCTTGTCTTCTGAGTTGAAAATACAATGTAAAACAAATAACTCCTTGCTGGAGGAGATCAGGAGGATGCTTTTTACAAGAAATATCTCTGGATCACTGTCTCCAGTGGAAGTGGCAGCAGCTGATGTAATAAATTGGGGGACAATAAGAGTTTGGCACAAGCTTTTCAATTGAAGGGATTCTAAAAGTTCTAATACTAAACCAAACAAAATGCAACAAAGCCTCAAATGTGAGATAACAGATATGTCATAGTTTGTTCAAGTCAGTCCCAAAACCAGAGGGACAGAAATCTTTAAAAGGGATTATCACCTGACCAAGGTATAGTGGAGAAATAAATCTGATTTCCCAGCTGGGCAAGTTTGGAAGGAACTGCTGTTAAGAATTAGGATTTACATGAAAAAATATCATATGTTGGGAAGAATCAATAAGGCTTTTAGAAATGGGCTCATTGCCTTCTAAATCGGAGTTCTTTGTGGCAGATGTGAATCCTTGATCAGCTGGTGGTGTTTCACATCCCAGTATGATGTAATAGGCAATTCTTGTCTTAGTTAGTAAGATTCCCTTAATTTTTATACACCAAGTTTAGTTGCAGCTGAGTGCTGTTAGAATTCACTGAATAAGGGTTTATTTTTCCCCTGCCTCGTTCATTAGAACAGTAAATTCCTTTCCCTTGAAAAAGGAATCTGAAATTTTAATTTTGCATTTCCCATCTTTTACTGTTTCCAGATGGAGGAGTTCTAAGAGTCTTACACTAAAACTTATGTCCAACTTTTACTCCTTGAAGAATTTGTGTGTTTGGAATTTTAATGTGAAACCTCGTGGCTGCAAACTGTGTGCATTGGAGGGAACAGTTTGTGTTCTGCTTGTTTTTTAGAGTGTAAGACCTGAGGATCAATGAGTTTTTGCAAAAAAATAAATTAAACCAAATTTTGAAATAACTTTTACATAGCTCCAAGCTTTTTTTTTGCACAGCCTCTTCTAATTATTGCTTACTCCAGTTCCAGTTCTTTACACTCAAAGACCTTGCTGTGTTTATCCTTCCAAAACTGCACATTTGTGCAAATCATTTTGCCTTCAGCTCTACCTTTGTTAGTGCATTTGTGGTATTTATAGCCTTACTAGTTGTCAATAAAGTTTCACAGGCCTGAAAAAACTTATGTGGAAGTTGAATAAAGTCTAGGGTAATAGCAAATAATTCTGTGTTATATAACAAGCCCTGCAAGCGTGCTAGAAAAATGTGATAACTTTGGTAATCTGATAAATTGATAAACGTGACAATACCCAATTTTACACTGTATTAATATAATGTGATGTGAAAAAGTGCCTGGTTAACCCAGAAATTATGCTGGCAACTTACACTGGTAGCTGCAGATCTGCTAAATTCGGTGGCAGTGAATTAAATATCTCCTAAGGCACTCGAAACCTGACAAGGCAGAGGATAATTCTTCTTAAAGCTTGTAGGAGCAGCTGTAGGAGGGGAAGAGAA
>NW_005054349.1:4253817-4280912 GCF_000277835.1 Geospiza fortis | reverse complement strand
ATGGGATCCCTCACTTGTTCTATACAACTCCACTTTATTGTTTTCCTTGTGTATAGGTCTGTCATAAAGAAAGATCTGTTGATCAGTCACACTCGAGGTTCTGCCATCGCTGCAACTATTCCTCCTCCTCCTTGCTTTTTTCCCAAGGAAGTTTTCTTGATGTAAAACCACTGATTTGTGATAAATCTTGAAATCAGAGTTGCAGTGAGCTGAGCAGAAAATCAGAGCACCTTCAATGTGATCATCTAAATCTTGTGATTTACATTTTTTTTTTTCTGGGAAATGAGGGGCTGAAAAATGCTGATGGAGCAGGATGCCTTGCATAAAACACCTGGAAGTGGGAACTAATTTTTCTGAGTGGTGCTGGGAGAAGGCTGCTCTGCTGATTTGATTGTGACCTTTAAGATCTTATTTGAAATTTTGCATGCTTTTACAAAAATTAATTAAGCAAGATGACTCTGCAGCTAATTCTTGTGTCAGTGGATGGGAGAGGAAGATGAATCTCTCCCTCTGTTTTGGCCACTTTAGGTGTAGTGGTTTTTAGGGAAGGAAGAGCAGGAATAGGGACAGAACATATGGAGAGGTACCACCCCTTGTAGGTCTGGGTTAAAAGACCATCCAGTATGGCATTCCAGACTTTTAAAATATGAAATAATTAATACAATCAGCTTGTAGGATGTGCCTCAAGTCATTAATACATGACAAAAACTGAGCAGAATGGTTTTGCTTTGCAGCAATAAAACTGATTATTACGGGAACTTTGACAGATTTATAATAGAAAAGGAGGAAATCACCACAGATTTTTAATTAATTTCAGTATGAGTAAATTAAAATATGAAAAATTTATCTCCCAATTCACTTGAGTTTTGTACTTCCCTTCCTCCCACCCTCTCTTAGTACTGTCAGGAGTCCTCTTGGAGTACTCAGGTTCTTCCCTTTCCCACTCCTCTTTTTTTGCTTTATCTTTTTTCCCTGAACTGATGACTCTCCTCACAGTAGCAGTAATCTGTTAATAGTCCCCAGATGGCACAGCCTGTTGTATTTCTGTATTTCATTCATTTCCTACTGGTCTAGTTCTCAGTCACACAGATCTCCTCAGACAATATTTCAGCCTTTTTGTTGATGCAGCCTTTTAAGTTTCTTGTTAATGTGTTCCATGAGCACACCCTGCCTGCCATGGCTATGGAAATGAAAGGGAGCAGTTTGGGTGGAATGTGAAAAGAGCCAATTTTTAAAAGGCAGAGGAAAGGGAAAATAACGTCATGAGACTCGGAAGGTGAAGTGGTGGAGGAGCTATAAAGAGTTTGGAGGTGGATTCCCAGAGAGACTTGATGTTTTTCAAGAGAGAGGGAAGCAAAGGCTGCTTAAGATGAGAAAGGACTGAGTAATTAAAGGACAAGGAGAGTGAGACTGAAAGGCAAAAGCAATTTTTGTGTGTGTGTGTGAGGCTTTACAAAATGGAACTGGGAGACAAGCGTAAATTTGAGGAAAATTTTAATCAGTTTAAAGTATAGCAGCAAATCCAGCAGCAGACAAAAAAACCCAAAACAACGGTTTAAAGTTCCAAGCAGGCCTTGCTCACATCTTTAGCAGTTGGTGTTGAGGTGAGCAGGGTGAAATCACAGGAGTTTTCTGGATGATGCCCCTGCAATGAGGAGTCTTTCAGCCGAGGTGTGACGCTCTAAAACCCAGCAGAGTGGGGTTTCACATCAACTGTGCTTCTGGAAAGGCAGGGTTTGCTCTGGAGCTGGGGGTGAAAATCTGAGCTGTTTTCCATCCAGGGGGATGTTCAGAGCTACTGCAGCTGCAGGAGCACCTTATCCCCACCTTGCCTGTGGAATGAGACAGAAATTAGAATTCCTCATGGTGTAGTCCAGGATGGCTTTTAGTTATAGAAACAACGTTTAGATCCTTCATGTATTGATGAGATATTGCAGTTGAACATCTTCCTGAAGCGTTTCAGATTTGTTTCTTACTGCAGTTGGAAGTTGACTCTTCCATGGACCCATCAGAGATTGAGGCTGTGGAGGCACAGAGCCCTGGGGATCCACTGCAGTGGGAGAAAAAAGGTTGCAGGAGAGTTCTGAGAACCCTTTGGGCTGAAGTTATTGAAAAACAAGGGCTGGGAAAAATCTTATGCCAGTGCACATCTAAATTTTGGAGAAATACGTAGTAAAATGTATTTTTTGGTTTATCAACTTGGCAATAAAACCTGTGGAGGGGATGAATTTTGATGCTGTTTGGGAGGAGAGAAAAATGGCAAGAGCACATACTTGGAGTGGAATTAAAATTGTTTGGAAGGGGATGGAGTGGGTTGCACAGAGGGATGGACTGCAAATTGTAGCATGCCTGCATCATTACTGGGCTCTCAGCAGCCTCTCAGCTGAGCCTCAGTGGAAATGGCACCACAAATTGCGGGTTAGGAAGGAGGAATGGAGCTGAGGTTGCAGGATGCAAATGGCAGAAACAGAAGGCTCGCTCTCCAAACTGAGGTGCTGAGATAAAGAAATGGGAGTACAGAGGATTAAACTGAAAAAGACAAGATAACATTTGCAAAATGAACAAGAGATGTGTGGGAAAACAAGGGGAGTTAAAGAGCAAGCGACAGAATGTGTGAATACATAATACAGAGTAATTTGAATTTTTTGGCATGAAGAATGTGATAAAGATGTGGTAGACCAAGTGGATGTAATTTTCCATGTCTCATTTGCGGTACTTGGAATTTATTTTGATTATGAACACTTGCAAACTAAAATGCATTAGAGGAAAATGTGGCTTGAACAGTGCTTGTTGCAAACATTGAAAGATTCTTTTCCAAAAACAGAGGGTGAAGTGCATGTCATAAATTTCCCTTTATTTTCTCAGAGCCCATTAATATTTTGGTGGAGGATCAGGTAATGTGTGAGCTCCCTTTCACTTCTGCTTAGAGAAGATTCTAATTTTTCCCAGTTAATTAAACCCATACATGAAAGCTGTGAACAGACACAGGGCCCATTTCTAGTTCTCCTGCTGCTCTTTGGTGTGATTTGATGAAAATTGCTTTACATCTCTTTGGTTCAGTTTTCCTACCTGTGAAACAGGGAATTATAATGAGATCTGAGCTTTGCTAACAAGGAAAGTGCCTCAGAACGTGCAGGCAAGAGCTGGAGAGCAGCAGCACCACCCTTTCCAGCAGGAGGGTGATTGCAGCTGTGGAAGGAGCTCTGGTATCCAAAATATCTCCTCTTTATTTATTTAATTTTTTAGGTGAATTTTGTCTCTCCCATTGTGTTTTCTCTGTTGGACTGGCTTCAAAGAAGAGAGGTGTCATTTCAGTGAGGTTCAAAAAGATTAACAACATCCATATTCTTTGTGAGAAATGAGATCCTTACCCAAGGCTGAACTCTGAATTCTGACTCTGCCTCTTCCCAACTTGGTTCTTCTTTGTGCATTTTTAACTAAAACTCTAAAATTCTCTCTAAAATAGATATCTGTATTCTCAAAGGAGCTTTGCCTCAGTCTAAAGTCCCTCCTCAGACTGGCAGGCCTGGTGTCTCCAGCAGGGTTTGGTGGTGTTTGCAGCAGCCTTGGAATATTTGTGTGGCCATGGAAGCCAAACCCCTGCTCCAGCCAGCACAGGGACACCACATCCCTGCTGTCCCCTGTCCCCAGGCCCTGGAAATGGAATTCCCTTTCTCCAGGAGCCATTCCATACAGATCAGAATCTCCTCTGATTCTCTGTCAGTGAATTTGAACACTGAGACAAATTCAGCTTTTTTTACTTATAAGAGGAGATCCTTTGAGTGTCTTTTTTTTTTCCCTTTTCTTTCGTAAGCAACAGCTAAATTCAGCTCTTTGGGTTGAGAAAGAAGTGTGTGAGAACATGGCATATGGCTGCTTGCCTGAGAACTGTGCCTCGTGTTTACTGAGAGAAATTGTAATGTGTTCTTGGCATTCATTGTAATTCAGCTTAACTGGGAGCCTGCCAGAACCCAATCAAAATGTGTTCACAGTATATCCAAAATATGGCACAATTGCCAACTTTGTAGTAGCAAGATGTAACAACCTGTTTGACAAAGAAACGTGACATTTTCCCAATATGCAAAATAAACTCGTTACAGGTTGTTTTCAGCCTATTTAGCACTATTTTAAAAGATATTTTTGTAATGGAACTGGAGTTGCATGAAGAGAGTCCTTACAAGATCATTTAGATTAAATTTGGAGTTTGATTGGGCATTTATAGCTGCAAAAAGAGAGGGGGAAATCCCTGAACTTGTCCTCTCATGAGCTCCACCACTGGATTGCTCATTCAAATATGGGTGATCACTTCATTTTGGAGCCAGTGGAACTGATAGAATTGTCTCCTCCTGACTCTGAAAGGGGAGGTGGAGGCAGCTGAGCACCTTTTGAAGGTGTTTAATCATAAAGCTGATGAAAAAAACATCCATTGAGGCACCATCTGTTATCAGTCAAGTCTCCAAGGATTTTTCCTTCAATGCTGGGAGAAGAAACTTGTTTTGACCTTTTGTCTTTCCATATGTAGAGCCAAATCTCTTTGATTTCAGTTCAGACTCGGTGTATTTACCAACCTGACCTTGCTGAGACAGACTCGTCCAGGAAAAATGGAAATAGGAATTTCTTTCATGTCTCTGTCTCACATTGCTGTCCCTGGGCTGAAAAGTGCCCAGCAGGACACCTGCACCTCTCTTGGCTCCTCACTGGCTCCAGGTCTCCAGAGCTGACCCAACCATCAATCATGGTCTGGAATTTTTTCTCATCATCTCTTTGTGGTCAGTAACTTCACTTTGAAATGAGACCACTGTTCTTATATTTTTATCCCCTGGTGATTTTTTTTTTTCCCTTCAGTCCACTGAAAAACTGTGAGTCCCTAAAAGGTTATGCAGTATTTTTCTGAGCAAACTAATATTTATGGACAATTTTAAAGAGTTTTGTAACAAATTTCTTAAAGTACTTTCCAAAGGTTATTACAGAGGAAGACAATTAATAGATTATGAGATATAATATGAAATTTTCTTTAGTGTTTATATCTTTCTTCAATCAGCAGGTTACTAGAAGCGCAAGGAATGTAGTTTCTTTAAGTCACAGCACATCAAGTTCCTAGAGTGGAAAAACATTGAGAGGGGTGCACTGGTCAGCTCTGGAAGATGTAAACACATTACCAAAAATCATCTTTCCTGAGGAAATTGGCACTCATGCATAGCAGGAAGTATCAGGGGAGACATTAATTCCTGTAGGGGATTTTTCAAAATGGAGGAGGCTCTAAGTGAGGTATAAATTTTCTGTGGGGTGTCCTTCCAGAGACAGGAATTTCGATCTGTGAAATTGGATGGGACCATCTCCAAAGCTTTGGGCAGCCTGGGCTCAGCCCTGCACTGCTCTGCGTGCTCTGGCCACGCTCCAGCAGAGCACTTCAGTTTGATTTGAATCGTGAATATTCCCATGAAATCAATTGCAGGATTAGCATTTTACAGAGAAGTCAGGCAGGCACTTAAGTTCTTGGTTGAATCAAGGCCATGCTCTCACAAATCATCACTGCAGTGCTTCCTGTATTAAATAATGGCTGGTAGCACAGAGAGGAGCATCCACAATCACACCAGAATTCATAAAAAAATATTTTTCACATATCTTTGTGTCCAGTAGTCTTTTCAATGGAAGGGGAGATCTTTGGGTGGGAATTTTAGTTCCAGTTATGGTTTCCACAGATTCCAATTATCTGACAAACATCAAACGGGAGATAAATCTAATTAAACTTCTATTTTAAAAGAAAATGTGCTTGGTTGGGAGAGTTGTACAGACTGGCAGCTGTTTCAGTTATGAAATTAAGCAATCACAGAATATGTCAAGTTAGAAGGGACCCACCAGGATCAGCTCCTGGCCCTGCACAGTGCCATCCCCAAAAATCCCACCCTGTGCCTGAGAGTGTTGTCCAAGCCCTTCTTGAGATGCATCTCAAAAAAGATTTCCTGTAACTGTCAAGGATTTAACCTGAAAAGTAGGAGCTGCTGAATAACAGTGGCTCAGGAGTAAGGTAGACATAGAAAGCACAAAGTTTTGCACAAAACCAGAGGAAAATGACAGAATGTAGAGCAGAATATCTTGGCTGATCAAGCCTTGGATTTCTGGTGGCAGACATGGAGATGGTAAAGTGATTAGGTCTGAAGTCCTGAATTTTAATTAAATTTTATATTTGTATGAAAATTCTGCATCAGAAACTTGGTTAGCAGGATTATCACAATACAGTCTTCGAGAAAAATTAAAAATAATAATAACATCATTATCATCATCAACAACATTTACTTGATGTATGAGTTTTCATATGTGCACTGCTTTAGATCTGTTAAGTTTTGAATTCATGTTACTATGGCACTAAGACTCTAAAGAAAGTACTGGTTCTCATAAGGAGCAAAATTGCAGGAAAACAAAGTTGAAATTTATTAACTTCAGCATTTCTGGTAACAATAATCACATAACCATCAGTTCTGGATTCTCACAGCAGCACTGGGAAGTGAGGACACAAATCATGGCAGGACCATCAGGGCCTGACCTCTGCTCTCCACTAATTGTGAGGATTTTTGCCCAAAGCAGGAGGAATCAGAGCAGCAAGGAGCCTCTGTGACCCTCACAAGTGCAGCCACTCCGTGCAATCTAACTCTGACTTGGGAAATAATACAGATCCTGAAGCCCTCTAGAGGAAATACTAATTTTTCATTCTGTCCCTGAAAATGACTAAAGTAAGTCAAGGACATTCAAGTTTTGGAAATGACTTTTAGCAGTTTTGCAAGCACCTATTTTTTTTTCTTTTAAGTTAGAATCTGCAAATTGCTCACAGGGAGCAAACAACATGGTTAGATGTGTGTTAAAGGTCATAATTTGAATTTTTCTAGTCCCCTTGATATATTTTTAGGGAAATGAAACACTGAATAATATTGTCAATTTGTCTACATTATCAAGTTACTTAAACTACATTTGAGAATGTAACTTGTTGTTGGTAAAAGGATAGCAAAGGAAAAGTCCAAATTCAATCTTAAACAGCTGCTATGTTTAAGATAAAATTGACAACTTTTTGTTTCTGAAGTCCTTTAAATTCTTAATTACAGAGGCCATAAACTAGGGAGGGATATGTGATAGACATGTCTTATCTGAAGTAGATCTCTTCAAAGCTTTTAAAGGGGAGAATCTTAATATATGTAAAATATATGAAATAACTGAATTAATTTTCAGATTGAAGGTAATCAATAGCTGGTGCTCACTTCAGGGAAATAATGCACTTAACCTTTAGTTTTTAAAAGAGACCAATTAAAACTGTGCAATGTGATTAATGCAACCTGAAATGATTTCACACTAGTGAATCCATTTCCATAATTCTTTCCCTGTGCTGGTTTTGCATTTTGGGCTGAGGCTGGGGATGCCTGGAGCTGGGCTTGGGTTTGGGGTCGTTTGTGGGGTGTGGGGTGTTTGGATCTCAGATCCGCCCAGAGCCACGGTGGGAACGACACAATTCCAGCAGAAACTGGAGCCAGGAGTGAAATCCTCTCATGCCATGAAGCCATTCCTGCCTGGGGCTGGAGCCAGGCTTGAGGTGCCACCTCCACCTGCCCTGTCCCCCCTCAGCCCCGGTGTCCCCCCAGCCTTATTGTCCCCCCTCAGCCCTGGTGTGTTCCACCCTTCAGCCCTGGTGTCCCCCTTCAGCTCTATTGTCCCTCCAGGCCTGGTGTGTCCCCCCCCAGCCCTATTGTCCCCCCCATGAGTCCCAGTGTCCCCCAGCTCTATTGTCCCCCTCAGTCCCTGTGTGTGTCCCCCCTCAGCCCTCGTGTCTGTCCCCCTCAGCCCCAGCGTCCCCCTCAGCTCTATTGTCCCCCCTCAGGCCCGGTGTCCCTGGCCAGGCCAGAGCACCAACCATGGCTCAGCACTCCCAAAATCCTCTCAGTGCTGGGGGGATCCTTTTGGGGCTACCTAAAAACAGAGGGCAGACAGAATTAAGGGAATAAAAGCAGTGATATTTATTGAAGGGCCTTCAGGGACCTTTGGGGCAGATGAAGCCCCCCAGGGGCTACACCCAAAATGGATGATGGGTCACGGGTTTGCACACTTTTATAAGTTTGGGCCATTTGCATATTGGGGATTAATGTTGCAATTAAAACCTTAGGTAATGAAGTCTTTGACCCCGAGTTTGCTCCCCCAACTCACTTTGGTTTCCATCTGTCAGAGCCAGAGGCAGTGAGGAGTCCTTGATTCCCAGGCCTGGAGAGGAATTTTTGTGTCTGCCCAAAATGGGGAGACAGTAACTAACACTCTATATGGAGTTTAGAGTTATTCATTAAAGAACTGCAGGATTACAAATATATGAAAAATATAGAAGCTAAAATCTCAAGGCATCAAGAAGGATCAGAATTGTGCTGTGTCTGTGGGATCAGACCCCAGCTCCATCTGCTCTTTGGGTGGGATCCAGCCCCTGGGAGGACCCTATGGGATGGAACATTTGGTTGTAAATGGCAACATTTCCTTTATAAATGATACCCATTATAACCCTCACAGAAGAACTTTTCAAGTTTTTTTTTTCAATTTTATTTTCATTTTTCCTAATATTTAAATGTTGGATAGAAAACCTCATGGATCCTGGATGCACTGAGTGTTTCCATATGTGCTGAGAGTGATTGAAGAGACCAGATTTACATTTTCATTTACCAAGTAGTGTTCCGGGAAGAAGAAATTGCAGCAATAGGTGGTACAATGCATTTTAATGGAGAAATTAATAATATCTTAATTTCTTAGCTTGAGGTTGTCATTGTTTTGTGTGATATTTCTAAAAGTTCAGGAAAATGGCAACTTAGAAAAAGGTAATCACGCAACAATTTCAAGAAAAAATGTTTCATAAATATGAAAGTCATGCTTCTGACCTTTTTGAACTACCTCAGTCTTGGTTTTCCTGCTTTTTTCTCATCACAGCTCTTTTATACAGGAACCTGTATTTTGCACACTCACCTTTCCCCGTAACTCATTGTTTGTGAGTTACACTTTGCTTGATCCTATTAGAGCAAACCACTTGCTCAGTGAGCTTAAGGAGCCAGCTCATCTCTCCTGTCCTTCATGTTCTGTTCTCTCGCTCATATGAAAAATAAACCAGAGCAGAATTTCCTTTTTTGAGGCTTTACTGGGAAAGGCTGTGAGGGAAGTGCAAAAGAAGCCATGGGGAATGTCCCCAGAAACATTATTTCATATTGTGCTGCTTTTGCTGACACAGAATTGATTTATCCTGCTCAATAGAGTATTTTTGCAGTTATTGCATTTACCTTTTCATCAGCAGCTCTATTTAGAGGGTTTATGGACAGCACACACACTGACACGTTACTATTGGGTATCTCTTACTCCTTGTCTGATGACTTGAAAGAAAAGCTTTACCTGTGCAGAGCATTAAAATAACCAAGAATGGTAGTTGGGAACTCTGCAGTTCTTCCAGCCTGGTGTTTCCTTGTCAGAGAGACTGGATTTCAAGCATTAGGTCTGCCCTATGTCCCTCTTTTGCATGCTGCCATGTCAAAGATTTAATCATCTTAGGTATTTTAAAAGGTCTTATTTCAAACATATGAGTGAGTGACATCCTGTGGCTTTGAAATGTTTTGTAACTTGGTTTTTACTTTTGTTTGTACTGAATTATTGCTTTGCTGGATGGATTTTTCTTATACGTTGAGTTGTAATCATATTTTATTCATGGACTTTAGGCTATAGAGTTCTTTAGATAGGATAAGATTCTTGTTTGTTTCATGTTACTTCACAGACCTATTTAATCTTGGATAAACTATGTCCAGATCAAATAGCAAAACATTTTGAAATCAGAATTAAAACACCAAATAATAGTGATTTAAGATGTAGTAATATCTTTCATCATGTAGCTGAAGCCAGAGACTTTATCTTAATCTGGCACAGCATGCAAAGTGGTAGTGAATAAAAATTTCTAGCTCTCACTTTGTTCAATAACAACCATAATAAATTTATCTGGTATAGACATGGAACAGAAACATGGAATAAAAATGGGGAAAGGGAAGGGAAAAACTTCTTCAGGAGGATTTACAGGCTGATGAATTTTTCTTCTTTGATTTCTTCCCATTTGCCTGCTTTTGTTAGTTTTGTACATTTCCTATTGATAAAAATATGGATTCTTAGTTTGGGAATTGCCTTAATTGACAATTCCTGCCAACGACCTGACTTTTAACTGAGCTCCCCACTGACTGCTAGAGCTAATTCCTGCAAACTGCTGAAGGAAAGAGCCTCATTTAAGATCATTCAGATTTACAGAGTCAACAGGATGACATAAAGTAAAGCTGCAGTGCTGTGTGTGGCATCCTTGGAGAAAAAGGGGCAGGAGAGATGTGGGTGAAATCTCAGATCAACTGATCCACAGCCTTTGCTGAGTAGGTGCCAACAGAAGCCATCACCAAAGCTTCTGAATATCCCTGAAAAAGATCAAATGCTCCCCCTTTCCTTTCCTTCTTGCAGCAATCTGATTTTTGGCTTGTCTGTGAAGAACTGTGTGAGTTGCCAAGGCCACCTTCTACTTTGGGAATTTGCATCTTGCAGGTGTCTAAACTCTGACTCATGAATTAGGTCATGGACTCGTGGCTGCTGAAGAAATTGGGTTGAGCAGAAATCTGATTTGTTTGGGCTTTTCACTCCAAACACCCACGCTGGATTTGGCTGTTCTTTTGATATCTGGGATTTTTAGTAAAATATGTCAGTGAAGTCAAAACAAGAATTAATGTATTTTGGCACTGAAACATCTGTAGCACTTTTTGTTTGATTCTACTCTGTCAGCTCTCTATCCCTCTCAGCTCTGCAAGCCTTAGCACTTGTGGGGGGAGGATGTGACCCAGGGATTCTGCCTGTCCCACACGAGTTTGGTTGATTGAGAACATTCTGTAGAACAGCTGTAAATGTGATTCAGAAAATTTCAGTTTTTTAGACATATTCTGGCTGGGAAGTCACTCTTCTGAGGCATCTGTGACCCTGTGCCTGGATGGGGTTTGATATGATGATGAACTGAATTTAATGTGCAGCTCTGCTGCAAAGTGATCAGAGATACTTTTAGGGAAGGACTCATTTCACAGAACTTTAAATGTCTGTCTTGCTATTACATGAATTTTGTCTGACAGGTTACCTCCTCTCTATTGATTAGCTCAGACAGGCTCGTTATCTCACTCTTCAGTCATTTTTTTCTTCGCATTTAAGACAGGGACAAATGGGGCATATCCCTGTAGTACTTGTACAAGAACTTCCTTGGCATGAGGGTTTGTTTGATTTTCTGTGATACCTAAGTCGTTTTTTGAAGGTCAATCTGTGATTAAGACCTTCCTGTGCACAGTACAAGGTGGATAAACTCTCAGAAGCATGGAGGAAGGAGCTTTCAGTTATATTTATTTGTTCTTGTACTTTTGCTTTTAAGATCAGTGCTTGTAGATGAGACATGGTTAATGCTGCTCCTTCCTTATTAGACTTGTTAACCTTTCTAAAGTGGAAACTGTCTGAAATAAACTCACCTCAATGTGCTCAGGCTCTAGTGAAGGAAATACTGATTCCCTGTTTTACTCTCTGCCTAAGAATTGCTCTTTTTTCCTGGTGGTTTTGGGGTTTTTGCTTGGTTTTGTTACAGTGAGAGGTTTTTCCCCTCTGCCATCTTTGGCAGCAAGTTAATGCTTACTGCAAAAACACTCTCTGGGAAGCAGAGAGCTGGAAAAGTCTCCCCTGTCCCTGCCCTCCAACCCAGGCAGAGGAGAACACAACCTTTGGCACTTGCTGCAACAAGGAGGAATGTGAACCCTGAGCACATCAATTCTCCACTTGTAGGCAGCGCAATCCCTCGTGTACAAAGGGTGGAGGTTCTTTCTCCTCAGTGTTCTTACTGATCCCAGAGATCAGAGATGTTTGTTATCACCTGAATTATTCTGGCACAGAGATCTTTTGTGACTGCACAAAGAGATTCGGGAATTTAATTGTGCAAATTCTGTATTTTGGTTTGAGAATAAACCATGAAGATTCTTCTAGATAGATTCACAAGTCCAAAAATATGTTGTATTGTCTTTTTAGTTGGTTCTGAAAGTTTTGTTAAATTTGGACATGTATTCCAGGATGTCTGTGCTGGAGCCAGCACTTCTGTCAGGACAGGCTCCCATCAAACACTGACTCAAAAAAATAAAGCTGTGTTTGCATAGTCCAGTGCAGCAAATAAAAGCACTTGCCTTGCATTGGGCCAAAGCATTTCTCTTTTAAAATAAATGTAACAAATTAAGGTCCCAGTGTCCTCAGCTCAGACACTCTGGAATGTGGAATAATGTCATTAATTACATGGGGGGTCTGAACCTGGGGGCTCATGAGCACTTCCAGGTCATCCCTCAGCCATGCTGCTTCAGAAATGACTGGGGGCTGTGGTTATATCTTCATCAAGGAGAAAATTAATGAAGCTAAAGAAAGACGTAGATTTTCATTAGCACACAGAGCTAATTAAGATGCTTCTGGGTTTTGTCACTTTTATGGGAAGTTGGTCAGTAACAGCATCAGTGACATATCTCGAGGTTAAATTGTTGGGAAATGTGGCAGCAAGGAGCACACACTTGGGCCTGAAAATGTGATCCATTCTCTCTACATGACACTTCTCTTCCAGAAACCTCTTTGTGGTCAGGTCTGGTTCCAGCAAGCTTCCTGAAAATGCTGTTTATTACTTCCATGGTAATCCCACAGCTCCATGGCACCTGTCAAGTGTTGAGGACAAAGTTAGAATGGCTTCACTTCCTATTATTCATTCATAGGTAATGAAGGCAGAGCTATATAAAGTCATTTACTTCATATATATGAATGTCAATTTAAGGGTGATGGCATAGCATTAAATCAAATTTTATTAGTTCAGCAGTTTGTTCGTTTGCTATTAATATTGCTTGACACATCCCCTTACAGAACCTTCTCAGCTGCTGTGAACTCTTAAAATATTGATCATTTGAGCCCAGCTTTTGTCTTGATAACACTTGGAAAATTATCTTGGAAAAGTTATCTTGAAAAATTGCTGCTGGAAAGATCTTGGATTTATAGGCACTGAGATTATGAGAAAGCCCCTTGCTTTAGCTGTACAAAAAATAAAATAACGAAGTGACGGGGTGAAGTATATCCCCACTGGTTTTGCTTATTGGGTAGAATTTGGGAGGCTCGTCTTAGTCCAGACATGCACTGGGGTGAGGGGACAGTGATGTTGGTCCTGATTTGGAGGAGGACACTTTGGAGGGGAACAACATGGGCACTTAGGAACTTGCTGTGGATTTTTCTGTTCCCTGAAGAGTTTGTCCCTTTGTGAGTGGGATCTGTGAGTGAAGCCCTGACCTGGTCTGGGGAGAGAAGACGAGCAAGGTTGGAAGTTTCCAGCTCGTGCTCTCCCAAATCTGCTTCCCAGCTGGCTACAGAGGAGGCAGAGCTGACAAGCTCTTGTTTTTCACACATGGAAAATAAAAGAAGAGAGGCAGTGTGGAAGGAGAGAAAATGGAATATGGGAAGTGGGAGCTGGCAGTGAATGGAGTTGAAGATATACAGGGTATTTTTAGGGGAAGAATCCCCAGAATTTTGTGCTAAGAGGGGGAGAGGATTCCTGTGGCTGGCACAGTTGAGCCAGGGACAGCTGCAGGATGAGGATGGGGAGGATGAGGAGCAGAAATGAAGGACCAGAAATGCAGAAGTGCTCCAGCTGTTGAGAGCCCAGCTGGATCCTGGAGCTGAGAGTGTCTGCAGGGGGCTTGGAGAGGGCAGATCCTGGTGCTCCTGTGGATCTGGCACTCTCAGGAGAGAAGAATGGAGCAAGGGCAGCACCCCATGGACTGCCCAGCCTGGAGCTGTGGCCTGACACCAGTGGAAGAGTTTATGCCCAGTGCAGTTCCACCCACGCTGCAGCCTGGAATGGCAGCCAACACTTTTGGTGTCAGTTGGTGCCTGGGAAGCATCAATTCAGGGTGCTCATCCCGCCCCAGTTCCTGTTCATGCAGATGAGGATCTGTAAATTCAAGCAGCACAAGTCTGCCTGTATTTGCATCTAAAACATCCATCTGTATCCCTGTGAATATCGCAGTGACGCAGAGGAAACTCAGCCGGGAAGCAACATTTAAACACATTCTACGTGCACAGTCAAGCATTCAAAGGTCACATAAAGCCAGAATTGAGGCATTCTTCTTTTCAGAACAATTGGATTTTTTTTTTTTTCCTTTCCTGTGTCGGTCAATTTCTGCTGTGAATTTCTTCTACATTTAAAATCGCTATGTTGCGATTTTAAATGTGCTTTTTTTGGTGAAATTTTGTCATCTAGCTACTGTATTTCTCTAGGTCAGGTTTGTGACATGTAGGCTTAAAGATGCAAAATACTGCAATCCTTAGATTTCAAATATACTCTGAAGTTTAGGAGAGTTGAGGCCTGAAATATTCCAAGCTTGGTGTTTTCCAGTGTTTTCAAACCTGTTCCATCTGTCTCTTTCTGAATTGTGGTAGTATGAAGATACTTTTCTCTTGACGCTCTAAACAGTTTTGATTTTTTTCCTCCTGAAGAGCTTAAGAACAAATATCTGGTATTTGAGAGTCAGCTTAGTGTGAACATGGCCCTGAGGATTATGCCTTTTCTTTATTTGGACTGAATAATTCTTAAAAAGCTTTCGAACGTCACTGGCAAAAATACCCACCTGATGATTTTCCTTGTTACAAGTTACGTAAGAATTGGAAAGGCTCCACTGTGCGTGAGCCCAGGGTAATAAATCAAAGGGGTTTTGATCAAGAACACAGCTGAATTGATGTGTGTATTCAATAAAATTGCATTTAGGAAAAGGCATGAATTCTCTCCAGTCTCTCAGCCAGCCAGTCAGTCAATTCCTTCCAGATCTTTCGAGCTAGCTGCTGAATATTGCTTTATATGGAAAATATCCCTTGTTCTTTAAAAAAACACCAAACCCAACTTTTTTTGCTTTCTGTAAAAATTGCATTTGGACAGAGCCTGTGGATGCTGTTAAATGCTGGATGTATTTAAGCAGATCTGCATATATAAACTGAAGGTTGTGACAGAAGCAGAAGTTCATGCTGCCTTCCCTAATTAATCAGAGAATTTCCAGCACAGTAGTGAGAGATTTTACATTTTCTATGAGGGATGAGCTGATTTTCTGGACTTGCAAGTCCAGAAACAACAACACAACAAGATTAGAAAATTGATATTTGTCCCTGTTTCACTTTGATCTGTTGATTTTTCACAAGTCACCATTCTGCAAGAGCAGAGATAGTGTTGTATTACAGCTTTTAATAGTCAAATGAGACACATTAATAGGTTGTTAATTTGTCTTAGCTAAAGTGTAATTCTTCTGAGCAGACAGATCATCCCATCAACTTTCAGCTTTTGTCCTTTGGATCCAGGTCCCACAGACACTTCTCAGATTCTTTATTATATTTATTCTATATTATATTCAAATTCTATATTATATTTATTTATAGGCTTTTGTGCATGTGGGAGTTTAGTGTTGCGCTGTGTACTTTTAATTTCTAGATATGGTTTTGAATACTTTGTCAGACCCTCAGTGAGAGAGAGGCTCTCACCCCTCTTGCAGCAG
The DNA here is from genome assembly GCF_000277835.1 of Geospiza fortis. NCBI lineage: Eukaryota > Metazoa > Chordata > Aves > Passeriformes > Thraupidae > Geospiza > Geospiza fortis. Next base: position 4,265,304 of record NW_005054349.1, on the reverse strand, counting down.
TGCTGAAGCCAGGAGTGGTCGATGCATTCCCATCAACTGAGTTCCTTCTTTTTCACCCTAAAACCCAAAAACAACTGTGCATTTTCCTACCAGAGGGGCTGGTTTTGCATCCCCTTCTCTTCCAGGGAGTGCCCCTGTGGGAGCTGCTGTGTCTGTGCCAGGCAGAGCTGGCAGGACCTGCCCTGCCCTGCCCTGACCCCCCTTTCACAGCCAGGCTTTGCTGCTCCAGCCAGCTGCTGCATTTTCCCCTGGGAGTTCTCATGGAGCAGCAACAGGCTCGTCCTTTGGGCAGGAATTCTTTAGGAGAGATTAAAAAGCCAGAGTAGTTTTCAGTAAGTTGCAAAAATCTCTTAAAAGATAGGAAAAAAGAAGTGAGTAAATGCCTGTGAGTGATGGAGAGATGAAAATTTTGAAATTACAGATTTTAAACTTAGGGATTCCTTCTGGGATGGATCACACTTAACAGAGCTATTGTTCCTGCAGTTCTCCTGTGAGAGCTGTACTGGCTACACCGTTCCTGCACCAAAGGCAACAACTTGGGCTTTCCCTTCATTCATTTTATAGTAATTTTTTCAATAATGGCAATATTGTCACTGTCTCTGTCCAGTGCAGATGGGGAGGGGACAGATATTTTTATAACTAATGGTAATATTTTCAATATCTCTGTCCAACAGTGGAGGGAAAGGGACAGATGTTTACATAACATGGCAGCAATGTTTGTGCTTTTAATGGAAACCAAACCTGCCATTTGTTGACACGGATGGAAAGATTCATTTTAATCTCAGTGAACCTTATTGCCCACAATATGTGGCATCTCTTCTGTAATGTTTGCTCTGAGTTACTACCTAAATCAGATTTAGAGATATTTTCAGGGCTTTGCTTTGTTTTGTTTCAATTATTCCTTTTTTCTTAATTATGCATTTCTAAAAATAAACATTTTCAAGCTGACTGGCTCTTCTTTTCCTGCCCTTTCTCCCTAACAATTTTCTATTTTCTAACTCCTTTTTATTCACGTTTTCCTGACTTTGACTTTAGATGCTGTATTTGCAGAATAAGTTTGCAGTCAACATATCAGAGTTGCTTCCTTTCCTCTGCTCTTTGAATATGGAGATAAAGTTTTCCTAGGCCACGTGGATTCACTATGATTTTTTTTAAACTTATAAATGGAAAGAGAGACTATGAAATCATAGAATTTTTTAGGTTGGAAAGACCTTTGAGATCATGGCATCCAACCATACAGCAGGAAAATGTCAGAATTTTCAGGTGGATGTGGTTTATGGGGTGTTTTCCCTGATTTCCCTCATTTTCTGAGCACAAGGGTTTATACAGCTTTTAATGCAATGTTCAGCCAGAGCTACTTCCCAGCTGACTCAGTCAGCACTTGGGCTGATGGATAACTCCTTTTTTCTTGTCCTCTCAAATAACACTGAGAGATTAGTAAATGTCTTCAACCTTCATTGATTTCCTGTTAAAGTGAGTTAACTCCTTGAGCCCATCTGGGTTGGAGAAATAAAAATTCTCCAACCCCCAACTGTAATTTTTTCACCACGGGTGTTAAGCCTTGGCTTGAAAGTAAAACATCCATGTTTAAACAATTTTTCTTCAATCACTTTATTGCATTCTGAAGGAGATGTTGTTTAGTTACAAAATGCACACAAATAAAATAAGAATGTGCAGCAAGAGAACTGCACATTTCTGTGTTTCTTGCCTGACACTGATGTTGTGTATCTTGGGACCAGTGGGTTAATTTTATTTACCTACATCTAAGCAGAGCTAAAACCTCTCCTTTCTTTAGTTATAAGTCTGAACTGCCTTAATACTTATCTGTAAACAGAAACGATGTTGAGGGAAAATGCATAAAGAGCACTAATGAGACCTGAGAGGCTTGAGGAAATAAATATTTCATTTGGTTTGGGTGAGTCAACATGAGCTCGTTCTGTACCCTTTCTAATTTCATCTGGGCTATTTTCATGTAAAAACAATCGGAGCCCTGAAAATAAAGAATATTTTCCTGATGCTGAATTCCTGCTTTGGAATGTTCCACATTTCAGTAGCTGGCTCCCAGAGAGACAGAAAAGCAGAGAGCAATGGGCAAATCTCTCTTTTTTGGTGTGTATTTATTAAGTGCTGTCATTCTGTGAGACAGCCTGGCCCTTTAATGATATATTTCTATATTCTCTTGACAACTGCCACACTGTTTGCACCAGTAAGTAAATGCCTTGTAAAGGTGCCCTGGGGAGCTATTACAGAGCAGCACAAATAATACAAATTTGATATTTTGCTCTGCTGTCATACATTCTCCCTGGCACAAAGGCAGGTTTAATACATCTGACTGCACACTTCTCACAGCGTGGCACATTCACTTGGGTTTTCCTAAATCTCTCTTAATGCTACAAATGCTTGTTGGGGCCACTGATCCTAAATTTTTTAATTAATTTGCTTTTGTTGAAAATAATTTAATATCTAGTAGCACTTTTGTGACTTTTTTTCTGAGTTTTGGGGCAATGTCCACTAAAAGCAAATCTGGGAGGTGTGGGGTTTGGAATTTTTGCTCTAAAATGGTTTTAAGAATTGTTCTTGAGCAAGATGGAACAGAAATGTGCAACAGCTCGGAGTTAAAAATGTTAAATAATAAACAGAGAATTTGCAGTGACTCAGCCAATTGAACTAAACTATACTTATGTAAAATCATTCATGAGATCATTAAAAATAATGAACAGATGCAAAGAAGTTGTTTCCTATTTGCAGACCATTTTAGAATAGAGAAAAGGTTTAGGTATTAGTTACAGACTGCTGATTTGAGCTTTAAAAATCTCCCAAACTACCTCATACTTTTGAATTACACCATAAAATATGACATTTTTATCACTGAACCAGCTTTGTATGGGACATAGGTGTAAGTGAATATAAAGCTGTGCACTTGACTTGGTAAATGAGCTTTATCTATAACATAACTCAGGACTATCAGTTTGCAGAGCACATAATTGGGTCGTGTTGAAAGAAGAGTTAATTAAATGAAACTGCAATGTATCCCCTTGTATTTACTGAGTGAGGACAAACACTTTGGTTTGTTCCATTCTCATCACAGTCCTTTTGTCCCAGCTGAGCTGTGTTTATTGGGGTGTAGAGTGGGGACACCCAGCACACCCATACAAGGTGTCAGAACTCTTTTTCTCAGTTGCTCTGCAAACTCGGTCAATTTGATAACGGCTGTGTGCAGAAATTACATTCCAAAGCTCTGTCATAAATGCCCAGGTTGGTTATTTCTGTGCTTTCTGGATCTCTGCAATTTTATGGATTTTGGATTTACCTGCATCACTGCAGGGCAAGTAACTGAGAATCAGTGTTTTACTTTCCTTGGGTAGATGAAGTTATTGAAGGTGCATTTTGTAGCTCTCTAGAAAATCATGTGCACATCAGATTTCTGTTGAATCTGACAGTCCTTGAGGGACCTTGGAGGGATCTCATGTAGCTTTCAGCAGTAGATTCCTGTGTTCAACTCATCGTTCTGGCTGGAAATTCAAGGCATGTGTGGTTCAGAAACAGATTTGGAGGAAGAAAAAAATCTTTCAGCATCGTTCATCAGTTTCTTCTCTGGTCTGAGAAACAAAATAATATTATTCTCACCCTATCAAGTTTCAGGGTGAAATGGAAAAATTCCTTGTGCACGGGTAAAATTGTATTCTTAGTTGGAGGTGTTGTAATAAAACCATTTTTGTGTTGTTTGGATTCAGAAATCTGGATAATGTGGGATGAGAATTGGCAGTGGGTGTAGCAGAGTCAGTGTGGGTGGGTACTGAGCCTGAAAAACTCTTCCTGATCAGGGACAGCCAAACTCTTTGACCTTGAAGAGTCCTGGAAGAGTTACAAGAAGAATTTGTTCCTAATCATAAGATAAACTTATATTTAGGTCTTTGTGACATCACGAGAAAAAGGTTTTTTTATAAAGTCACTCTCTGTGCTGCTTTGTCCTTCCCTTGTCTCCATGAAGGTTTTGAATTACTATTAAAATGTTTAAAAATGTTGAAAAGAACATCAGTGATATAAACTTCTCTCTTTAGCAGCATGTGCTGGGTTATCTAAGTTTAATTTTCATTGCACGCTCTCCATAACAGCCCCAAACAAGGAAGCGTGCTTGCACTCCTAAGAAATTTCTGTATTTCTGAGCTACAGAACTGTTTCATTGCGTTTTTCTCCTCTCTCTGAATCTGTGCTGTTGGCTTTTCTAACCAGGCCTCGATGATTGCCTCCAACAATACATCAAAAACTTTGAGAGAGAGAAGATCAACGGGGAGCAGCTGCTGCACATCACTCACCAGGAGCTGGAGGAGCTGGGGGTGACTCGCATTGGCCACCAGGAGCTGATCCTGGAAGCAGTGGATCTGCTCTGTGCATTGGTAAGTGACTCCTTGCATCACTCACCTTGATGAGCTGCCTTTATAAATTTACAAACCAAACTAAAATCTGAAAAACTAAACCAAACCAAGCTAAAAATAATGTAGAGATTGCTCTACGGCCACACGCTCAAACAGCCTTTGCTTCAGTAAAGGACAGACATGTCCTGGCTTCTCTCAGCTGCATAGAAACTATATTTATCCATTTAATGATTATGTCTGATGGTCTTTGATTGCTTTTCCTCTGACTTTCTTGGTCCTGCATTCAAATGCTGCTGACTATCACTCCTGGCATCCATATGGTTCTGTAATTATGTGCCATATGCCCTCGTATTTCACTGACATTTGCCACACTGCACTGAACCAAGTAGACCTGAGTGGTTTAACCATGCCAGCGTTCAGAGGGATGGTACCACACAGCCAGAAGGGAATGCTAATTAGACTGGAAGATTGTTTAAAATGAGCTTTAAGATGAGACTGGAGTGGTAAAATTGACTTTATCTAAATTACAGACACGTGTGTTGACAAAAAGTTGGGTTTGGGTTTTTTCAGCAACCTGCAAGCTCTTGGAAGGGCATTATCTGTTCATATTATTAATTACTAGGTTACTAATTTGGTTAACCTGTTAGCAAAGTATTTGATATCAAAAAATTCTTTTTTCCTCTGCTATTTTATTCCTACCAGCTAATAAAATGTGATGTATTAACTTAATTCTAAAAATAAAATAACTTCTGTTCATGTAGGTGGACAGGTGAAAGAATGCTGAAAATATTAAAACACAAAATAATAAAATTACATAGGTAAATGACATGTGACAATCATAGTATTTTACTTCTTTATCAGGAGTTCTGCTTTTGAATAATTGGGTTATCCTGTGGGAATTTGATTAAGAGGAATTGTTTCCAAGAGGGAAACTGGCACTTAGAAGTAAGATGGGAAAAATGTGAGGCAAAATGCACTTGATCTGGGGGGGAGAAAAAAAAATTAAGTACCTCTTATCATTCATCTTCTTTCCCGTACTTTGAATGACAAAATATCTTCTCTGTGCTTTGAGATCTGCCCCTCCAAATGAAACAGCTTTGTCAGAGCAGGGGAAGGCTTTAGGGGCAGGTGTGTGCTGCAGACCCTGACAGCCAGGGCCTTCTGGGAACACCTGACCCCGAAGTGGGGAGCTTTTCCCTGGACACCCTGTGTCCCACACCCAGGAGCCAGCACAGCCCTGTGTCACTCTGTCACCTGAGCAGAGCCCTCTGTGCCCGGACACTGCAGCCCCCTCTGGGAACATATCTCCCTTCAGCCCTGTATGTCCCCGAGGAGGGCTCTGCTGACTCTTTTATTGTGAATTTTTTCCTTTTTTGAGCACAGAAAATGTACCTCTTGCTGCTGGTCAATGGTGCAGCTCTCGCTGTGCTGCCTCCTGACCTTACTTTTCCTTTTGAGGCAGGATGGGGATTTTCCAGCTCCTGGTATAATTTATTTTGCCTCCTGCCTTTCTGCCCTTTCTCTTCCTTTCTCACTCTGGCTCTAAAATGCCTTTTTCTTTTTTTTTCCTGCTTCTAAATGTTTCTCTCCCTGCCTGTTCCGTGTGCTTTTCTGCTGCCCGCAGCTCTGCTCCTGGGGGTGTTCTCCTGCCTCTGACATTTCTCCTTGGCTCTCTGTACATCATCTTCTTCAATTCTTGTAGGATCACAGAAAAGTTTTACCAGACTCAGTAGAAAATCTATTTTAAATCTGTACTCATTTATTAGGATTTGGATCCATGTAATTAGAAAGCATTAAGAATCTCGTTTTAATTATTTTTAATAATGGCAGAAACTGAATGAGAGGAGAGCTGATGCTGCCTTTATGAGCTGAAATAAATTTCTAAAATAGCACTATTGTTTTCTTGTTCTGTGCTACTCTTGAAAAATTGATAGATTGTTGCACTAATGTCTGACTGCTGGCCAAGCGACCAGAAAAAATTGTGACTTGGAATTGCTCACTGATATGGATTTTTAGAACAGCTAGTGCAAAAACCTCAGGGAATATCTTATTTTAAATGTAATTTTTAAAGGGGCTAAAGAGTATCTCTATTTTGTTTATGCCACTGAACAGGAGTTAACATATAGGAAATTATTGAAATCAGAATGTCTTACGGAACACATAATTTTGCCCTCGATTCACTGAATTGCATTACAAATTTAATACAGTTTGTGGGCAGGTAAAACAGAGCCCCAGGCAGTCAGGAATCAGTACTTGAATGCCCTCTTTAATGTGTGTTGGAAATATGGACAGGGTGCAGAGCACAAGCTCTGTTTATACATTCATAAATACAAATACTTGAATTTTATTTTCAACATTTTTAATGGAAAAAAAAGAGTGGGGAAGCAGCAATTCCAACAATCTGGGTCTTAAAATCCTACCTGTGGAGGGGAGGCACCATCAGCACTTTGCTCTGTCCCTCTGTCCATCCTGGTGTGCTCCCAGTGGATCTGGGTCTCTGTCCCTGCCCCATCCCTGCCCTGCTCTTGCCCTGCCTGGGCTGTCAATGAACATTGATTGTTTTTCCCTGCATGGATTTCTGGATTGATTTCTGGTTGGCAGTGGGCAGTGCCCAAGTTCATGACCCATTTCTCCCAGGCAGCCTCAGCGGGATCTGCAGTCCATCCCTGCAGGGTGGGCTGTGGGAACAGGAGAAATCTTCCCTGGAATGCTCAGGGTGGTCAGGAATTCACACTGGGCAGGGGTTACTGCACAGCAGCTCTGCTGCTCCAGGAAAATGTCACTGTCTGAGCTCCTTGGGACATGCTGGAATGTGCCTTTCCTGAGGGTCTAAGGGCCTCTGCTTTTGTGGGATGGGCCCTGGGCTTTTGGTGGGGTTTTGGTGGGGTTACACCAAGAATGGTGCCTCAGCTGCAGTTCCAGGGATGCAAGCCCTGGAGAACCCCCCCAGAACACCCCCAGAACCTGTGAAGAAGGTTCTAATTCAAGAAGAAACCAAAACTAAAGGAGGAAACTCTGGTTTTTTATTCCCATTCCCACACCATCTATTAGCCAGATTCCAAATGCAAATTATTAAAGGCAGGGAAGGTTTGTTATGTTGTGCATAACAAACCCTTGTTTGTTAAAAAATCATGTCAGCCCTTGACATGATTTTTACATCCACTTTTCTTTTGAAAGCAAGCTGAGTTCAGATAGGAAATTCATGTGAGAATCCTGGCTAGAAAAGGTTCCACACTGGAACATGACTTGCAGTGGGAAAGAAAAAAAAATGAAAGAAATGTGAAAAGGGAATAATAAGAGTATTCAATACTCCCATGCAATATGGTGATATAGAAATGTATGTATTTTACCTGAAAGTTAAATAATTTCAAATGTTAAAATAATCTCCTTTATGAAAGGGTAAAATCAGAGTGCAAAAGGTGAGAGGAACTTTCTCTGTAGGAAAGAAGTCCAGGCACTCTCTGGGGCTTGCTGAGGGGTGAATTCATGTGCTATGAAGTGCAAAGTCACAGGTGAGCTTTACTTTCAGCTTCAGTTCTTTGACCATTCTGGAACGACATTTTTGAGTTGTGCTTTAATTATGAAGAAAATTGGGAATGATGGCTGTGGGGAAAAAGTCCAATCTGGAACATCAAAGTCCTTTCTTGCTAGGGTGGTCAGAAACTGCTCTGCAATTATTTATTTGAAGTGACCTAACTAACATTTAGGGACTAAAAACTGTGGGCCACTTGGGTTTGGATTGTAAATTTATTGAAGTTGAAATATTAATTGGGATATCTATTGGAGGACTTGTTGCAGAGAGGTGAATCTGCAGAAGTAGCAAGGTCTGGGGAAAAGAACTTTTTGATAGAGAGTAAAGTATACTGGAAGCAAGAAAAAGGAATTATTTTGAGGTCAACATGGCTTGCTGCTCAAATCTGCAATAAATTTAATTTAATTAGGACAGTATTGGAGTCAGTATATTGTTAAAGCCTGAACGAATTAAAATATAAACAGGGAAGAAAGACTGATAATGAACGGATGAAAAATGAATGGGAAATGAAAAGAATGCTCCAATAGAGATTGTATCTCAAGTAATTAAAAGTACTGTTAATTCACAGGCATTCAACTTGTGAAATAAGGCCTTGTGCTGGGGAGAAATTTCAAGGAGAAATAAAGATTAGAAACTTTGTCTGCAGTTTCTGCAAGGCCACAATCCAGGCAGGGTGGGGTTTCCACCAGAAGGCACAATAAAGTCACCATGGTCAACATGTTTACAACAACTGTAGGAATTTAATTTATATTTAGTTGGGTTTTTAAAAATAATATATGGGACACAGCTACCAAACAAATTTTTCCCCTCTATAATTTTTCTAACATATTTCTTTATTAAGCATCTCCCTAAGAAAATTGCAACAACAATAGGAATTTGTTGGTCAGGTGGAAAGCAGTTTGCAGTGATTTATTTTGAAGCACTCATGGTGAAGGTGGAGTCTTTCATGGCTGCCTCTGTATCTATTGATAACATTGTTCTTCTGAATTAAAATTATTCAAGTTTCTCCTAAATTAATACCATTTTAATGGCCACACCTACCATGATCTCTCTTGAGATCCTTTTAATTTTTCATTCTGCTAATACTTGACTTTTTGATTTGTCAATTTTGCAAGTATATTAAGAAGTATTTTTTCTTACTTTACCTGATTTGTGAGCAAGTTTCACTTTTAACAAGTCATTCTATGCATCAAATACTTCTTTTCCACCCATATTTCAGGGGTTATTAAAAGGTAATTATTCTAGACTAAAATCTTCATTTTATATATATATTGATGCTTGAGTAGGTGGAAATAAATCTAATTTTTTTGGAGTGGAATGCCATCCCTCTTGGTGAGAGATGAAGAGATTCCATCTCCTCAGTGGAATGAGGAACCTGGCGCACACATTATTTTTGTCTCCACAAACATGTATGCATCCAGAGAGTTTTATTAATTTCAACTGGAAAAGAAGTTCAGCTTTTGGCAGTCCAGTGCTATTTATCATGCTGTGCCAAAACATTGAATTAATACGGTTGAATTGAGTGGGTTAATTATTGCACATATTAGAACATGTGTATCATCTTTTGATTAGTCTAATTAGCAGCTTCATTCTTTCTTAGCCTTTCAAATCATGGAACTTGGACAAATAACTGATTTTAAGGATTGTCTGGGTATGGGTTTGTTTTTTGGCTTTTTTTTCCTTTTAAAAGTCTGTCGACAATTTTGGCATTTTCATATTCTCTTAGGATGAGGGCATTGAAGGAGGATAATTAAGTTTGTACAAACAAGTCAGAGCAGCCTAAAGTCCTGGGACTTTACAGGCATGTGCTTGACTCTTCTGTCTTACTGGGGAGAGGTAAAAATCTCATGGTTTTGCTAAGGTGTGCTGGAGAAGTCTGGATGTAATTACAAATTATTTGTGTCGAGTAACCACCAAAATGAAATCCTTCCTAAAATCACCAGGCTAAATGCAGCTCTGGGAGTTGATCTGAACAAAGAACAAAGTAAAGGGGAATTTTTTTCTTGATGTCTTCTCAGTGTTCTCTTCAAGGACCACTGATTCCACACCAGTTGTTCCACAGTAGCACACAGCAGGACTATTTTGGGTACTGCAGCAGCACCAGCAGTGCTGGTATAAAAGTGCAGCAAGCAACATTTTCAGAGATACCCAAGCACAGGGTTGTTACAAAAGGAATTTAGGACAAAATTGACTTTTGGATTTGTGTTTTTGTGTTAAATACATTAGCTACTTAGACTTGGACTCTCTAGAGAACTTTATCCTCTCTGAATTTATCATTCCTGCAGAGCAGCCATGGCCACACAAACTCTGTGGTCATGGGGTGTGTGTTTATCCTGTAGCTAGACACAGACTGGAAATAGTCCTGTTCAGGTGTTCCAGGGAGAATTTCATCCCTTGCCACAACATGAGGTGCGAGGTGGAAATAGGAGAAAGGAAGTTGGCTGCATTTTATTCTGTATTCTTCCTACTTATGGTTTTGTTTAGGTTAAAAAACCAGGAAAAGTATGAATTTGCTGTGTTGATTGCTGCTAAGTACTTGAATTTATGCACATCCTTTGCCTCTGGAGCAAGACAGTGTTAACAAGTAAATGAGAGGAAAGAACCTTCTGCTTTTCCTGTCTTTTGACATAGTTGAGAGGTTTCCTCTTGTCACACAATAATTCTTTTCCACAAAATAGAGTGAAACATGTTCCATTCCAAGTGTTAAACCTGTTCCAAAGCTTGTAATTTTCCTCTGAAAATGCATCTGTTTAAGTAGCAGTGAGAATGAGGATCCCAATCCATGGCAGGCTTGGCTGGTGAATGCTTCTGAGAAAGAAATGTACTTATTTCCATTTAGAAATTTATAAAAGAATCCATTTATTATAATCCATTACTGTATTTCATGTTGGTTCTGTGTCTGGGTAAGCTCTGTGGTATTTGATTCTGAACCTTTCATTCCTTTTCATGCTGTGAGTTCCTGTCACTCACTGGCAGAGAACAACCCCCCAGAATAATTGCAATTAAATTGTATTGCTACTTATTAGGCCAATGCAGGAGCAGAAATTTATGCAAATGAATGGGTAGGTAATGAGCTGGGGTTAAAAACCACATGTGTGCAACATTGTAGGGCAATGTTCAAAAATTCAAAATTCACTTCAGCTCGTGTTGGGATAATATAATAGTATTATATTATAATGTCCATATGTTCTTCTATCCCTGGTTTAGGAGATATTATTGGAACACTCATTTCTGACATAACTTTGATTTCTCTTGAGGTTTGGGGCTGGAAGTCAGGGATTGTTTTGTAATTTCAGCCCTTCTGGGTGTCTGGTTTCTCCGAGGCTGATTGATCCCAGCCACTGCTGGGGATAAAGAAATGGACATTTTCTCTGCACAGGGATAAAAGAAAAACCTTTATAGCAACACCCTGTTCCAGTTCATGGTGTTTCTGCTGACACCAGCTGCCCCGGCGTGGCGTGGTGCACTGTTAAGGGACTGTCTATTGCTTCTTGTGCTTTGATTTCTCTGGGTTTCACAGGCATCCTTTCCTGCACAATAATCCACTCTGCCAATACCTGTGGAGAGCAGAAAGCAGGA